>NC_137974.1:86995225-87407725 GCF_963924665.1 Micromys minutus
TGTTTTTCTTTGTCAATGTTATGCCCATTTATTCCCTTCCTCTATTACCGCTCCCCCCCCACCCCGGCAGCGAACCAATGCTAATCACATATCTCACTGTGGTTTCTCACTCCTCTCTTTCTACGTATATCATGATAACTAAAATATTAGCATACACAGCATTATCGGCACTCTCTAACCTGTGAAAACAGTTGATACATGTTTGTAGGTAACTACCACTCTATTACCACAGTAGGCTCACCCCTGGACATTGATGAGAGCTACTGACAGTACTCGATCCTTAGTAGAGGGCTGGGGATCCCGTCTGATATCTGGAACAATGGTCTAGCAGGAAAAAATTATCACAATGCTACACAACCTACTCATTCTTGAACACTGCATTAAAAAAAGACAAGTGACCGAAAGAAAAACAAAGATGAGTCCAAATCAACCATCTGAGCCAACAACCGGACAAGCAGGCCTGAGTTTAATACTCAAGCACCCTGGAAAAAATGACATATTTCCTCCTCCACAGTACCAGTACCATCATAATGACTCCAACAAAATGACTTGGATGAAGTTGAAGACCAAGAAGTCGGTAGAGGGGGCTCTTCTCCATTTTTGTTCCTGCAGTTCTTTCAGACAGCAAAAACTATGGGTCAGAGCTTTTGGCTGTGGGATGGCAACCCCATCCCTCACTTGATGCCCTGTCTTTTTGCTCTACAAGTTCCCTCTATCCACTGAAGGGCATTTCATCTAGGGTTCCTCCCTCTGCGTCCTGAGAGTCTCTCTCCTCCCAGGTCTCAGGTACATTCTGGAGGGTCCTCCCAACCTCCTACCTCCCAAGATTGCCTGTTTCCATTCTTTCTGCTGACCTCAGGGCTTCAGTCCTTTTTTCCACCCAATACCAAATCGTGTTCCCCTCTTACCCTCCCTGTCCCCTTTCCCACCCAGATCTTTCCCTCCCTCTTGTGATTGCTTTCTTCTCCCTCCCAAATGGAATTGAGGTACCTTCACTTGGGCCCTTCTGCTTGTTAGCCTTTTTGAGTTCTGTGGACTATATCTTGGGTATTCTGTAATTTTTTGTGCAAATATCCACTTATTAGTGAGGACATACCATGCATGTCATTGTGGGTCTGAGTTACCTCACTTAAGATGATATTTTCTAGTTCCATCTATTTGCCTGCAAAACTCAGAATATCCTCATTCTTAATAGCTGAGAAGTATTCCATTGTGTAAACAAACCACATTTTCTGTATACACTTTTCTGTTGTGAGACATCTGGGTTGTTTTCACAGTTCTGGCTGTCACAAACAAGGTGGCTATGAACATAGTGGAACACGTGTCCTTGTGGCATGCTGGGGCATCATTTTGGGTATATACCCAAGAGTGGTAAAGCTGGATCTTCAGGTAGATCTATTTCCAAATGTCTGAGGAATCTCCAGGTTGATGTCCGTAGTAGTTTTACAAGTTTACAATCCCACCAGCAGTAGAGGAGTGCTCCTCTTTCTCCACATCCTTGCTAACCTGTACTGTCATCTCAGGCTTTGATCTTGGCCATTCTCATTGAGGTGAGGTGGGATCTCAGGGTCATTTCGATTTGCATTTCTCTGATCATGAAGGACTCTGAACATTCCTCTGTTGTGAATTATCTGTTTAGTTCTATACCTCATTTTTAAATTGGGTTGTTTGGTTGGTTGGTAGTTAGCAATTTGAGTTCTTTGTGTATTTTGGATATTAGCCCTCTATCTGATGTGGGGTTAGTGAATGTTTCTCCAAGTTTGCAGGGTGCCAATTTGTCCTCTTGACAGTATATTTAGCCTTACAGAAGCTCTCCAGTTTCATGAGGTCCCATTTGTCAATTCTTGATCTTAGAGCACGAGCCATTGGAGTTCTGTTTAGGAAATTTCCTCCTGTGCCAGGGAGTTCAAGGCTCTCTCCCACTTTCACTTCTATTAGTGTATCTGGCTTCTCTTCTATTCACTGTATCTTGATCCACTTGGATTTGACCTTTGTGCAAGGTGACAAATATGGATCTATTATCTTTTTATATATACAGATTGCCAGTTAGACCAGAACCATTTATTGAAGACTCTTTTTTTCCATTGTACATTTTGACTTCTTTCTTGGTCAAAGATCAAGTGTCCATCAGTGTGTGAATTTATTTATGGGTCTTTAATTTTATTCCATTATTCAACGTGTCTTTCTCTGTACCAATACCATGCAGTTTTTATCACTATTGCTCTGTAGTATAGCTTGAGGTCAGGGATGATAATTCTTCTAGCAGTTCTTTTAGTGATAAGAATTCTTTTTTACTATTCTGGAATTTTTGCCTTTGCAGATGAATTTGAGAATTGCTCTTTCAGTGTCTTTGAAGAATTGTGTTGGGAATCTGAAGGAGATAGCATTGAATCTGTAGATTGTCTTTGGTAGGATACCAGTTTTGCTATGTTCATTCTGCCAATCCATGAGCATGGGACATCTCTCCATTTTCTGAGATCTTCATCAATTTCTTTCTTGAGAGACTTGAAGCTATTGTCATACAGAGTTTTACTTGGTTGGTTAGAGTTGCCCCCAAGATATTTTATATTATTTGTAGCTATTTTGAAGGGATATGTTTCCCTAATTTCTTTCTCAGCCTAGAATGCTACTGATTTATTTAAGTTAATTTTATATCCAGTCACTTTGCTGAAGCTGTTTTATCAGTTGAAGATGTTCTCTGGTAGAATTTTGGGGTTACATATGGATATTATCATATCATCTGCAAATAGTGATGCCTTTACTTCTTCTTTATCTATTTAAATCCCTTTGATCCCTTTTCTTGTCTCATAGCGCTAGCTAGAACTTCAAGTACTATATTGAATAGATATGGGGAAAGTGGGCATCCTTGTCCCCAAATTTAGTCAGATTGCTTCAGATATCTCTCTATTTAATTTGATATTGGCTTTGGATTTCAGTAAATTGCTTTTATTATGTTTAGATATGGGCTTTGAATTCCTGATCTCTCTAATACTTTTAACATGAAGGGGGTGTTGTATTTTGTCAAATGATTTTTCAGCATTTAAGAAGATGATCATGAGATTTTCTTTCCTTTGAGTTTGTTTATGTAATAGATTATGTTAAAAGATTAGGTAATATTTCTTCTGTTTCTATTTTCTGAAATAGTTTGAGGAATATGGGTATTAGGTCTTCTTTGAAGGTCTGGTAAAACTCTGCACTAAAGCTATCTGGCTCTGGTTCTTGGTTGGGAGGTTTTTAATGGCTTTCTCCATTTCCTTGGGGAATATGGGCCTGTTTAGAAAGTTTACCTGCTCTTGATTTAATTTAGTATGTGGTTTCTGTCTAGAAAACTATCCATTTTAACTAGATTTTTCAGTATTGTTAAGTATAGTTCTTTGTAGTAGGATCTGATGGTTTTTTTTAATATCCTTCATTTCTGTTGCTTTGGTTATTTTTTCATTTATGACTTTGTTAATTTGGATATGGCCTCTATGCCCTTTAGTTAGTTTGGCTATAAGTTTATCTGTCTTGTTGATTATCTCAAGGAACCGGCTTTTGGTTTTATTGATTCTTTGTATCCATCTCGTTTTTATTTGGTTGGTTTCTGCCCTGAGTTTGACTATTCCCTGCCTTCTACTCCTCTTGGGTGGGTGTTTGCTTCTCTTTGTTCTAGAGCTCTCAAGTGTACTGTTAAATTGTTAGTGTAAGATCTCTCCAATTTCTCTACCAGGACACTTAGTGATATGAATTTTCCTTTTAGCACTGCTTTGTGTCCCATAAGTCTGGATATGTGTGTAATCATTTTAATTGAACTCCAGAAAGTCTGTAATTTCCTTTTTTATTTCTTCCCTGACAGAGTTATCATTGAGTAGAGAGTTGTTCAGTTTCCAGGTGTATGTGGGCTTTCTGATGTTTTTGTTGTTATTGAAGACCAGTCTTAGTCCATGGTGATCTGATAGGGTGCACTGGATTGTTTCAATTGTCTTGTTGAGGTTTGTTTTGTACCCAATTACATAGTCAATTTTAGAGAAGGTACCATGAGATGCTGAAAAGGTGTATTCTTTTGTTTTAGGGTGAAATGCTCTGTAGATATCTGTTAAATCCATTTGATTCATAAACTCTATTTGTCTCCCTGTGTCACTGTTTAGTTTCTGTTTAAATTATGTGTCCATTAGGAAGAGTGGGTGTTAAAGTTTTCCAATATTATTATGTGGTATTCAATGTATGTTATAAACTTTAGAAATTTTCTTTTATGTAAGTGGGTGCTCTTGCATTTGGAGCACAGATGGTCAGAACTGAGACTTTCTCCTGGTATTTTTTTCCTTTGATAAATATGAAGTGTCTTTCTTTGTCTTGCTTGATAACTTTTGGTTGAAATCTATTTTATTGGATATTAGGATGGCAATTCCAGTTTGTTTCTTCTGGATATTTCTTTAGAAGACCTTTTTCGGCCTTTGACTTTAAGGTAGTATTTGCCTTTGTTATTGAGATATGTTTCTTGTATGCAGCAAAATACTGGATCCTGTTTGCATATCCAGTCTGTTATGTGTTTTTATAGGTGAGTTGAGTCCATTAATGTTGAGAGGTATTAAGGACAGATGATTGTTATTTCCTGTTATGTTTGTTTTTGTAGGTGCCATTATGTGCATGTGGTTCCCTCCATTTGCCTCTGTTATGAGATGACTAATATCTTGTTTTTTCTTTGGTGTAGGTATTCTCCTTGTGTTGGAGTTTTCCTTCTAGGATCCTCTGTAGCGCTGGATTGGTAGATAGGTACTGTTTGAATTCGGTTTTGTCCTGGAATATTTTGCTTTTTTCCATCTATGTTGATTGAGAGTTTTGCTGAGTATAGTAGCCTGGGCTACCATGTAGGTTCTCTTAGAGTCTGCTTGACCACTGATTAGGCTCTTCTGGCTTTTCCTGTCTCTGCTTCAAAGAGTGTTGTAACTCTAATAGGGTGCCTTAATATGTTACTTGGTCCCTTTCTCTTGCAGCTTTTAATAATCTTTCTTTGTTCTGTGCATTTAGTGTTTTCATTATTATATGAAAAGATAATTTTTCTGGACCTATTTATTTGGTGTTCTATTGGCTTCTCATACATTTATAGCTTTTTTAGGTTGGGGAAGTTTTCTTCTATGATTTTGTTGAAGATGTTTTCAAGTCCCTTGAGCTGGGAATCTTCATTCTCCTCTATTCCAATTATTCTTATATTTGGTCTTTACATTGTGTCTTGGTTTTCCTAGATATTTGCAGTTAGGAGTTTTTATGTTTTGAATTTTCTTTTATAATTGTGTCAATCTCTTCTACACCTGAGATTCTCTGTTCAATCTCTTGTTTTCTGTTGGTGATGCTTACATCTGTGATTTCTGACCTCATTCATAGGTTTTTCATTTATTTTTTCTTTATTGTTTCTACTCTTAGTAGAACACTTTTAGTTCTTAGACTGCTTTATTCAATTCCTCCACCTGTTAGATTGTGTTTTTCTGTATTTCTTTAAGAAATGTATTTGTTTCCTCTTTAAGAGCTTCTACCTGTTTACCTTTTTTTTTCCTGTATTTCTTTCAGTGAGTTATTTATATCCTCCTGAGAAGACTTCTTTATCTTTATGAGATAGGATTTTAGGTCACCTTCCTAATTTCCAGGTTTGTTGGTGTTTTCTCAAGGCTTGCTGTGGTCAGAGAACTGGGTTCTGTTGCTTATGGTCCTGTGCTTGCCTCTCACCATCTGGTTATCCCTGGTGTTTTCTGGTCTAGGTTTTCTCTGTCTGAGGCCTGCCTCTTTTGTCCCTGGGTTGCTTCAGGTCTCCTCCTAGGACTGGCACTGTCTGTAGCAGACCTCCTGTGGGGTTTTCAGAGGGGCAGAAAAGTTGTTGATCTGCTGCCTTAGCTGCAGCAGATCTCTTGGGAGGACTTCAGACTTTTGGGTCTTCGAGCAGCAGTCAAGCTGTTGACCTGTGTGAAGCTGTTCTCCAGAGGGGGGCCTATAGACTGTGGTTTCTGTTTCCCTGTGTGCAGCTGAACTCCTGGCATGCTGCAGGTTGTGGTGTCTTCAGAGAAGCAGACTAGTGTGAGTCTACCCCAGCAGAAGACACAGGCTGGAAGGAGAGTGAAATTCAGGGGGGGAGGATTGGGGAGTGATGGGTCATGAGTCCACTGGGCTCCCTGCAGCAGCTGTGTAACTTGGGGATGTGGTTCTTACCATTTATGCTTTGTGCGGCTGATCTCCTAGGATGCCTCAGGCTGTGGTGTCTTCAAGGGGGTTGAGCTAGCAAAGATTTTATACAAGACTATACCAACATGATGTAAAATGAAGAGAAAATCAAAGCATTCTAGTTAAGATAAGAAATAAGACATGGGTGTCTTATTTCTGACTTCACAAGTAAGGTGTGAAAATATGTTCTAAGACTCCTTAGCAAGTAAAATGTTGTACTTCTATTAAAATTTATTATATTCTCTCTCTCTCTCTCTTTCTCTCTCTCTCTCTCTCTCTTTGTGTGTGTGTGTGTGTGTGTGTGTGTGTGTGTGTGTGTATCCAGCATGCTAATCATTTGCCACATCACACATGTAGAGGTCAAAGAACAGCTGTTCTTCCACTGTCTGGGTTCCAGGAACAAGCTCTGTCTCAAAACAGAAAAAAAAAAGTTGTTAGCTGTGTGATTACTAAGGTAAATGGGTTAAACAATTTCAAATAAGGACTTGCTGTCAAATTGTAAATGTTTGTGCTTTAAATCACATCAAGCTTTATGTATAGTATTTATATGTATGCATTTACTTTCTTATATTTGTCTGTGAGGAGTTATATGTGCATAACCAGGTTAGGAAAACCAGGTTTTTTTTTTTCCTACTTTTACATTGTTTCACCAGTGAGCCCTCGGTGTCTCCCTGTCTGTACACCCAGGGCTGAAAACAGATACTATGTGCCTTGATTTGTACATAGATCTCAGGTGTTCAAATTCAGAGTCCTATTCTTGCACACCACGTAGTTTACTTATTGAGCTGGCCTACAGACCATGGGTTAGTTTTTTTTTTTTAATTGTCACACAAAATAATAGGTTTTATGCTAGCATTTTCATACATATATGTCATTTTACTGTTTCTTATTAATATCCTGCCACACTATCTGCCATACTGGCCCCCTTCTCTCCCGTTACTGGTCCTTCACCCCTGTCTGCTATTTCCATCATATATGTGGTCCATTTCTCTCTTTTCATCATCCTCCACCCTTAAGAGCTCTTCCTTCCTCCTTTGGTCCCCTTTCTCCTTTCAGTACCTGTGTTCCTAACACACACCAAAATACATAAGCGGAATATCAGAGAGGGTCTAGTCTTCCTGAGTCTTCATCCATCTTGCTGTGCATGCCAGTTTCCTCTTTCTTTCTTTTTCCTTTCTTTCTTTTTCCTTCCTTTCTTTCTTTCTTTTGTGTGTATGTGTGCTTGATTAGGTTTTTTTGTGTGTTTTTATTGGATATTTTATGTATTTACATTTCAAATGTTATCCCTTTCCCCATTCCCCTCCCCCTGTGTCTGTGAGGGTGCTGCTCCTCCCACGGACTCCCACCTCAACACCCTGGCATTCCCCTACACTGGGGAATCAAGCTCTCATAGGACCAAAGGCCTCTCCTTCTGTTGATGTCAGACAATGTCATCCCCTGCTACATATGCAGCTGGAGCCATAGGTCCCTCCATGGGTATTCTTTGGTTGGTGGCTTAGTCCCTGGGAGCTGGGGGGGGGGGCGCTGGTTGGTTGATATTGTTGTTCTTCCTATACGGTTGCAACCCCCTTCAACTTCTTCAGTCCTTTCTCTAACTCCCCCATTGGGGTCTCCATGCTCATTCCAATGGTTGGATTTGAGCATCTGCCCTGTATTTGTCAGGCTATGCAAAAACCTCTTAGAAAACAGCTATATCAGGCTCCTGTCAGCAAGCACTTTTTGGCATTCACAATAGTGTCTGGGTTTGGTGTCTGCATGTGGGATGGATCCCCAGGTGGGGCCGTCCCTGGATGGTCTTTCCTTCAGTCTCTACTCCACTCTTTGTCCCTGTACTTCCTTTAGTGAGTATTTTGTTTCCCTTTCTAAAGAGGACTGAAGCATTCACATTTTGGTCTTCCTTCTTTCTGAGCTTCATATGGTCTTTAAATTGTATCTTGGGTATTCTGTACTTTTAATGTAATATCCACTTAGTATGTTCATACCATGTGTGTTCTTTTGTGATTGGGTTGCCTCACTCAAGATGATAGTTTCTAGTTCCATCCATTTGCCAAAGAATTTCATGAAGTCATTGTTCCTAATAGCTGAGTAGTACTTTATTTTGTAAATGTACCACATTTTTATATCCATTCCTCTGTTGAAGGACATCTGGGTTCTTTCCAGCATCTGGCTATTATAAATAAGGCTGCTATGAATATAGTAGAGCATGTGTCCTATTTTCTCCAATGTTTATCTGTGAGCACTCTGGTTTCTACACAGTTAAACATGCACATAGGCCTTCCAAGGGATTAGAGTTCAGTTCCCAATATTTATATCCGTTGACTGACAACCCATAACTTAGCTCCAGGGATAAGACGCCATCTTCTGGCCTCTGTGGGCACACATATACACATATACATAATTTAAAATAAAACAATTTTTGGTGTTTTTGAGACAGTGTCTCTCCATGTAGTCCCGGCTATCCTAGAATTCACTACATAGGGCAAGTAGGGTTCAAACTCATGGAGGTCTGCACACCTCTGACTCTCAAGTGCTAGGACAATAAATTAGATACCAAAAAATACTTGCAAAACAAATTAAAGGTGACATAAAAAATCATCGGTCATATCAAGTTGGTTTTATTCCAGAAATTAAGGAGTAGCTTAACGTATACAAATAAATAAATGTAATTCCCCATCTAATAGGCTCAAAAAACAGATATCATATGATGATCTCATTAGATTCAGAAAAGGTCTTCAACAAATCCAGACCCCTTTATTAAGAAAGCCATGGAGAAGATAAAGATGGACTATATCTCAAAATAATAAAGAACATATTAAAGAAACCTATAGCCGGGGCTGGAGAGATGGTTTGGCGGTTAAGAGCACCAACTGCTCTTCCAGAGGTCCTGAGTTCAAGACTGCAACAGTGTACTCACATACATAAAATAAATTTTTAAAAAATCTAAAAAGAAAGAGAGAAAGAGAGACAGAAAGAAAGAAAGAAAGAAAGAAAGAAAGAAAGAAAGAAAGAAAGAAAGGGAGGAAGGAAGGAAGAAAGAAAGAAAGAGAAAAAGAAAGGAAGGAAGGAAGGAAGAAAGAAAGAAAGAAAGAAAGAGAGAAAGAAAGAAAGAAAGAGAAAGAAAGAAAGAAAGAAAGAAAGAAAGAAAGAAAGAAAGAAAGAAAGAAGAAGGAAGGGAGGGAGGGAGGAAAAACTTACAGTCATTATTAAACCAGAGAAACTGACAGCTTCTCACTAAGGACGAGACCAGGAGTCTGCTCTCTCCACTCCCCTTCAGTACAGTGTTTAAGGTCTGGGCCAGAGCAATAAAACAAGAAAAGCACAGAGAAATGTAAAAGCTTCCCTGATGGCGGGATATGATCTATATGTCGAAATTCCATACATGTTCAGCAAAATGGTAGTGTGAACACAGACAAGTAGCCTTAATGGGAGGGAGGTTGTTTAAGTGGTTTAAGCATTTCAGGTTGTGTTTTAAAGCCTTTGCTTTGTTTTAAGTTGTTTTGTTTTGTTTTCTCTTCTAGGTGAAAATAAGGATCTCATTCCATCCTTCTAGGGCAGAATGCAGTTTCTCCTGCACCACTCGGTGAAGATGTTCTTCTCCATGTTGGACTTGACACCTTTGTGGAAACCAGGTGGTAACTGTGTGTGTGTGTGTGTCTGTGTGTCTGTGTCCTCACTTCTGTCCCGTTGTTCTGCACATCTGTCTTAACTGACTGCCTGATTTCAAAAATATTTTTTTTAATTTTCACCCTTTTATTTTTAAGAGAAATAAATAAAATAAATGTCTGGCTCTCACATCCTTTCTACCTCCTGTTTTCTGAGCTGTTCCCTGAACTAGGTGTGGAGAGGTGTGACAAACATGTCCCATTTATGTCTGAGCACACCACACTTACTCTCTGTGCTTTGACCAGCTTTAGGTTTCTGTGTTAATGTCATCTTACTGCACAAAACACTTCTCTTATGAGGACTGAGAAGTTATAGACTCATGTGTTTAGAAGGCAATTTGTTGTTATGCCCATTAACCAAAATGATACTAGTAAGTTCTTCCCTAGGGAGAATGAGTTTCCAAGCCGTGGTGCTTGGCCAGACTTACCATGTAGAACAAACAGTTCTTAAATCCAGAGAGCAGATGAATCCTTCCATAACTTTCAAGCTGCTATTGTACCATCTGCACATCTTGCCAAATTTACAGTTGTTATAGCTACAAGATTCACCGCTGGATAAAGCCTGTAGATGTTTCTCCCCAGCATCTCCAATACTATGGAGGGTAGCCAGCAGGAACACAGGTGAGCCCCACCTTGACTTTTTCACATCCTGGGTCCCAAGTGTGTTGCATCTTCAGGGACAGGGTCACACCATCAAGCTCTGCTGGGTAAGAGTGATAATCTATGTTGTTTGAGTGTCTCTGGGACCCCAGTGCACATGCCCCTGTGCTGTGTTATCTCTGCCACTGTGTCTTTTAAGCATAATTCGAGCTCATATTTTGCAATTATCTTCTGCTTTATCTCTTTGCTTGGGATTTCTGCAGCTATTCGGGGTTTTTAGTGCCTCCAAAAGAATTTTAGGGTTATTTATTGTAGCTCTGTGGGGAGTGTCATTGAAACTTTGACGGTGACAACATGGGATCTGCAGATTTGTTTTAGTAACAGAATGGTTCACAAATTTACCAATCCACGAGCTTGAGAATCGTTCTATTGTCTACTCTAGAAATCTTTTATTTAGATTAGATTTATTCCTAGGCATGATTTAAGTTTTTTCACATATAAATGTATGTAACTGTGTGCACCCAGTTACTGCCATATTTGTGTGGGTGTCTGTAGAAAGAGAAAAGGCTACCAAATCTGCTTAGGCTAGAGCTATGTGTGGTTGTGAGCTGCCCAATGGGGGTGCTGGGAGCTGACCTCGGGTTCTCTAGAAGGACAGTATGTGCTTTTAACCACTGAGACATTACTTTATTCCTGGGTATTTTTTAAAGATGTGAATGTGATATTATTCCATTTTTTCCAGTCAAGTCATTAATAATGTGTAGAAAAGCTACTGTTTTATTTTGTAGGTTGGCTTTGTAGCCTGTAGCATTGCTAAAAACACTTTTAATTGAGTTTTCTAATATTATCTGTATTTTAAGTCTAGGGTTGTGTCATCTGAAAATGGGGATAATTTTACTTTTGTCTTTATTATTGGCATATCTTTTACTTATTTTTTTGCTTGTTTTGTTATTCTCGATAAGATTTGAGATACTGAGCAGGATTGAGGAAATTGGGCTTTCTTGTCTCATTACAGATTTTAGAAAAAATGATCTCGAAATTTCACCATTTTTCACTATGTTAGCTATATAGATTTTTCAAATATAGCCTTTATTATATGTTGAGGTCTGTTTCTTATATTTCTACTATTTTAGGTCATGATAAAAGGGTGCCGTGTTCTGGACTGCCTTTTGTATGCCTACTGAGATGGTCCTGTCACTGCCAGTCTTAAGTCTTATAGTATATTTAGTGCTTTGTGTATTGAATGAATCTCTCACCCTGAAGCTGCAACCAAATTAGTCATGCTATGAGATCTCCTGAATGTGTTTTTAGTTTGATTTACAAGAACTCTGTAAAGGATTTTTGTTCCTGTGTTCATTGGGGAAATTAATCTATAGTTTCCTTTTTGTTTTGTTCCTAACTAACTAGCAATGTGCCTTCCCTTACTACTCTGTGGGACAATAGAGAATTGTCAATGTGGTTTTTCTTAGACCATGGGAAGAATTCAGCAGTAAATCCACTTGATATTTTTAGTAAGAAAATTCTTGAATAACTGTTACAGTCACCTTCCTTTTTAAAAACGAGATTGGTTTATTTTATGGTTTTTGTGTGCATGTATACTTGTGCACTGTGTGTGGTCTGAGTGCCCTCTGAGGTCAGAGGAGGGCATCAGATGGTTGTGAGCCATCGTGTGGGTGCTGGGAACCCGATGCAGGTCCCCTGCAAGAGCAACAAGTGCTCTTAACTGCTGACTCATCTCCACAGTAATTCTTGCTTCAATTTCAATTCTCTCTTCTTGGTCTAATTCATCATTGCTTCTAGTTCTTCTGCTTTTTAATTAGATTTTTAAATTACATTTGATTATTTATTAATAGTGCTGTGCAGGGAGCTGCAGGTGGATGTCAAAGAACAACTTGCAGGAGTCGGTTTGCGTCCTCCGCCACGTGAGCCTCTGAGAGTGACATCAGGCAGTCAACCTTGAAGACAGGATCTTTATCTCCTGAGGACTCCAACCAGTTCCAGGCTTTTCCAAGTTTTGGAATGAAAATTTTTTCCTTTCTAAAAAAAATTATTTTATTGGATATTCTCTGTATTTAAATTTGAAATGTTACCCCTTCCCCCACTCTTATCCCCTCTCCCCCTCCACTTGCTTTCATGAACGCTCTCCCCAACCACCCTCTCCACCTCAGTGCCTTGGCATTCCCCTACACTGGGGAAACGAGCCTTCATTGGACCGAAGGTCTCTCCTCGCACTGATGCCAGACAATGCTATCCTCTGCTGCATATGCACCTGCTCAATGGTTGGTTTTTTAACCACTGAGAGTTGTGGAGGGTTTGGTTGGTTGATACTGCGATCTTCCCATGAGGTTGCAAACACTTTCATCTCCTTCAGTTCTTTCTCTAGCTCTTTCATTGGGGTCCTCATGTTCAGTGAGATGGTTAGCTGCAACCACCTTCAACTGTAATGTATAACTCTGGCCTCCTAGGAGGTATCCATATCTGGTTCCTGCCAGTAAGCACTTCTTGGCATCAGCAATAGTGTTTGGTTATGGTGGCTGCACATGGGGTGGATCCCCAGGTGTGGTAGTCTCTGAACAATCTTTTCTTTAATCCCTGCTCCTCTATTTGTCCCTGTATTTCCCCCCATGAGTGTTTTGTTCTCCCTTCTAAGAAGGACTGAAGCATCCACATTCTGGCCGTTCTCCTTTTTGAGCTTTATAAGGTCTGTGAATTGCTTCTAGGGTATTCAGAGCTTTTGGGAGCTAGAATGTGCTTATCAGTGAGTGCATACCATGTGTGTTCTTTTGTGACTTGGTTACCTCACTCAGGATGATAGTTTCATAAAGTCATTGTTTTTAATAGCTGAGTAGTATTCCATTGTGTAAAAGTATCACAATTTCTGTATCCATTCCTCTATAGAAGGACATCTGGTTTCTTTCCAGCTTCTTGATGTTATAAATAAGGCTATTATGAACATGGTGGAGCATGTGTCCTTGTTAGATGTTGGAGCATCTTTTGGGTGTATGCCCAGGAGTGGTATAGCTGGGTCGTCAGGTAGTACTATGTCCAATTTTATGAGGAACCACCAGGCTGACTTCCATAGTGGTTGTACCAGCTTGCAATCCCACCAAAAATGGAGGAGTGTTCCTCTTTCTCCACATCCTCGCCAGCATTTGCTGTCACTTGAGATTTTGACCTTAGCCATTCTGACTGGTGTGAAGTGGAATCTCAGGGTTGATTTTGTTTGCATTTTGCTGATGACTAAAGATGATGAACATTTCTTTAGGTGCTTCTTGGCCATTTGATATTCCTCAGTTGAGAATTCTTTGTTTAGCTCTGTACCCCAGTTTTAATAGAATTATTTGATTCTCTGGAGTCTAACGTCTTGAATTCTTTGTATATATTGGATATTAGACCTCTATTAGATGTAGGATTGGTAAAGATCCTTTCCCAGTCTGTTGGCTGCCTTTTCGTCTTCTTGACAGTGTCCTTAGCCTTACAGAAACTTTGCAGTTTCATGAAGTCCTATTTGTCGATCCTTGCACTTAGAGCATAAGCCATTGGTATTCTGTTCAGGAAAATTTCCCCTTTGCCTATGTGTTCTAAGCTCTTCCCCACTTTCTCTTCTAATACTTTCAGTATTCCTAGTTTTATGTGGAGGCTTTTAATCCACTTGCACTTGAGCTTTGTACAAGGAGATAAGAAGGGATTGATTTGCATTCTTCTGCATGCTGACTGCCATTTGAATCAACATCTTTTGTTGAAGAGGCTGTCCTCTTTCCATTGAAATTTTTTAGCTCCTTTGTCAAAGATCAAGTGACCATAGATGTGTGGGTTCATTTCTGGGTCTTCAATTCTGTTCCATTGATCTACCTGCCTGTCTCTGTACCAATACCATGTAGGGCTTTTTTTTATAATTGATCTGTAATACAACTTGAGGTTAGGTGATTTCTCCCAGAAATTCTTTTATGGTTGAGAATAGTTTTTGCTATCCTGATTTTGTTTTGCTTTTCATTCCAAATAAATTTTCAAATTGCTCCTTCTAACTCTATGAAGAATTGAGTTGGAATTTTTATAGGGATTGTATTGAACCTGTAGATTACTTTCACCAAGATGGCCATTTTTACTATGTTGATCCTTCCAATCCATGAGCATGGGAGATCTTTCTATCTTCTGAGATCTTCTTCAATTTTCTTCTTCAGAGACTTGAAGTTATTGTCACACATATCTTTCACTTGCTTAATTAGGGTCATACCAAGGTATCTCATATTGTTTGTGACTATTGTGAAGGGTGTCGATACTCTAAATTCTTTCTTAGCATGTTTATCATTTGGGTAGAGGAAGACTACTACTGATTTGTTTGAGTTAATTTTATATCCAGTCACTTTGCTGAATTTGTTTATCAGCTGTAGGCATTCTCTGGTGGAATTTTTGAGGTCAGTTAAGTATACTACCATATAATATCATCTGCAAATAGTAATATTTTGACTTCTTTCTTTCTAATTTGTATCTCTTCGACTTCCTTTTGCTGTCTAATTACTCTGGCCGGGACTTCAAGTACAATATTGAATAGACAGGGGGAGAGTGGGCAGCCCTTTCTAGTCCCTGATTTTAGTGGGATTGCTTCAAGTTTCTCACCATTTAGTTTGATGTTGGCTACTGGTTTGCTCTATATTGCTTTTACTATGTTTAGGTATGGGCCTTGAATTCTTTGAATTCCTGATCTTTCCAAGTCTTTTAACATGTAGGGGCATTAGAGTTTGTCAAATGCTTTCTCAGCATCTAATGAGATAATCATGTGGGTTTTTTCTTTGATTTTGTTTATATAGTGGATTACGTTGATGGATTTTGTATATTGAAACTTCTCTGCATCCCCGGGGTGAAGCCTACATGAACACAGTCAATGATTATTTTGATGAGTTCTTGAATTTGGTTTGCAAGAATTTTATTGAGTATTTTTGCATCAATATTAATGAAGGAAATTGGTCTGAAGTTCTTTTTCTTTTTAGGGTCTTTGTGTGGTTTAAGAATGAGAGTAATTATGGCTTTGAAGACCCAGTTGGGTAGTGTTCCCTCTGTTTATATTTTGTGGAATAGTTTGAAGAATATTGATATTAGGTCTTCTATGAAGGTCTGATAGAATTCTGCACTGAACCCATCTGGTCCTGGGCTTTTTGAGGTTTTTGATGCCTGCTTCTATTTCTTTAGGTGTTATGGGACTGTTTAGATGGTTTATCTGATCCTGATTTAACTGTGGTACCTGCGATCTTTCTAGAAAGTTGTCCATTTCTTCTAGATTTTCCAATTTTGTTGAGTATAGGCTTTTGTAGTAGGATCTGATGATTTCTTGAATTTCCTCAGTTTCTGTTGTTATGTATTTTCTTTCAGCTCTGATTTTTTAAAATTTGGATTCTCTCTCTTTGCCGTCTAGTTAGTCTGGCTAGGGGTTTATCAATCTTGTTGATTTTCACAAAGAACCAGCTCTTTGTTTTGTTGATTTTTGTATAATTTCTTTTATTTCTACTTAATTAATTTTAGCTCGGAGTTTGATTATTTCCTGCTGTCTACTCCTCTTGGGTGTATCTGCTTCTTTTTGTTCTAGAGCTTTCATGTGTGCTGTCAAGCTGTTAAGTGTATGCTCTCTCCAGTTTCTTTTTGGAGGTACTCAGAGCTATGAGTGCTCCTCTTAGCACTGCTTTCATTGCATCCCATAAGTTTGGGTATGTTGTGCCTTAATTTTTGTTAAATTCTAAAAAAAAAAAATCTTTAATTTCTTTATTTCTTCCTTGACCAAGTTATCATTGAGTAGAGCATTGTTCAGCTTCTATGTATATGTGGGGTTTTTTTTTTTTTTTTTTTATGGATTTTGTTGTTTTGAAGACCAACCTTAGTCCATGGTGATTTGATAGGATGCATGGGAATATTTCGATCTTCTTGTATCTGTTGAAGCCTGTTTCGTGACCGAGTATATTGTCAATTATGGAGAAGGTACTGTGACGTGATGAAAAGGTATATTCTTTTGTTTTAGGATGAAGTGTTCTATAGATATGTTAAATCCATTTGGTTCATAGCTTCTGTTAGTTTCACTGTGTCTCTGTTCAGTTTCTGTTTCCATGATCTGTCCATTAGTGAAAGTGGGGTGTTGGAGTCTCTCACTATTATTGTGTGTGTTGCTCTCTTCTACACCTATTATTCTTAGGTTTGGTCTTCTCATTGTGTCCTGGATATCCTGGATGTTTTGGGTTAGGAGCTTTTTGATTTTTGCAATTTCTCTGACTGATGTGTTAATGTTTTCTACATTATCTTCTGCCCCTTCTTAAGGGTTAAGTGTCTGTACTATTGGATATAATGACAAATCAAAGTCCTGTTGTGAGCTTACTGCAGCTGACACCTGTATGCTTCACTTTCACCTTCAATAAGGCTCAAAGATAGTGGCCCTCAGGTACTAGTGAAGGAAGTAATTTATAGGTTGTGCTGTGGTTGTGGTTGTTGTTTTAAACAGCTACAGCTATCAATGTTTATGTAGTGAAGTTAGGAATGAATGGAAAGCCGAGTAAGAAAGAAATGAAGAGAAGAAAACTGTTTGGGTTACAGATAAGAACCATGGTCGAGAAACTATCCTCCTGTGCTAATCAACTGTACTGTATCTGTAGTCACCTACAGGTGAAATCCCTCCCTACAGGTAAACCTCTAGGCACACTGTGCTGGATTTCTTAGCCTCTGGAAATGCCTTTGAGTGATCATGTTAATTTTCTCACCTGAGTTTGGAAAACTATGCTGAAAGTCAGTCCATGTTGCCTTCATGGTCCTCAATTGTGTTTCTGCTGGATCAGCAGAAACATTTGTGGTGTGCGTTTCCTGGCTGGATGCTATGTGATCAGGGGCTTCTAACTCCTGCTACCTTGACTGGCCAGCCAAGATGACCTATACCCTTGAATTGTAAGTAACCTGATGAAGATACGGTATAACAACATCTAGCTGCTCTCTCTCCTACCTTGATACAGACCACTGGGAAAGAGAAACAATGGGGAAGTTTGAGCTTCCAAACAATGGTCACTGAATGTATAGATTGAGTTATGTAACATTGTCGATTAACCTTTCAACTCATGAGCATGACATCTCATTACACTTCTTATATTTCTCTATATTTCTTTGAAAAAGTCTCACAGTTTTCTCTGATTAAATTTTGCTGATTGTTCAGACTTACTCTAATGTATGCTAATGATTTTATTGCTGACATTTGAAGCTGGTGTTCTTGGCATCATTTTTAGATATCTCATTGTCAGCACATAAACATGAGATGTGTTCTTTTACTGCCATTCTGATTATAACTTTGTCTTCCTTGTTCACCAGCATCTCTGAATTCCTCAGGCAGTTCTACAGAATGACAGGTAAGCAATGAAATGTGAGTGGAAAACTTCTTTGCTCTTTGCTTTTAATTTCCTTCACATTTTAATGAAGTCACTCCACTGCCGATCCTCTGAGCTACCAATGCTCACTTAAAGTATTTGGAGACCATTGAAAGAACTAGAAAATGTTCAGGCTATTTCCAAGACTATAGGTTGCTCCCCACCACAAACTTGTGGCAAGGCCCTATTGCTGAAGACAATACCTACACAATCCACTGGGCATGACAAAGTCAAGATGGTGCCTATATAGAACCTTCACCCCACAAGCTGATGTTTTTGGTAAAGAAGCTACTCTGCATGCTACTAAAGGAGAAACATAAACACCAATCCAACCACAAACCTGTAGGTTTATGTCAAGGTGGTACATGATTGGACAGTAGAAAGTGGGCAGAGACAGAGTTCTGGCAAGGAGAGAGGAGATGGAGAAAAGAGGATTTGGGGAGAGGAGGCAAGATGGAAGCAGATATGGATGTTTCTTTCAGTGCATCTCTAGATTGATAAGGTTGTTATGATTATTTCTAAGGATTTCTATGTTTCTATTTCTCTCATCTAGATAAGCAGTTTATATCTTTGTCCACTGGTTGTAAGCTTGTTGTACAGAGAGTTTGTGGGTTGAGAATTTAACATATAAACCTGTTTGATAAATTTATGATTATGAAGTCATGACTTTACCAGGTCCATGGAACAAGATGTGTGAGTACCAGGCTTTGGAACTGGAGCAGCTACTAGCATGGTTCTAGTAGCTCCTGGGGAGGCTCCTGCAGAGTGAGACTGAGGGGTCAGTAACAAGAACCATTTTTATATTTACCACAACATAAACCCTTTGACCTACTACAATGCTGTCCTTCCTGCAAGATGTTAGTGCAATGGTGGCACAACGTTTGTAGATGTAACCAACAATATCTGATTTGACTGAAGACCCACTCCATGACATGGAACCCATGCCCTACATAGCTTGAGTGATAAAGTTCTTGAGACTAGATAACCCAGGGACCTAGGTAAAAACAAATACTAGTATTCTTTTTAAAAAAGTAGCCGTGTAATGAACTCATCTATGTTCATAGATCAGTGCCTTGCTCAGCCATCATCAGAGAAACTTCTTCCTACAGAAGATAGGAAACAAATACAGAGACCCACAGCCCGACATCACACAAAGCAATGGACCTAAGACCACCTCAGCTCTAATCGGATGTTTCTATCAAGTCCATCCCAGAACTCATGGATCCTCTTGAAAGAGGAGCCAGAAAGAGCGTAAGTGCCGGGGCAGGAGGTTGGGGGTAAGAGGTCATGGAGAACACTAAGGAAACGGGCCTCTAAATCCACAGGACTGGTTCCACCTCAGTGCACAGGGACGGAGGCAACATGCACAGGGCTTACCCAGGTCTGCAGCAGAGGAAGTCCCAGAGCTGAAAGGAGAAGTAAGTGCTCACATGCCCCCAACTCTGACACAGAGGCAATTGATATCAAGTTGCAATTGATAACCACTTGCAAATGGCAACTTAGTTTTTCAAGAGGGAGAAACAAACCACTCATAAGGGTAGGCTACATGCCCAGCAGCAGATGCCTACAGGAAATGAACTCAGCAGAATCTCTGGAGGTTTCTTGTCTTATAACGTCATGTCAGGGCTCTTCTCTTTTTTCTTTCCTTTTTTTTTTCTTATTATGTTTTTGCTCTTATTTTAGTTTTTTCTTCTATCTTTGTACCATACAGGTCATTTGAGTCTGTGTTCTGGCTACCAGCTTAGTGTTTTATGGGATTTCTGCATGACTCAATATGAGCCTTTGTTTCCTGTGTCATCTCTTGGGCTCTTTCTCTGTTTATTTGCTTTGTCCCAGTTAGTTTTTGTTTTATCTTGTCATGTTTTGTTGTTATATTTCATTTTATTATTATCTCATAGAAGCCCATTTATTTTCTAACAAGAGACAGAAAGGGGTGGATCTAGAAGGAATGGGAGGTGGGGAGGAATTGGGAGGAGGAGAGGAAGGAAAAACCAACATCAGGACATATTATGTGAGGAAAAGAATCTACTTATAAAAGGAAAAATAAAGATAAAGAACCAGAAAATTTAAAAACCTATTTTTTAGAGGGGAAGGCTGTAGAATGCCAAGGGCTGCCACTGGAGGAACTCCAGGGATGGCGTATGAGAACCGCAGAACTAAAGCTGTCTTCAGAGTGGGCAGAGACAGGCTGTCAGAAGAACTGGTCTAGTGCCACCATCTCTGCAGGAGGCAGACCCACTGAAGCAATGCCAGATGTAGGCTTACATTTTTCAAAGCCTGCTTTTAATAAGGGTTCTAAAGTGCTTTAACCTCCCTTCTAGCCCACCACCGACCAGAAATAAAAGAAAAGGAGGGTTATAAGGATATGGGGGGTCAGGGGGACCTGTTTAAAAATTGTTCTTTGAGGTGAATCCCATCTGCTTTGTCAGGAAATCAGCAGTTGAGTTCACAGGAGTCAGCAGCGGCAGCTTGGTCCACTCACAAACACTTCCCAGATATACTGGCGGTCCAGTTCAGTAGTGCGATAGCAGCAGTGGGGACACGACCTAGCAGAGACAGCCAGGCCTCAGCCAAAGCGCACAAGTCAGCAGGAAGGATTAGGACCAGCAGGGACACCAAGAGTTCCCTGTCCTGTCACTCTCCGCAAAGAACAGCAAAGACTGGAGACTAGGAAGCGTGGCGAATCTAGCTATGACAGCAAGCCAAGCTCTCGTCACTGTCCACTGAGTTCTATTTATACTCCCTCCAAATGTCACATGTCCTCTTTCCTCACCATGTGAGTCTGACTTAGCAAAACTTCATAGGAGTCTGAATCTGCTGACATCATTCTATCAATCAGCTACATCTGTGGAAGTAACAAGAAGCCACCAGCACACCACCAGAAGATTCTTTTGTTTTTGTTATATTTGTTTTTGGCTTCTGTTTTGGTTTTTTGTGTGTGTGTATGGTTTATTTTGTTTTTTATTTTTTGGGTTTTTTTTTTTCTGGTGCATTTCTCTATATAAAGTCCCAACAAATGGAGCCCAGATATGCATTGTAAGGTAAACCAATGCATGGGAGTCATTAGCAAAGAATCCTCATCACACATCCTTCACACGTTTGCCCCAGCGAAACACTATCCAACACAATTGATTCTCCAAAGAACCCTTACATTCCCACTTCAGTCAGAAGTACAAAATGTGTACCGTATGCTGAGACACAGGATACGTACCTGCTGTCAGGTGTGCTGGCTGGACTGCTGGTGTCTCCAACAGCAGAGGTGTCACGGAACATTCTGGTGGATTTTCTACCCTCTGGCTCTGGTGCACAAACTGATTCTGGCCACAGAGTAGCTGGTTTCACAGCAAATTAATACACTTCAAGCTCTGGGTCCAAAGATGTGTGACTCCCTAAATCTAAGGATAAAGACAGATGTGTTGCTGATTCAGGTATTGTTAAACCTGAAAACTGAGAAGAAAGACCTAATCTATGGTTATTAATTAAAGAAAGCTTCATCAAATTCTGGCCAAGAAGATGGACGGTCCATAGCTGGGATTATCAGAGAAAGATGCTGAATTAGGTTAGTCAGATGCCAATAAAGGCAAAACTCGTGAGGCTATGGTATTTCCTGTGTGTACAATCCGGGGCAAGCATATATCCTGACATACTTCTTGCCTCCATGTGTCTCACCTATGTGTGATCAAGCACATCCTGTGAAGTTGTAGGGCAACCAAGCTTGGTTATTGAAGCAAAAACACGTGGCTTGTTATTTAACAAGAATCAGATCCCCCAGAATCCTAGAGGAAGGTATCTGTTCTTGGACAAGTGGGACCTTTCAGGTTAACTTTAGCCCTTGTGGTATCTCTAGTAGAGAAAGTAGGAATGGAGGTTCAGAAGGTGACAAGATGCCCAGGTTGAGGCATTCTCATGTTTTTCCAAAGATGGAAGAGTTCCATGTCTGCCAGGAATCTCAGACAAAAGAACACCTGCTCAAACCAGGGTGCAGTGACACCTCTTGCAAACAGGAGCTTCTAGAGCCTTCCCCCAGTATACCTAGTACAGAACCCTCCTCAAAGGGTCTCCAGCACCTATACTCTGAGGCTCTTTGACCTGTGACCTCTGGTTAATGAAAGCTTCTGGTCCTTAGAGGCCTCTGGTCCTCTTGCTGGGTCAGGAACACATAAGCAGGGACTGACAGATGTTTACAAATATGGGCACAGCATGTTTACAAATAGACGGACTATGTGCTGACTCAACACAGGCCTAAGAAGTGGCAAATTTTCTCTGGTTTCTTATTTAGTCATGTCTCCAGGAAAATACAGATAGTGTGGTGGGCTAGATATCCTTTCACAGGGGACCCAGCCTGGGGCACTCCCATATGCACATGGTAAGTGAGCAGGGATTTGAGATCCACGTGAGCAAGGAGCTCCACACATACCCTATCCAGAGTCTATGAGCGGTAACTGGGTAAACCTGCCTGGAATGTGCTAGGATGAAGCTGGATTCTCATAGAGATCTAGGGCTTAGCATCCCGAGGCTTCCCTCTGCTTCTTGGGTCCTAAAATTCCCCCCCACCCTCGAAATTCCCTCACCCACCCACACAAACACAATGCTGTTTCTCTTCCTCTGCAAGAGAAACCCATCACCCCAGCCCTCTAGTGGAAATGGGTTGCTCAGCCACCCAACTCCAGCCCCTCAAATATTTCCATTTGAGATAGACACCCTTCCCCATGACACAGAACCCACCTGCTTTGTTACTTAGTCATAGTCCTCACAAAAACAGCAGAATTCATAGGTAGATGCCAAGGTGGTGCCTCCTCTAATGTCCTGTGTCTCCCACTTGTCAAGATGCATGGTTGGTTAGAAGACACCCATGGTGAGATGGAAGACTGAGAGTCTTGGAAGTCTTACTCAGCCTGTAGATGAAATACACGCACCTGGGAATGTGCCTACACAGAGTAGATGCTTCATGTATTATCACATATGTGAACCCAACTGGCTCCTTTCCAGACCTGTATTTAGAATGTTTCCCTAAAGTGACCAGACTCTCTGATTTCCCCTGTATTTAAAGAGATCGATACATATATGACTCAGCTCTCCGATTTCTCAACCTGCTCTGCCAGAATAGTTCCTGAGATGTTCTGAGAGTTGTTTTCCCTTTGCCAGGTGCTGGGATTGGCCCATGGGCCTCATGCATACTAGGCAGGTGCCGAACCACTGAGCTATGCCTGGGACCAATGCAAGAATTAAGAGTGGTAGTCTCAAACGTGCCCTGGATTTTCCTGTACATCTCCTGGTCACTCTGTCCTCCTGATCATCCTGCATTACTTTGGCACCCCACATCTTCTCTAGTCCCTCATCTCCTTCACCCCCAGCATCCCATCTCTTCCTCTACGGAGCATCTTTTCCAGGTGTTTCAAGAGACCTGTGTTTCATAGTCACTTCCTGCCATGCCCTGGTCCATCTGCTTGCTCGTCTAATCGATCATCGATCAAGCAAGCAGTCTGACTTGCACCCACATGTGACCTCACAAGTAATCCAGAACCGTGAGGACGATTTTCAAATGCCCTCCCTGAAAAAAAAAAAAAAATCCCTGTTCTTTATCAAAGTGAAGCACAACTGTGTTAATTATGTAATCATCCCCTCTGGGTTATTTTTGTGGCTGCTATTACATACTCTCATTACGTAACAGCGACCAGTGACTTGGCATCCTTTATTCTGAAAGTTTGCCAACAGGAAAAGAAGTTGAGGGGAAGACAGTGGGGGAGGAGGCAGGGAATGGAGCTGCAAAGAGTTGGCGGGTTTGTTATTACACATTTCTGTCTCCTAAGTGCCTCGTGCTGTGTTTATCACTGTAAGAAAATGAACATAACAAATGAGATTGGTTTTCAGAGGGATACTTGAGACTGTAATCATTTTATCAATGGGGAAATCTGAAAGCTAGGTTTGATGTTAGGTAACAGCTGGTTATTAACTAATTCCTATGTTATATGTACATTCAATAATGCTTTATTTTCCCAGTGATTAAGTCTGACGTGACTCGGGTGATGCAGCCGTTCAAGAGGAGCAGCTTCACTTGAACGTCTTTCAGGTAATATGGAGGCTCCATGCTCCCTAGGATGCAGATGCTCCCCCCCATACAGATGCTCCCCAGGATGCAGATGCTCCCCTCCATACAGATGCTCCCCAGGATGCAGATGCTCCCCTCCATACAGATGCTCCCCAGGATGCAGATGCTCCCCTCCATACAGATGCTCCCCAGGATGCAGATGCTCCCCAGGATGCAGATGCTCCCCAGGATGCAGATGCTCCCCTCCATACAGATGCTCCCCAGGATGCAGATGCTCCCCAGGATGCAGATGCTCCCCAGGATGCAGATGCTCCCCAGGATGCAGATGCTCCCCAGGATGCAGATGCTCCCAGGATGCAGATGCTCCCCAGGATGCAGATGCTCCCCAGGATGCAGATGCTCCCAGGATGCAGATGCTCCCCAGGATGCAGATGCTTCCAGGATGCAGATGCTCCCCTCCATACAGATGCTCCCCAGGATGCAGATGCTCCCCTCCATACAGATGCTCCCCAGGATGCAGATGCTCCCCTCCATACAGATGCTCCCCAGGATGCAGATGCTCCCCAGGATGCAGATGCTCCCCAGGATGCAGATGCTCCCAGGATGCAGCCCTGTCAGTTGTCCAGGTAGACAGGGAGCCTGGTAAAAATGCTTGTTCTGAGAGAGTATGTTTCTTGGATCCTTCTCCTCCTCCAGAACTGTAGTGACTACCTCTGCTGGAGAGTAAATATGTACGTGTGTGTCTGAGTGTTCATATGTGTGTGTGTGTCGTATGTATATGTGTGGTGTGTGTGTATGTGTGCTGTGTGTGTGAGTGTATGTGTGCATTTGAGAGTTCATGAGTGTGTGTGTGTGTTGTATTTATATGTGTGGTACATGTATGAGCAGTATGGTATGGTATGTATGTGTAGAGTGTGTGTCTGTGTGTGTGTGTATTGTGTGTGTGTGCGTGTATTATGTATACCTATGTGTGTTTATTTGTGTATGTAATTTGTGCGTTTGTGTGTGAACCTCTGTTGTGTGTGTCTGGGGGGGGGGTGCTGTATAGAGGTGTGACTTGCTCCATGTGGCTTGCTCAGCCTGCTTTCTTATAGAACCCAGGATTTGCAGCCCAGGGATGGCACCACCCACAATGGGCTGGGCCAGAGATGGCTCCACCCACAATGGGCGGGGCCCTCCCCCATTGATCACTAATTGAGAAATGCTTCACAGCTGGATCTCATGGAGGCATTTCCTCAACTGAGACTCCTTCTTCTCTGATGACTCTAGCTTGTGTCAAAAAGTTGACACAAAACCAACCAGTACGATAACTAACCAAAGTTTAACACCAAATTTTCTTTCAGTGCAGGAAAAAAAAAGTTAGTTAAAAACAACTGATATGAAGACGAGGGGACATAGTGAGAGGACGAACAGTAATGGAGCACACAGTCCTATGTGGCCACATGCCAGCAATACATGTCAGCAACCCAACAGGGAAGTGTGTCCATAAAGGAGTACCCTTCTTCCTGGGGGAGATGGCCATGATCTCAGGAGCTCAGAGAGCCAGATCTTGTCCCTCTTTATGGCTGTATTACATTTCATTGTGTGCCTCATCTGCATTTTCCTTCCACACTCATCTGGGCTGGTTTTGTTCCCTGGCTAGTGTGCACGGTTCAGCTACAAACATGGAGTCCTAGTATTTCTGTGTTGACTTCGTTTCTCCTGCTTCAGGCATGTACCTCTGAGTAGCATCGGTGGGTTGTATGGTAGTGACGTTTTCGGTCTTCCCTGAACCTGCACGCTCATTTCCACGGTGGCTGTACCAGTTGACATTCCGTCTATCAGAAGGATTCCTCACTTCCCACATCCTGACATTTCTTGTCCCTTGTCTTCTTGGGAGTCATTCTGACTGGTATTCAGTGGAATCGCAAAGAAATTTTCATTTGCCTTTTCCTGGTTCCCAAGAATGCCAAACATCTTATTCACATGTACTTATTGACCATGTGTGTTGTTGTCATGGGACACTGTCTGTTCACTGCATGTATGACTGGAAGGTGTGTGGGTTTGCAGTCCTTGACATATCATGGCCATTCATCTCCCCTGTGAACTGTGGTCAGCACAGCATCTTTTCCTGTTCCTCGGCTGTCCCTCTGCCTTGATGGTTGCTTCCTTTGCCATGCACTTTAATTCCATGTGATACCCTTTTGCAGGAACATGGTCCAAGAGTGGAGTCACGTGCCAAAAGTTCTGAGTGCTTGTGAGGAAACTCCCAAGAAACCAAGACCTCAGTTTCTTCAAAGCTGAAAAAAAAAAATGTTTTGGGATTTGCTTTTATGCCCCTCCCAGGTGTAACAGACAGGAGTGAGTTTGTGTCACGACTGGCTATTGTTACTTGTGTATGTTCCTCTATGGAAAAAATGTTCTTGCCACGTGCTGCCTGTCCTTGTGGTTGGGCACCTGTGTGACTCCTCTTGATCCACAGAGTGTAAATTGTCTGATACTCTGTATAAAGTCAGCTATTGCATGAGAGTTTAGTCCACCTCCTTATCAGATTCCTTCCCACAGGTCCCGCCACCAACTAAAGTGGCTAAACAGCCTTTGTTAATTTCCAAAGTCCTCATCAAGGCCTGTCTCTGAACTATTTCCTTTATATTTTCCTCCGCTAATTTTAAAGTTTCAGGCATTACTTAAGGTTTCTGATATATTTTTAATTGAGTATTGAGCAGAGTTAACCAATGAACCAACAAAATGAAAAGATAATTGTTCATTCTTCTACAGCAGGTACCCAGTTTTCCTAGCACTGTTTGCTAAAGAGGCTGTCTTTCATTATATGTATTTTATGAGAGTTTTGTCTAAAATTAGGCAGCTGTACCTATATGAATGTATTTACAGATCTCTTTCCCTGCTTTGTTGGGCTATGCATGTGGGTTTGCATCATTGCTATGCTGTTTTCACTGGGTCTGTCTTAGGGTTTCTATTTCTGCACAAACATCATGACCAAGAAGCAAGTTGGTGAGGAAAGGGTTTATTCAGTTTACACTTCCACTTTACTGTTTATCACCAAAGAAAGTCAGGACTGGAACTCAGGCAGGTCAGGAAGCAGGAGCTGATGCAGAGGCCATGGAGAGATGGTACTTACTGGCTTGCTTCCCCTGGCTTGCCTCAGCCTGCTTTCTTATAGAACCCAGGTCTACCAGCCCAGGGATGGCACCACCCACAATGGGCTGGGCCCTGCCCCCTTGATCACTAGTTGAGAAAAATGCCTTATAGCTGGATCTCATGGAGGCATTTCCTCAACTGAGGCTCCTTTCTCTGTGATAACTCCAGCTTGTGTCAAGTTGACACAAAACCAGCCAGTACAGGGTCTTTATTCTGCATCTCTAACTTGGGTGTGGATTTGCTCCCGGTTGCTGGCCCTTCATGCTTGTCAGTATTGTTCTTCCCATTCTTTGCTGAATGGCATGGGCTCTCGATAGAGTCTGCAGTAAGTCTGCTCTTGCTGATGCAGCCTCTTTCACCGCGTTGCCTCTGCCTATGCGTGGGCATGGAAGGCCTTTCCATGTGGGATCTTCAGCGATTGTTTTCATCAGTGTCCTAAGCATTCACTGTAGATGTCTTTAACGTTTTTCAGTAGTTTTATTTGTAGCCCTTTCCTTTTCTTCCTTCCTTCCTTCCTTTCTTCCTTCCTTTTTATTCTTTGTTTTGTTGGTTTTTGGTTTTTCAAGACAGGGTTTGTCTGTTTAGTCCTGACTGTCTTAGAACTCACTGTGTAGATCTGAGATCTGCCTGCATCTGCTTCCAGAGTGCTGGTATCAAAGACATGCAACAACAACACCTGACCTTTCTTTTGTTTTCATGAAACTATTGTGAATAGCATTTCCCCCTGGTGAGTTCATTATTATTATATAGAAAAAATACTGAGCATATGTTGATTTTGTATTCTGCAACATTGCTGAAACTTTTGGGATTTTTTTAAAATCATAGGATCATGTGATCTACAAATGGCAATGATTTGAATACTTTTTCTACTTGTATTCTTTTTATTTCTCTCTATTATCTATTCTTGGACTTTCTTAGGGTTTCCATTGCCATGAAGAGACACCATGACCAAGGCAACTCTTATAAAGGCAAACACAGAGCTGAGGCTGACTTACAGTTTCAGAGTTCAGTCCCTTATCAACATGGTAGAAAGCCTGGCATCATGCAGGCAGACTTGGTATTTGAGGCGCCAAGAGTTCTACATCTTGATCCAAAGGCAGCCAGGAAGAAGCTACTGTGTTTCACACTGGGCAGAGCTTGAGCATTACATCACCTCAAAGCCCCGCCTCTACAATGACACACTTCCTCTAACAAAGTCACACCTCCTTGAATTAGGCCACACCTCCTAATGGTGCCATTCCCATGGGTCAAACATTCAAACACAAGAGTCTATGGAAGCCATGCCTATTCAAACCACCACATTCCATCCCCAGGCCCCAGTAGGCTTATAGCTATAACATAATGCAATTGTTTTTAGTCCAAAAAAGTCCCCATGGTCTATCACAGTTTCAACAATGTTTAAAAGTCCCAAAGTCAAAGACTCTTTGAGATTTATGTGATCTCTTAACTGTAATCCCATATAAAATCAAAATAAAAAAGCAGATCACATACTTCCAACATATCATAACACATGTATTTTGAAAGATGTGTAAGTGCTGAAAACAAAGAAAACTTTTTAGAACTGCACTGGGTAGAATGTTTTAGGCAGAGCCCTTTTTAGTCAGATCTGAACAGAACTTAAGATAGAGCAGAAGGAGCAGACAGGCTTCTCCTTACCATGGGACAGAACAGGTCTTTTCTTAATAACAAAGCAGGCTTGGTCTTATTAAAAGGAACAAAATGTTCTTCTTACAAATTTGGGTAGAAGCCTTTTCTTTCTCTATGCAATACAGATTGGAGTTCATTTTTCCTCCAGAAAGAGTGAGTTCTTTCTGCACTGGTGTTTGGTCTTATGATCCAAACGCATATATAAGTGTGTGTGTGTGTGTGTGTGTGTAAGTATGTAGTTTTGAGAATGTATACAAATATGATACAGCTGGTTTGAATGGAAATATGTGTGTGTGTGTGTGTGTGTGTGTGTGTGTATGCATGCGAGAATCTGTATATGAACTTATGTGTTTATACATCTTTGCTTATGTAAAAAGTTTTTTCTTCTGTGAGAGTTATTCTCTTCTCCTGGTTCAATAGAAGTTTGTTGCTCCAAACTTCATCCTAGCCTGACAAGTAAAAGGCATCTGGACAAAAGGAAAAAGGCTCTATCAATTAATTTTTTATTAATCTCCTGCTGTTTCAGGATGAGGTGTGATATGACAGAAACTACAGTTCTGCCCTCAGAGGAACACAGAAGGCAGGTCAGCTACAGTAGCAAAGTAACTTAGACTTAGATAAGTAAACTTTTTATTTTTATACAGTAACCCTAAATATCTCCTAAGGCAAAGTCTTACCTCCATATCTCATGAGACAAAGTCTTACCTTCTAATGATCTTTTCCCCCCTCCACTGCCTCAAGAAAAAACCAACAAGAAAAAAGACCCCACCAGGGCTGGCCCCCAGCAGAACATGGCCCCTTGCTCTATTAAATCTTCACCAGCTTTCTGTTTTCAATGGTTTCCTTCAGTGCTTAAGCGTGACGGTCCAGGAACTTGCTCTGTAGATTGACCTTGAACTCAGGAGTCTGCATGCTTCTCTCTTGAGTGCTAAGATTAAAGGTGTGTCCTATCATGACTAGACCTATCCCTTTCTTGCTGTTTTCACAAGAATTTTATGAGTCCTGGATTGAAGTTTTTTTTTTTTTTTTTTTTTCAGATACAGTCAAGTTGACAACCATGAATAGTCATCACAATCTATCTCTTGTCGATTTGACACATAATCATGTCTCCTCATGTCCAAATGACAATAATAACCAGGTGATAATAACACATAACGTGATATAACTATAAGTTGTCCAACTGCAAATGCATAAGAAATAAGCTTAACTTGGTGGGATCTTGCCCTGAGGTCACCACTGCCTTAATTCTATTTTATCCCTGAACACAGGATTTAGCTCCATTTCACTTCCTGGTGCCCCTTTAATCTTTGAACCATATATTTTGGTTTTTTTTCCTTTCTCAGTTTACTACACTGGATAAAAATGTTCTTCATAAGAGTGAACCACAAAATAAAATAAAATAAAAATAAATAAAAATTAAAAAAAAAAAAAGAGTGACCCACAGGACAGAGTCTATGCTAGGTTCTTGTGAGTCCTCAGTCCTTCTTCTCAAACTCAGCTGGACTTCCCAGAAAAGGGCAAAAAGCAGCCACATTCTTCACCAAAACATCGTAAGAATGATTTCCATCCAACATACTAAAATTCTTCTCCTCTTAAACCTCTTGAGCCGGGCCCCCATAGTTCAAATGACCCTCGCACCGATGTCTTCTATATTCCTAGTAGGATGGCCCATTAAGCTGCATTTAAAGCATTTCACCGCTTTCCCAATCTAAAGCCCCCAAACCCACATCCCTCCCAACAAAACCATGATCACGTATATCACAGCAACGCCCCAGACCCTGGTACTAACTTCCGTCTTTATTAACGTTCTATTGCTATGAGTCACCATGGTCAGGTCAACTCTTATATAAGACTTGGTGCTAGAGGAGACAAGAGTTCTACATCTTGATCCAAAGGTAGCCAGGAGGAGACTGCTGTGCTTCACACTGAGCAGAACTTGAGCATATATCATACCTCAAAGCCCTATCCCCACAATGACACACTTACATCTCCTCCAATAAGTTCACACCTGCTAATAGTGAGCATCACTCCTATGGACCAAGCAGTCAAACACATGAGTCTATGGGGCCATTTCTATTTAAACCACCACATGGACCTAAGACTTTCGAGCACTACATGGAGTAAAAATTAAGAGACTGAGCTCCCTTGTTGAATTCTAGACTGTAGAGAAAATATTGTCTCTTTCTCTTACATGTTTGTTGTAACTTCGCCATATATAGGTTTTACTATGTTAAAGTACATTCTTTCTGTTCCTAATTTCTTCAGGGCTTTTATAATGAAGGAATGTTGATCTTTGTCAGAGGCCTTTTCTGAATCAGTTGGGGTGGCCATGTGGTTTTTGTCCCTAAGGCTATCTATGCTTAGAGTCACACTTATATTGAGCTATCTTGAAATCTGGAATGGAACTAACTTGGTAATGCTGGGTGATATAAATATATACTTGAATTTGATTTGCAAGAATGTTATTGAGAAATTTTATGTCATCGTTTAAGGAAACCTACAGTTTGTTATTGTGGTTTGTTTTTCTCTATGAGTGAGTCTTTGGTTTTAAAACCAGGGTGGTGCTGGCTTCATAGAATGAGCTTGGTTGTGTGCCTCTCCTGTCTGTCCATACATGAGCATACAGCATTGTGTGAGCTGTTTTTAATGACTAGGCTGTGCTCAGCAGTGAGTCTGTCTGGCCCTGGACTTTTTTTTTTTTTTTGTTAATACTTCAGTGTCACTGATAGTCACAGATCTGCATAAAGTTCATTTTTTTCTTGACTTAATTTTGGTAAGTCATATATGTTTAGGAATTTTTCTATTTCTTCTATGTTTTCTAGTTTTTTGGAATATCACTTTTCAAACTACCCCCGAATGATTCTCTGTATTTCACTAGAGTTGGTAACTATCTACTCTTTTCATCTGTAACTGTATTAATTTGTGTCTTTTCTTTCTTTTGCTTGGTTTTGGTAGGGGTTTGTTAATCTTATTTTTTCAGTGAGCTGAGTTCCTGTTTGACTGATTCTATTCAGTGACACACATACACACACACACACACACACACACACACCCATCGTGACTTTTTTACCCTAACAAACTACATAGCACTTTCTGGGACTTTTATAGATAGGGAGCTGAGAGGAAGTTGCCTAGTTAGTTTCTACTTGATTTCTCAATGTTCTATAACCAAAGTATGGTGTGTCTTCAAACAATAGTATTTCAAGCTCAGCACTTTCATTAAATGTTTTTTGTCTTCTAGGATATTGCCTATACATACATAGTACCTGCATTCAAACTCTTTGAAACACACATACAAAATTTGATAGGTAAGGCATTTTGGTTGGTTGGTTGGTGGGTTCATTGGTTGTTTTGAGACAGGGTTTCTCAGTGTAACCTAGCCAGGAACTACCAGTGGGAAAAATTCCTGTCCTGGAAATCTATACCAGGATGGCTTCAAACTTACAGGTTTGCCTGCCTGCCTCTACCTCCTGAATGCTGGAATTAAGGTGTGAACAACTACCTCCCAATCATCTCTGTAAGCCTTTTTCAAACATTCTTAGATTTGGTTGACCTACACCTTTTCCATTCCAGCTTAAAGCTTTAACCCCAGTATTTCCACCCTGGACTTTCAACCTCATGAGTCCCACTACCCTCTCCTGCCTATTTAGTTCCCTCTCCCCTTGTGATCCCTTTTCTGATCTCTACAGACATTCTATATTTAAAACACAAACAAAAAAAATTAAGAATGTGTGTTTGTGTTTTGGGGCCTGGACTACCTCAAAACAGTATAATATTTTCTAGTATCATCCATTTTCCTAAAATTTTTATGACTTTGCTTTTGCTTTCAGCCTACTAAAATTTCATGTGGACATGTCCCACACTTCTTACTGTTCACCAATTGATAGGAATCAGAATGAATTTCATATCCTAGCTGCTATGAACAGACCAACAAGGAATATGAACATGTCTCTGAAGAAGAACATGGAGTTCTCTGGTTATGTGTCCATGGGTGTTAAAGCCTGGCATGTGGCTTTAGTTTTTTGAGAAATAGCCAGACTGATTTTCTCAGGAGCTATACCAGTTTCTAGTGCCACTACCAGTAGACATGGCTTCCTCAGGAACTACATCAATTTCTAGTGCCAGGATCAGTAAATATGGTTTCCTCGGGGACTGCACCTGCTTTGAGTGTCACTACCAGTAGATATGGCTTCTCCTTTTCCGCACATGCATGGCAGCATTTGTCATTTGTATTCCTAATGATATCCATTCTGATGGGAATGAGATGAGACCTCAGTGTAGTTTTGTTTGGCTTCCTCTGATGACTAACAATGTTGAAATATGTATTAGTCATTTATATTTCTTCTTTTGAGAACTCTCTATTCATGTCAATAAAGTCCACTTTTTGATTTAGTTGTTTGTTTTCTTGAAATTTAGTTCCCCGAGTACTTTGTAAATACACCAATCTTACATCAGAAGTGTAGTTAGCAACAATTTGACTATTCCATAGGTTTGCCTCTTCCCTCTTCATTTTCCTTTGCTATAAAAATTCCTATTAATTTTATGAGGTCCCATCCATTATTTGTTGAACTAATTGTCCCTGTCTTCAAGTGTTCTGCCTGCTACTTATTCTAGCAGCTTCAGAGTCACCATTCTCAATCCACGTGAAAATCCCCTTGTGAGGAGGAGTGCTGAGTGAGAGAGGAGGATCTGCTCTTCTAACATAGCTGCCCAGTTTCCCCGGCATGCAGAAGATGCTCTTTTTACCCAATGTGCTTTGCTATAAAGAATTACATGGCTGAGTTGCTATGGGTTCCTTTCTTCTGTTCTATTTCATTGATCCATATTTCGGCACTTGTGGCAGCAGTGTGCAGGTTTCACTACTATGGTTCTGCAGTATAATTTGAACTTGGTGATACTTCCAGCAGTACTCTCTTTGCTCGAGATTTCTCTGGCTATCGATTCCGTATGAATTTTAAGGGTTTTATTTTTTGTATTTATGAAGAATACCACTGGAATTTTTATTAAGATTTCATTGAATCTGGAGGTTGCTTTTGATAGGACAAAGAGATTTTGAATTTTGTCAGTTTTGAGTCTTAGGATACATGAGCATGGGGGAGACTTTAAAAATACTGCTTCAACTTCACTCTTTATTATAGCTCTGTTTAACTCATGTGTGTCTCATTTGGTTTAATTGCATCTAGAAATTCATCAAATTTTTTTTTAGATTTCCCAACTTAGTATGTTTTTAAGGTAAGACATTTAAAAGATTTTTTTGAATTGATAGCTGTGGTAACAGCTTCTTCCTCAATGCTAATGTTATTTTTTTAGGTCTTCTCTCTCTCTCTCTCTCTCTCTCTCTCTCTCTCTCTCTCTCTCTCTCTCTCTCTCTCTCTCTCTTTCTTCTTCTTCTGTGTAGTTAGCTACTGCTTCACCAATCTTGTTTATCTTTTTGAAGATCATCTCTTTGTTTCAGTGATTCTTCTAATTACTTTTGTTGTTTATTTGTTTCTTTCCATTTCATTAATTCCTGTCCTGGTCTTACTTCTCTTCCTGACTGTTGATTTGGGGTTTGTTTGGTTCTTCATTTTCCAGTGTCTTGGGCTACATCATTAGGTTATTTGTTTGAGATTTCTCTGATCCTTCCTTACTTTCTTCCTTCCTTCCTTTTTTCCTTCCTTCCTTCCTTTCTTCTTTTCTTTCAAGATAAGGTCCTGGGACTCCCTCTGTATACCAGGCTGACTTCCAACTCTCAGAGATCCACCTACCTCTGATGAATGCTGGGATTAATGCATATGCCTTTGTGTCTGGCCTCTCTGATTTCTTAGTTTACACATTTAGAGATAAAAGACTCCTTTCATTTTTTCAGCATAGATTTATTATGTTGTTCACCCAAGAGAAAGCCTGATGTGTTCTGAAGAGTTCTGACTTCATTGTTCAATAAAGGCTGTTCTCTATATTTATTGAACAGCACAGCAAACATGATACTGAAAAAGAATAAGGAACTTTTGTCTTAATCAATCTGTTGCAGGAATCTCACAAAGGGAAATTGTTTTTCTAATCCTATTGACTCGGAGTAGGACACAAAGCCATCAAATGTTATTTATGCCCACAAGCTGCTGTCAATATTCTTTGTGGGAACTGTGGCTTTCAATGCCTTCCTGCTTTCATCACATGATCTTAGTCTTGGACAGTATCTCATGACACACACATGACCCTGAGTCAGGGTCATGATGGGTTATGAAAGAGGAAAAGTAAAAGTCCAACAAATAGTAAGGTTAATTTTATTGTTTTTCTTAAGGTCAGTTAATTCTTTGTTTGTTTCTGGTTTTTTGAGACAGGGTCTTTCTATTTAGGCTCAGCTGTCCTGAAACTTGCTATGTAGATATGCTGGCCTTCAACTCAAATAGATCCTCTTGCTTTTGCCTTCTGGGTCCTGGGATTAAAGGTATGCCCCACCATTCCATGTATAAGGTCAGTTAATTTTAAAGAGACTAAGTAGACAGTATGTGAGCAGTATGAGAACATAGTTACAAATGATCTCAAAAAACATTATTAGTGACAGATTGGGTAAAAGTTTAACTTGTAAAGGAATCTGTAAGCAGCATTTCTCAAAGAGTCATTCCCATGTAGTGGTAAACATTTAAAAAGATGCACCAATTCTTGCTATCGCTGCCATTGTAGAGCCACGTGGTATTTTCGGGTACTTTCATCTCAGTCATCAGGACTCAATAAGTTCCTGACTTCCATCCCAGCCTTCTGTGGGCTGTTCTCTGGGCCCTGAGGTGATCTCTCAGCCTCCGTAGATAGCTCTAGCTATCTGGAGGCTATCCACTGAGTACTTGCTCACGTTCCCAGCAACCCAATAAAATCAAAACTCTGGAGGCTTGTAATTTAACAATCATATTTATATTGGTAAATTCTTACTGCACAAAATGTCTACACAATAAACTCAGAGCCAACTGATATATATATAATCGGCCCACCTAGATAAGACAAATTGTTCTGTGATAATTCATTCTTTATAAGATAGTCATAGCTACCTGTGGCTATTTAAAGCCACACGGAGATGAATCTTCTTCTTCTTCTTCTTCTTCTTCTTCTTCTTCTTCTTCTTCTTCTTCTTCTTCTTCTTCTTCTTCTTCTTCTTCTTCTTCTTCCTCCTCCTCCTCCTCCTCCTCCTCCTCCTCCTCCTCCTCCTCCTCCTCCTCTTCCTCCTCCTCCTCTTCCTCTTCCTCCTCTTGGCTTCTCCTCCTCCTATATATATGTGTGTGTGTGTGTGTGTGTGTGTGTGTGTGTGTGTGTGTGTGTGTACTTTGTCTTTCCAGAACTCTGCCCTTACCTATCTTTTTCACTGCTCAGTCACAGGTCTTTATCTTGCACCTGCCCTCACCTGTATATCAACATCAACAATTCACCTTTTCTGTCTGATTAATTTTTTTCTCTCAAATGTAAGCTGAGCACAAGTATTATCATTTGTAAATTATAAAATATAAAATACACCTAACACCCAGTTTATCATTTTTCTCGATTAAATAGAACTTTTTGTTATCTATCCTAGCTCAAGAAAGGCTTACAATCTATGTTATGTGTTGGCTATCTTGTATACTATCTGATAACTATCTAATTGTTTTCTCAATGTTAAATAGCTTAGGTAGGCTATGAGACTATAGTTGGTCTTCAACCTCATCAGAAATCAGAGACTTATCAATACTATCTGAAAATATAGGAACTAAGACAGGTTGTAGAGCAACTGCCTCCCTGCACAGTCCCCTGCTAGCAACACGTAAAAGCACCAGTCCTCAGCCTTCTGTCCCGGAATCTGGTGAAACAGGAATGATTAAGGACTAGCTTACTCTGTCTCAGCAGAACTGAGCTGTCCCAATAAACTGTATCCTCTCAAGATCAGGTCGGTGGGAGAAATCGGCAGTTCTGCCCAGTGGTTATCTAGCCACAGTGTATTACCTCAATTTCTTCTTTGAATCCACAAAAAGGGAGTTGTTAGGAACAGACATGTCTCAACAAATGATAAATAACACTATATGTCACATTTTGTGGAATTCTTATGCTTTTGAAAACTGATGTTTTGGACTGTTGTCTGTTAACTACTCTTGAGACCACTGGAAACAGAGATTAGCTGGGGGTAGCGTGGCCTGGTGCCATGAATAGTTCGCTGATTTTTAAAATATTGACCCCAACAGGTGGTGCCCAATGTTCATAGAATTCAAAGATCCATCTTATAAAAAATATTTACCATGACATTCCCACTATGTGTGTGTGTGGGAGGGGAGCAGGGTCTGATTTTTTTTTTAAGATTTGTTTATTATATATAAGTACACTGTAGCTATCTTCGGACACAACAGAAGAGGGCATCAGATCACATTGCAGATGGTTGTGATCCACCATGTGGTTGTTGGGATTTGAACTCAGGACCTCTGGAAGAGCAGTCAGCGCTCTTAACCTCAGCCATCTCTCCAGCCCCAAGGCGTGAGTTCTTACTGAGCAACCTAGTCATGAAGCCTCAGTCTCCAATGTCACTTGGCAAGGAGCAATGGCAAACAATATAAGATACAGAAATACACCTAAAAACAATAACAACCCTTGAACCCATCACCAGTATATATATATATATATATATAAACTGAAAATGGTAAGACCAGTGTGGAATGTGCTATGATATTAAACATGTGGAATGTGCTATGATATTAAACATTTTAAGGACAATTGTGTAAACAGTAACTGAAAAAAGATAAAGAGCAGGAAGGGAGAGAAGGCGAGTGTTAAACAGACAAACGAGGAGGAGGAATGGGCAGAGAAGCATACTATAGAGGAGAGAAGAGAGCAAGAGCTCAGAGGAGAAAAAGGAATTACAAAGTTTAGAATAACACATAAAAACATGCAAGACTTCTGTAAGCCAATAAAGTGAAAATACAACTAAAGTGTGGTGTGTGTGTGTGTGTGTGTGTAGTATGTGTGTTTGTGTGTGTGTATGTGTGTATATGTGTGTTTGTGTGTCTGTGTGGTGTATGTAGTGTGCTTATTTGTGTATATGTGTGTGGTGTGTGTGTATGTGTGTGTTTGTGTGTATATGTGTGTGTTTGTGTGTGTGTGGTATGTGTGTTTGTGTGTGTGATGTGTGTGGTGTATGTAGTGTGTGTGGTGTGCTTGTTTGTGTATGTGTATGGTGTGTGTGGTGTGTGTATGTGTGTTTGTGTGTGTGATGTGTGGTGTGTGTGTGTGTGTGTGTGTGTGTGTGTGGTATGGGGGTGTGTTTGTGTGTGTGTGATGTGTGTGGTGTGTGTGTGTGTTTGGTGTACGTGTGTGGTGTGTGTTTGTGTGTGTGTGGTGTGTGGTGTGTATGTGGTGTGTGTGTGTTTGTGTGTGTGTGCAGTGTATGTGTGGTGTGTGTGGGGGGAGTTGTTTGTGTGTGTGTGGTGTGTGTGTGGTGTGTTTTTGTGTGTGTGTGTGTGTTAAGGAGGAGACATAAAGACAAAAGAGGAAATGAGAAAATAAAAACCATCACCCTGGAAAGAAGAAAAGTGCCTAAACACAACTGGATGAGTATGGGGTGGGTGAGGGGTGGATAATGAATAAAGCATATGAATTTTAAATGTGATGAATGTGATGCTAAATGTCTGAGGGGGGGAAAGACACTCTGGATCATCCAAGAAATAAAAAGACAAAAATGAAGTGGTGAATCAGCTGCTCCATGCCCCTAGAATTCTCATGGTTGTGCACGAAGGCCAACTGAACTCTGCCTGTGGACTTGCGGTTTCCTTGTGGTTTATTTTGTCACTGAGTTGTATCATGCTGGCAGACAATGCTCAGTAGAGCTGGTGGCTGTGCGTTCAGGGCCTCTGCCGAACAGTCTAGCTTTGCATTCTATACCCTGGCATACAAGACTGCTGGTGTCAGCCCCGAATGGCTGTTTTAGCGGAGAAGGGCCTCTCAAGTGCATTGGCGTGTAGGAAGCAGTCACAGCACTGAGGAGAGACGGGAACCTGAGTACTTTCAAGGCCTCTTGAGGATTGGTCACCCCGGCAGAGGGAAGTCACTGTGGGTGTCATGATAGCCCCAGAGCTCTGGTCTCCAGTCAGCCCTCTTTAACTGACTTGTCCTACCAAACAATTTCAGCCAAGTCTCAGTGAAAACTGTGCCATACAGAACTGGTTCAGGTAATGAGCCCAAAATAAAGTTGAATTCTATGAACAGGAAACATAACGATCAGTCAGAAACTAATCTTGGCTATTCCAGTTCACAAACTGCTCCAAGAAAGATGTTCCTTGGAAATTCCCCACTCATTGCAATGATTAAACTTAAGATGAGCAACTCTTTCAATGAACAAATGCATCTAAAGCCCACAAAAGGCAATATGTTCTCAATTGAACACACTTAAATCTCAGCTGAAGGCACCAGAACACTTAGAAAACAAAATAGTCAAGCGCTGCTTGAACCTAAGTTTGCAGGGAGTGTGAGTTTGCCATTCTTAAGGCAGAATCATGGAAGTTGTAAAGGGGTGATACTGGGATTTCCCCAAGAAGACACAAAATTTAATATTATTGTTTCCTGGGTGTCATATTGTCCATTTGGGGGTATTTCCAAATTGGAGTTCTCCATGCTCGTTAGGGTTACAAATGCTGACTTCGACTAAGATTTTTTTTTTCTGGATAACCTGAGAAAGACTCAAATCTATAGATGCACAAATCCTCTCCACAGTTCCAAAGGTGGGAGCTTCTCAAAGAACTTAGGTGCGAGCTGCAGTCTGGTCCTTGGTGGGGAAAACGAAACTGAATTTACCTCTTGTGTTTGTCCCACTTACCGCAGTTGGCTGTATGTATTTGACAGCAAAACCAGTAATACACTTGACTGGAATCAGAAGGCTGTTATATCCCCTCTTAAAAATACAAAGACTGCACTCAAAAACATATCTTCCTTTACTTCTCAGTTCTACGAGGTAAAGATTTCTATTGATGCACCAACGGCTCACAGTCTGAAGTCTCTGATGGTGGTGGTTTCTAGGTGCATTTGAGGGTCTGTCACCGATTTGACGGAACAATGAATGTTCTACGACTTAGATTGAAGTCGCTGAACATTTTCTAGATTCAAAAATGCTTTGCATCCGTTATGACCATAGAAGAGACTCAGCCTTTTTCAACTGATTAGAATGTGTAAGAATATTTTTGTTTGTTTTTATTTTGTTTTCCAGACAGCATTTCTCTGTCCAACCCTTACTGTTCTGGAACTTGCTCTGTAGTCCAGGCTGGCCTCGAATTCACAGAGATCCACCTGCCTCTGCCTCCTGGTCCTGGGAATAAAGGCTTGCACCACCCCACCAGCTTTTAAAAAAGAGGTAAGAATCTTAAGTAAAAGTGAGAGGACTAAAGCCAGCCAGAGACCTCACCTGGGGTAACAAGGTGCAAATGAGCTCAGATGAAGCGACACATGAAGTTAAGAGGACACCTCTTTTCACCAGCACTGCACTGTGTGGTCTGCTTTATGCCTTGCCTTTTCACATTCGTAATCAGTTCGACCACCATCCCTGGCTACGACACGAGGACGAAAACAAAACTCCATGATGTAGCCTTGGTGTGGCTCTGCGAATTCAAAATTCCCATCGTGGGATTTGGTCCCCACGTCCGTCTCTGCAGTTAGTTCAGCGCCGTGGAAATCTGAGTCCATCGTCTCAGACACTGTGTAATTTGTAGCTTAAATACAAAGCTCCGTGGTGGCTCCAGGTCCTCTCCCCCGATCCTGCTTACAGACCTTGTCAGTCCTACCCGCACCTCTGACCAACTGTTGCCATTTCCCTCCCTCTGGGTGTGCTTTGGTCATGCTGCTCTCCATGGCCCTTCTAGAATGTGCCGCTGGAATCCACCAGTGGGCCTTAGTACGTCGTGCTGGTTCCCAGGGAGTTTCTCCATCTTACAAGTCATCTGCTAAGGAGCAGCTTCTGGGCGTCCTTCAGAGAGAGCACTGTCCGACAAGATCATCCCGTGTTTGTTAGCTTGCTACTTGTCTGTCTCCATGGTAGGGGATAAAGCACTGCGCAGTCGCTATTACATACGGGCAGCAACTGCTGTGCACAGCAAATGCTAAGTTCTCAAGAGCTGCGATAAACAGCCTCCAACTTACCTACCTGAGAACTTTTCTACACGGCGTCCTCCGTTCTGCTTTCAAACACAGAGGGTAAACAAACAAACAAAACCAAAAAACCTGTTCATGTATGCCATGAATGTGACTTCAAAAAACTGGAAAACCAACTATTTCATCAGAAAGCATATAATTAAGAATATGAATACCTTACAAAGTGCTCAGAGTAGTCTAGCCGACGGGTGATAAAAAGGACCTATCTGTACACGTACATTAAAAGTCTGTTCCTGTCCAAAAGCATTTGTGAACCCGCGTCTACCCCTGTTATCTTCTTCAGAGCAGGTGCAAAATAGAGAGGCCAGAAAGGTGATCTGGCTCAGTCTGCTTAAATTAACCCCAAGCCTGTGGGTCACTACCTGTCTCATAAAATTCTGGTTTTGTTAGCCCTCTGGTTTACTGGAGGCAAGCCCACGACATTCTAATAATCCTGTAACTAACAGCATTTCCTCCCCTCAGTCTTGACAGTGAGCGTGCTAGTAACCCTAGGTGTCGTTTTAAAGGTGGCTATGGGTTAAATACTAGCCCAGTATATCAGACCTGTATGTGGGGTGAGTTGAATAGGTGTGTGTGGGGTGGGGGGTCTTGAAGAATGTGGGCAATCCTCCAACCTTTTTTCCCCCATCCTTTGGTATTTTCTTTCATCATTGGCCCATTCGAAAATTTCTGGCAAGGAATTAATTTCACAGTGGATAATTTAGTTGACCCATTTAAGTTATGGAAACACTTTGATATTAGCTGACTCTGGGGACTTTACATTTGCAATTACAAGTGTTGGATTCCACTAACATTTTTATGTTTAATTTTCAGACTGTATTAGAAAAGGTTGTTTGCAATGGCCCCACTCAGCGCCCAACTGAAGAGAATCCCAGCCCACTGAATTTGAAAGCCTGCTAAGTTAGGTGAAAGACCTTATAAATATGTAAAGCAGGGAGTTCACATTACAATCAAGTAAATCCCTAATGATTGATGTTCTTTTCAAAACAATTAAAAGAAGAGAGAGAGAAAAAAAAAAAGAACAAATTGAGCGCATTTCCTAGACGCCCCGCTAGCACCAGCCCCAAAGGTTGGTGGGGAGTTCAGACTCAAGGGTGTACTTTAGGGCTTAATTTATTTTGAATTTCTACCACTTCCTGGAGGCCGGGTGGAAGGATCCAAAAACACTGGGCACCTCAGCCATTTTGTTTGTAAGGCGGAGCGGTAGAACTGGGCCGGCCAGGAAGGGGTTTGGGAGCAGCGTTGAACGGAGAGGGGGTGGGGGAGCCGAATATGGTTTCAACTAGTGTCGGGATTCACTCGACGCGAACGCAGGGACCGTGGTGCTCGCGGCTGCAGGAGGCCCTCGGGAGCGTCCCGCCGAGCACCCTCGGATGGGCATCCTTCCCGAACGGCCGTGTCCGCATCCACGTCCCGCCCGGACGGCGTCTCGCGTGGAGCGCCCCCTCCCGCGCGCAAGGGCGTGCCCAGATGCTCGGAGGACGCGGCCGCTGCCATTGTTGTGCTTGTCACTTATCCCCGAGCCCCGAGCGAGGCCCGAGCAGCGGCGCTCTCCCGAGCCTGGTGTGGGGAAGGGAAAAAAAAAATGGCACAGTCGAGCATTCTTTCCGAACGGCGGGAGGCGGGGCGAGGGCGGAGCCCGCAGGCCGCCAGCCAATGGGCGCGCGCGCCCGCCCCCTCGCCCGCCAGCTCGGACTTGTTAACCCCGCGCCTGCCGCCGCCGCCCGCTCCGCAGCCTCCAGCCTGCTCCATTCCCCCGGACGCCCTCGATCCTGCGGCTGCCCGCCCCGCTCCGCCGCCCTCCGTGGACGAAAGTCTCACTTTAGATTTACCAAATATTTTCAGGATGTCTGAAGATCCGTACGCTGCCCGGAGGCTGTCTTTTCCGGACAGCCCAGTCCTCAGCCTATATTGTTACGATCTGCTTCTTTTTTCTGAGAGCTGTGGCTGCTGCCTTGCCTACACCGATGGTAAGTTTATAATTTTTAAACATTCTTGGCATTACATCTTCGAGAGGGGCACCAGATAGGAGAGGTTTTCATTGTGTTTCTTCTTACAAAACCAATCTTCGTGGTTTTCTTTAGCTTCGATCTCTGCACGTCCCCCCTAATTTTGGTCTGGTTAATTTTTACCAAAAAGGGGAAAAAATAGTTTTTCTCTCCATTGTTAAAGATAAACGTGTATAATAAAAATTATACTTTAATTGCTGTGAACTAAAGGGAACTTGATGTTTCAAGATGGACTTTTTTTTGTGTGCCAGCAATGTTGGTAGTGCCAAATATGTACGTATCCTCTCTATAAAAATTATCTATTGCCTAATTTGACCAGAGTAGATTACCAACAAGCAAACTACCGATGTAGTTTTGATTTTTAAAGACAGATCTATTGTGATATCCTTGATGAAGTACTTCAGAAAGCGGCTCTGCTATAATGAAGGCGGAGATTGGCATAACCGGGTTTAAGTTATGGCTGTTGCTAAATAGTGGCTCTTTTATTGCTGAGCGGATCCAACTTGTGGTCTAGGATGTGATTTCTTTAAAGCTCTTTGTCGATTCGTCCCTGCAGATCCGTCCTATTTTTTCTCCAGAAAGGTACATTTGGGAGACATTTTGTGATTTTTGGCATTTTTCTAGTTTTCTTCTTTTTGCACACGGTGGGAGATTTTTTTTTTTTTTTTTTTTTTTTTTTTTTTTTTTTTTTTTGTTCTGCACTGATCTGCGTTGGTGGCGCTGTAGTGCTCCTCAACAATTTGTCAGTTTTACTAAAAGAAAAAAGGAAGAAAAAAGGTGGGGCAAGATTTTATCCATTATCTCTTAATTTTCATAAAGAAAGTTCCATTTGGTCAGCGGTATTATTTAAGTGTTTGCTGTGGACTGTGCTCCATGGTGAGGACAGACATGTCGTCACAGCCAATCCAGGGGACATTATGGACAAGCATGCAGTTGGCAGTGGTGTTTGATCTCATCTGATTTATTATGTCTATCGGATTCTTTAGTAATAAGCTGCCCTTCGCCCTCTCCTCCCTAGCGGTCTGTATGTGTGTTTTTCTTGTTTTACAAAACCGTGCCCATTAGCACCATTTCAGTGTAACAAAACATTTGAGAATTAGTTCTTTGGACATTATGAAAGTTGAATTTCATTTTGATTAAGGAATTTCTCAAATATGTATCCTGGATCTGTCTTGAGAATGGTCTAGTAGCTTGTCATGTCTGTTTTATTTTGAGCAGCTCCTTGGATTGGATTTGTGGACAACCTTGTTTTAAAAATGAGCAAATATTTTTGTTGTTGGAACAAGATAATTTTTTAAGAATAGTACACACATATTTTTTTAACTTAAAAATACTGATGTGTACATTTCTAAGGAGGTGTTACATCTTTGTTCTTGAGAGTTATCTGATTAAAGACTAAGGGATTTAGGCCCAAAGCCTGCCAGGAACAAAAATATGTCACAATATGACATCGGCTTTACTGGTCTCTGTAAACATTTTAGTTGTTTGTGAAGATGTCTTCAGTTCAAAAAGAAAGTAAGAGGGATCGGTAATTATACCTTGAAATATGTTGTTTACCAAGTAAAGTAAAAACTGAAACAGCATTTGGATTATCTGACTAACAGGTTATGTCTTGAGAGAAGTAACCGTGTCAGGAGCCAAGAGTCTTTATTTACTTTGACATCTGTGAATGCCCTTTCCCCTGGCCCTTTAAGAATCTGGAGTCAGAGAATGTGTGAACAGGAGTAGAAATAGTATTTCCTTGAACTTCAGAAGGAACAAGCCCAACGCCTGTCATTTGTCTGTAGCATGCTGGAAAGGTTTGGAAGTATTCACTGGTACCGTTCATTCTCTCTCTTTGTGAAGTCTACAATGCAGCTTCAAGTGTGGCTTCTGACAGTATAGATTATGTATGGCATGAAATACTGCAGGTGTAAATATCGTCTAACCTGGCTATGCTGGAGGCTTTTGCTCTCTCAAGTTGATCAGCTGAATAAAATATTTCTTCCAGCACATTGATTGCTAAAATATCCTGCCCTCCATAATGTCGTGATTTTTTTTCATTTTATTTAATTTCTGGAACTAGCTATGTTTGTCTAATGTCAGTCCTTCTAGGAGCAAGCCGGAGGTCCATCCTCTTTGTTCTCCTCCTGACTATTACATCATTGATTAGGAAGTAACCATTAGAGTTCAGTCGGTACTTTTGAAAACCACTCAGACATTTCTAGCACACATACTCTTCTAGATGTGACCTTGCCATCCCTGTGGAAGCCAAGAGGTTTAAATCTGAGAGGTAAAAAATAATCCCCTATCTTATGTTAGTCTCCATTTTTAAATGAACCTGGTGCTTCATCTAAGCTCTCCAGTCTTTGGGAATTCATTCTTTTTTAAGTGACAACATTTTATAGATTTAGTGCACGAGTTTGCTATGGTTGTGCTTAGAATTATAAAAATCAATTATTTTAATCATTAAAAATCCTTTATAAAATGTAATATATAGAGAACTACTTCATTTTTTTTTTCATGGCAGCAACTGCTAGATCATGGACAATCAAAAATTATTTTTTCACAATTTTGCTGTGTCATTTCAAATTGACACTCTTTTGCATGTCATTGTGTCAGAGGGAGTAGTGGCAAGTAGAAAAATTGACTTCATTAAAATGCCTTTTGTGTGTGTATGCAGGGGCGGGCGTACACACACACACACACACACATACACACACACACACACACACACACACACACACACACGCTGCCCAACCCTCTTGTGGAGGGAGAGGTTACTGAACAGTGATGTGGTCAGGAAACAGGTTGTAGAAGGAAGGAAGGACACAGAAGACAGGGACAGTCTGTAAGTCAGATCCTAAACAATACACCTCAGAAAAATGAACTTTGAATCCTCAGTAATAGGAATAAACGGAAAATTACACTCAGACTAAGGTAGTGAACCAACACGGTTTCCTCATTCATGACTATGATGTCATTGGTGTTCCCGAGTATTGAGAACATGTCAGATTAGCCAGACCCACGAGGTAAGAGATGATGCAGGTGGGGCAGCAAAGGGAGAGGTATGGAGAGCACAGAGGCCATATGCCAGCCTCACTGGGGGCCAGGCTCCCTTAACTTGGGACAGACTTCTTTACAGGGAAGAATATCTGCTCTGCCACTTCAGTGCAGATATGCAGCTGGACGTTTTAAACGGTGCTTCCTGCACATATGTGCCTTCTCCGTTGCTTCTCCGCCACGCTGCAGATATTCCACAGAGGTAACTCACTGTTCCTGGCACGATTTTACCAAGGAAAGGAAAATAATACCCAGAATGGGTGAACTGTGTTTTTTTTTTATATATACCTTTCCACTATGACCCTGAAAGGAAGACTCCAAACAGAAAGTGAGGCAGAGATAAAAGATGTCACTCCTGAACAGATACGTGCATGCTTTATGCTTGCCGAGTGCAGCGCTGATTTTACCAGCTCATTGCTCAAGAGCTTCCTGTCTCCATCCGTAGTACAAGATGCTGGGTCATGGGAGTGAGAGTGAATGAGAGAGTCCTTCTCTTATCTGTCTCATAGTCCGACATGGCTCCACATTCTAACGATGCTTTTCATCTGAGGCCTTAGGTGTGGGGTGTTAACCATTTGGAGTCCGTGTGTAATCTCTGGAGGAGGAAAAATGTTTAAATTTCGACCTGTTCATATGGATCTGACAGTTGTCTTTTTTATTAAAGGACCGAGATTTAGACAGCCAGCTTGGGGAAAGGGTGGTTGGCCTTTGTGTTTCAGACACAATACAAACAGAGGGTGCACAACCGGAGAGCCACCTGATGCCTGTTCCCATTACAAAGCAAGAAAGGCAACTTTGGCTTGTGTCTATAAGAAAGCACTTGTGAGGGCATCCTATAGGATGAGTTTGGGGCGTGTCTCTGAGCTCTGTTTGTTTACTAGTTTGTTTATGTGCTTGCTTGCTTGTATGGACGGTTAGAATTCAACCTAGACTCCTAGATGTTTACTTTTTTATATATGTTTATGCGCATTGGTGTTCCACCTGCACGCATGTCTGTGGGAGGGTGTAGGATCCCTAGAACTAGAGTTAGAATCGAACCCAGATCCTCCAGAAGAGCAGTCAGTGCTCCTAACTGTTGAGCCATCTCTCCAGCACCCCAGCCCCTACATGTCTGCTTTGTTAAGCTGTGGCAACACAGAGCCTCAGGACTTCAAGGCCAGCCCGGGCGGTTAAGAGTGCTTGCTGATTTTCTAGAGGGGCCACATCCAAGTCTCAGCATGCACCTGGCAGTTCACAACCACCTGTAACTCCCATTGCAGAAGATTTGACGCCCTCTTCTGGCTTCTGTGGTCACCTACATGGCTGTGGTACACGTAAACACATGCAGACACACACAAATAAATAAATTCACAATTATTTTTAGACATGTAGACACACAAATAAATACACAATTATTTTCAAACACATAAATAAATAAATAAATAAATAAATAAATAAATAAATAAACACACAATTAATTTTAAAGGCAATAACAATGTAGCTCTCAAGTAGGGCTTGTGTTGTTCTATAGCCAGTACTGCCTCTGAATCTTTACACAAAGTAGAGAGGTTAAACTCATTTTTATGGAAGAACAGAGAAATTGGCACACCTTTGACATGACCCACATTACCTAGTAAATCAAAGAATAGAGCTGGAACTTGTAGGTCTGAGATCAGATTGTATTGTTATATTATAGACTCACCTTTTCACTACTGCCACATTAGATCATCTGTGAACTTACATTTTGTAAACTGACATATTTAAATGCACAGTACAGTATAGCTGCATAATTTTCTACTGGGTTTATTCATTATTTTGCAATTATATTATAGTCATTTTATGAGAGGAGTAATCTTCATTTAGTAGTGATATACATCTGGATTTTTCTTTAAAACTTGATTTATTACTGTTATTATGTACATGTGTGGTTTCTGGTATGTGTGCAGAAGTCATTCAACCTTTGGGATTGGGTCTCTCTTTCTACCGGGGTTTGGGAATCAGGCTCAGGCTTTCTTCGGGCTGACGGCACAGACCTCTACTGCAGCGTGACCTCAGCAGCCCTACTTCTGGAGTTTTCCACATTGGGTTTGCCTTTAGTGCCCTCAACCATCAAACACATGTGATGAGATCCCGTCAGAAGTTGATGTTTACAAATTTGTGAAACCTTGAAATTGAATTACATTCACAAAGCAAAGAAGGCTTGTTAAAGTAGGAAAATCCACTACTTATAAAATTATATGCACATACAATAATTCCTTCCACTTTATAACATACAAGGCCTGATTAGGTTCTAAAAATAATAAAATAATAATAAAAAGAAAAGAAAAATTATCAAATGTTTTAGTAATTTTAAGGTTTGGGTCATAAGAAAGCTTTTTCTTCCAGGACATTTTTAGGGGCCTTTACAATACTTTAGGTCAGTAGGTGTCAAATTTGCACTGTTAGCACCAGAATCACCTGGATGGCTTATTAGAACACAAAGTGCTGAGCTACACCACTTGGGTTCTGGCTACAGGAAGTCTGGGGGTGTTCTATGAGAATATGGTCTTTAAGCCGGATCCAAATGAACTGAATGCTCTCTTTAGGGGTACACCCTTGGATGACACTGCCCAGTTCAGCCAGGCTATAGGCCATGATACTTAACTGGGCCTCAAAAGCTAGGTCACAAACTGTCATTCAAAACTGGCAAATGCAATGAGTGGCTTCATGGGCCGGCAGGGTGGCCTCACTGAAAAACTTGATAAGGACTTGGGGGTGGAGGTGTTAATTAAACAGTTGAATTTGACAGTGATTCACATGCCATATTGTCGGTGTTTGAAAATGTGGCATGGGGAAGTATCCTGGTGTAGGTTGATGCTAAGTTTTAGAAATTCATTCTTGTTCTTTCAAACTTGGTTAAATTAAACAACATGAAATTTTTAGAATTTCCCCAAAGCTACCCACAACTTACAAGTCACTTGGAAATAGGGTAAACACAGTTGGGAGTTGTGGTGGAAAGGCTTCCTCTATCTGGGCCATGTTCCTGGCTGATCTCAGTCTTGTATCCCACCAGCCATGAATAAACCCATTCATGGACAGGGCTCGGTTTCCGAGTGCCTGAGAAAGGGAAGCCAGTGACCTATATTTAGCCCTGGAACTCAGGCTGTTACCACAGAGCACTGCAAACTCTCATCTCCCAAGGCAGAGGTCACAGAGCACAGTGGGAAACCCCTGCATTCGTCCAGCGCCTGAGGAGGACTTCCCCCGGGGTTTGAGCAGCTCGCGTCTCCATTATCATGAACAAGACTTAAAGACATTTAGTTCTGAAGACCCTTGTTTTCTACCTGAGTGGAGGAGGGAAAAGCCAGTTCACGCTCCTCACATTCCTCAGAAGCCACTGTAACCTTCCTCGCCTGTCCTTTCATTTCAGCCAGAGAGGGCTTGTCAGAAAAATGGTGTGAGTAGTGAGGCTCAGGATAGTGAGATGGCTCAGTGGCTAGGGAGGCGCCAGTTCTGGGACATGGTAGGAGAGAACCAGCTCCTCCAAACTCTCCTTTGACTTCTGCATGTAGGACATGGTGCCTACACACATACACACACTAAATATAGATTAAAAAAACAAACAAGCGGATCATTCAGTACCGGATCATTCACAGACTCGGCTCATCTGAAACAGCACAAAACTCGTGCTGAGCTCTCCAGTGAGCTGGTCCACTTGCTTCATGGCACCTTTGTACTCTTACGTTTGAAGTAATTTAACTTGAAAGTTCTAATTTCTCAATTGGACTATCTGCATTTCAAGTGGTCTGCTTAGCAGTAGCTTCTAACTTGGGCAGCACAGACAGTGAAGCATTTCTGATGTTCTAGAAGATTCTATTGGGTAACCCTGGTCCAGAACATCTTCTGATCCTAGAGCTTCTCCGAACGGCCTGTGTGTGTTCCCATGTGATTATCCACCTCCATGCTGTGGTGCTGAGGACGGAAGCCAGAGCCTCCACATGCTTTGGAAGCAAGCACTTTACATGTGGACTGCCTTCCAGCCTCGGTCTACACAAACCGAGGGAAAATTGCAAACTCAGGGAATTCTGAGTTAATTAGTCTTCACTGGAGCCGGGCCTAGAGTCTTCCACAGCTAGTCCCAATCCCTAATACGAAGCCAGAGCTGAGGATCTCTGAGGTAGGTCAGTAAGTTGACAGCTACTGAAGGAGGGTGAGGTGGGCACACCATTAATCCCAGCATTTGTGAGGCAGAGGCAGGTGGGTCTTTGTGAGTTCGATGTCAGCCTGGTCTATACAGGGAGGTCCGGGACAGCCAAGGCCACACAGAGAAACCCTGTCTCAAAAAGGACAACAACAAAACCCAAAGAGCTAGTGAAGCCAGCCACGGAGCTGGAACTCTGTTTAGGGCTGCGGGTGGACTAGTATTGTATCCTCCCATCTTCCAGAAGCTAAGTAAACACACTAACTGCACAGTTGTGTCAAGGGAAACCTTAGGCTGATGGCCCACACTACGCAGACTTTCCCTAGGAAAGAGATGGCGCTGACAGTCATCCCCTTTCTTTCCCAGGGAGCACTTGGGAAACCATGGCAGGTCTCCAGTCTTCTTAATATGCCATTTCTGTGTATAAACTTAGTAGGTTTTCTGCTTATACCTTCACTCGGTCTACTGTTAAACCAGTTCAGTTCCGCTCAGTGCAAGTCTTAGCCAGTTGTGGGGCACTCACCTATAATCCCAGCACGTGGGAGGTAGAAACGGGGATCAGGGGTTCAAGGACTGTTTCAGCTTTGTCCTGGTCTGCGGTGTGCTTAGCTATTACAGGAAGTTACTGCTTTGCAGTCCTGGAAGGCGCCTCCTCCGGACGTCCAAGTTTGCTGGAGTTTGATAAGCAGAAATTTTAGTTTCAAGACAGCACACTTGTCTGGGGCTTTCCGGGCCATGCTGAATTTTCCCAGTCCCAATGTGTGTTTTTAATTTCAAAGACATTTCAGGAGCCTTCTTGAGTTAAATATTGACCTGCCTTTACCTATTTTTAAAGAAGATTAACATTGCTCTTAAATTTTATTTTGACTGTTTGAGACACATTCTCACTGTGTAGCCCAGGCTGACCTCAAACTTGTCAAGCTCCTGCCTCAGCCATGTGCTACCACATTTGGTTTGGATTAGAATTTTATGGTCCTTATGCAAGTAACTCTGATCAATTAACAGATATTTGGATTTTGCATTTCTTTCTTTTTTTCCCAACAGTGACTTTTTAAAAAAGATTTATTTTTTATATGTGAGTACATTGTCGCTGTCTTCAGACACACCAGAAGAGGGCATTGGATCTCATTACAGATGGTTGTGAGCCACCAAGTGGTTGCTGGGAATTGAACTCAGGACCTCTGGAAGAGCAGTCAGTGCTTTTAACCTCTGAGCCATCTCTTCAGCTCTGCTTTCTTAATCTTTAGAAATATACAACAGTCTTTTATATCTAAGCCTCAGAGACCTTTAAACATGGCAGGAAGCCATATGGCTTTACCTTCTGTCTTGTAAACAGTCAGGTCCTGCAGATGTGACACATATCTGGTACTCTCTGAATGTCTCACGAGGCTTTGTCTGACCATATGGCCATATTTTCAGAGTTCCTCTGTTAACAAGTGTCTTAGTCAGGGTTTCTATTTCTGCACAAACATCATGACCAAGAAGCAAGTTGGGGAGGAAAGGGTTTATTCAGCTTACACTTCCACATTGCTGTTCATCAGGAAGTCAGGACTGAACTCAAGCAGGTCAGGAAGCAGGAGCTGATGCAGAGGCCATGGAGGGATATTACTTACTGACTTGTTTCCTGGCTTGCTCAGCCTGCTTTCTTATAGAACCCAGGTCTACCAGCCCAGGGATGGCTCTACCCACAATGGGCTGGGCCCTCCCCCACTTGGTCACTAATTGAGAAAATGCCTTACAGCTGGATCTCATGGAGGCATTTCCTCAACTGAGGCTCCTTTCTCTGTGATGACCAGCTTCTGTCAAGATGACACAGAACCAGCCAGTACAGCCACCAAACACAACCAGCCACACTTTGTGACCCAAAGCCTTTCCTGTAGTCTGTTCAGAACTCCACTTTCCTTGCCCACCCAGGGCCTTGTGTTGTGGGTGGACTTGGCTCCTGCAGAAGTTGACCGGAGGACAGACATGCCAGGTAAAGGAAGCTACGTGGACATAGGTAAGGCAGAACAAGGTCTCTGGTAAGAGCTGGAACATGGTGGGGCTGGTGCATGGAACCTCTCAAGCTGTGTATCTAGAACTCAGTGCCCCCAGAACTGTCCAAGGGTTAATCCACAAAATGGTGGAGACAGAGAGGAAGTGCCTGTGCTGTTAGTTTGCTCAGCTTGCTTTCTTATAGAAAGCTGTGGAAAGGAAAGGCTTCCCCAGTTTCTGTCTCTGATGGGTTTTGATGGGAGAGTAGAGAGGTTGGCAGGTTTGAGGCAGGTTTCAGTAAACGTGCACAAGTAGCAAGGGCACTGAAGTTCTGTGACACTTCCTGCTGACCGTGAACAACTTATACTAACACCATTATGCTTGTCCCCAGAATGAATGGAAATTAGCAGGCAGTAAAAGAATGGCTACCTGTGATAGGCTGGTGGTATTGCTCTTTTCTTAGAGGACAGAAACCACCCTATGCATCATTTCCTCAAATCTATAGGAAGCCAGCACTTTACACAATTTACTTTTTAAAGATTTATTTATTTACTTCATGTATGTGAGTACACTGTAGCTGTCTTCAGACACACCAGAAGACGGCATCAGATCCCATTACAGATGGTTGTGAGCCGCCACGTGGTTGCTGGGAAATGAACTGCTCTGGAAGAGCAGTTAGTGCTCTAACCACTGAGACATCTCTCCAGCCCCACACAATCGTTTCAACTGGAAAGCGCACACACACACACACACACACACACACACACACACACACACACAATTCTAAGATTTTGCCTTTTAAAATGATTTTCTTTTCTTTTTGTGTGTGTATGCGTGTGTGTGGTTGGGGCATGGTGTGCACATGTGAATACAAATCTTCTTAGAGTTCATCCAGTGCCCTGGAACTAGAGTCACTAGTGAGCTACCTGATGTGGGTGCCAGGGACTGTAATCAGGTCTTCTCGGAGGACAGTGTGTTCTCTTAGCTGCTGAGCCACCTCTCCAGCCCCGGAGCCTTCATTTTCCGACACTCAGCTAGGAAGTTAAAAGACAGTGAATGGGCGTGGTGACTCTGGAGTACACTACTGCAGGTAGATAATGAACTGAGTCAGATGAGGTGGTAAATAACTCTTAATTCCATCAGAGATGTGATAACCAGAGGCCGGAGGCCAGCTTAAATTATTCAAGATTCTGTCTCAAAACAAACCATTCTATTTTAAATTTGAATGGACATATTATTTTACATACCAAATACATTGAATTTTTTAAATCCCAAATTTGTAGCTAGCCGAGTTTTTTGAAGTCATTTTTGTCTATTTTATTCAGAGTCTCTCTTTGCAGCCCAACACAGCATTAAGTGAAGCACATTTGAATCTTAAGTTCCCTCTCCGCCTGCCTCCACCCACCCCTGTCCCTCCTCCTCCTCGGTCCTCCTGATTCCCAGTGCCTGCCCATGTGTGGAGGCTGTAATGACTGCCTGCTTGACTTTACAGTCTGCACCTTGTTTTCATAGCTCACCTTATTACATGCACTACTTTCCATGTGTATTGGTATACTTCACATGCATCTCTTTAAAAGACCAAAATAATTAGTGCCTGACTATTATCTTTATTAAAGAAAACCAGGAAGAATAAATACATTTTGGGGCTAAGCTAGCTATAAATAAATTACTTTATGTATTTATGAACTATTATCCGTATGTTTTATTTCAACAAATAATTTTTTAATCTGGAAGCATAAAGATAGCAAATTAAACCTTTCAAAAATAGGGTATAAAATAATGTAGCCTGTGCTGTGAACAGGAAATAAGTTGACCAAGGTCAAAAACATGTTTTTCTTTGTTCTCTTTCATGATCCGTAATACAAAGCTTGCATGGGGTACGGCGTGGTAAACAAAATCAGCTAATAAAAACTTAGTTATGTAAAACTAGTTATATAAAACATAAGCAGGTTTTCTGTGCAGACCTAAATAGATTCTTTATAATATAACACTTCAAATAGCCAGACTGGTTCAGTGTCCCTGTCATTGTTTGGTTGCTAAATTATGCTGTTGTGTTAATTATTTTCTAACCCTATTACAGTGAAACTCTACAGCCTTTCTCAGGAAGAATATCACACAGATGTTTGCCCTCCCTAGGCAATTTCAATTGTAGTAGGCCTTTGTTAGGAAGTCTGTCTTTCTCTTCATGTTAACCCTGGTCCCTTCTCTAGTGTCACAGTATGTTTTCAGGCAATGTGGATCCCTCAAATCACATGTGTGTGGTCACACGAATATTGGTATACAAGAAGCCCTGGTTGTAATCCCCTGGGCTGAAGAAAAATAAAAGGAAACTCTTTTGCTTCCTGCTAGGTATTAGGAGTTTCTAGAACAGCTTGACTCAGTCACTGTAATGCCTGTGTCTGGAGCATTTTGGGATATGTTTATCCTTAAGACTCTAACTTGTCTTTGTCTACCACATACTATCAGGAAACACAGAAGACATAGTTTCATTACAAATCCCATATCTCAAAACCTTTTAAAAAATGTGTGTGTGTGTGTGTGTGTTCTGGGGTGGCATAGCCTGATCCATGAGCAGAGGTCAAAGAACAACCTTGTGGGTTTGTTCTCTCCTTCACCTTTATGTGGCTCCCAGGGTAAGGCCCAGGTCAGCAGGCTCTCATGGCAAACCCTATTCACTGGGCACCTCACTGGCATCTTTGTGCTGGGGAACGGGGCAGGGGTTGAGACGTGACTCACCGTGTAGCCCTGCCTATCCTGGAACTCACTACACTAGGCTGGTCTTGAACTCACAGATACCTGCCTGCCCCTGCCTCCTGAGTGCTGGGATTAAAGGCGTGCACCACCATTGCCTGGCCCCTAAACATCTTCGATTACCTTTTTTTGTTTGTTTTTTTGTTTTTTAAACAAACCGGAGTTGAATATTTTATTAAAGTATTTCAATATAGACATAAACACAGGGTTAGACGAAAAATGTACTCAAAGGAAGTCAGGCACATTTGAGAAGGTGAACATGGCTCTCAGAGAGTAGTCATCTTGGCTTAGCTTTTTTTATATTAAAGTTTTTCATCTCTCATTTTTCTGTCAACTGTGGGAGAATAGAAATGATCATAAAACTGAAGAAACATCATCAAGAAGTCATCCTTTTCAGAGCTGAGGACATGGGGACCTAGGAGACCGAGGTCAGAAGCAGCTGGGGGTGGTTGTAGCTCAGATCATTAGTATGACATGAACAACACTTCAGGTTGGGTTCCCAGCAGCACAGGGAGAGGCTCACACATGCTGGCTGTCAGCAGAGCGCTGGAGCCCAACTCCCTTAAAATAAGAAACTCCTGAGTCATCATTTGATACAAGAGAGCCGGATCACCGTGGATTAAATTTTAGCTTATTCAAGAGTCAGTTCTAAAAATGTTGCGTGGCTGAAAATGTGTTTTGCTTTTTAAGATGAGTTCTTGAGACAGGTGGCAACATTATGAAATGCTCTCTTAAATTTTTTCTTTATTTGTGTTTATGTGGATGTTTTGCCTGTGCAGCACGTGAGTGCACTAATTACGGAGGCTATAAGAGAGCACCAGGTCCCTTGACAGGTGGTCTTGAACCCTCATGGGTGCTGAGAGTGGAGTTTGACTCAGTCACTAGACCCTGCCTTCACAGCAGCTGGGAAGGAAGGCTCCGCAGCCCTCAGAGTAACACAGGAGAACAGGAATGCCATGTTCTTGCACGGGTGCAGCAATCATGGAAGGCGTAGTTGCTAGAGAAGGCGCCTTTCCACTTTTCTTTCATGAGAAGTCTATTAAACAATTTTACTAATTCTGAGACTCCACACTCTCCTTTTTTATTTATCTTGCCGTAGTTCATCCTTGGACTGTAGAGAATGTGTTAAGCCAGGCTTGTTTGTACATAAACGCTCTCCTGTTACTGTAAGACCTGGGTATTCGTCCTCCCCAGCTGCTGTGTTGAAACAGAGTACTCCGCCTTACATTGGTGTGGCACGTTGGAACGTTTAGAGATTGTTCTCACTCCACTAGCTCATTGGTTCTGGTTAATTGGCCTAAAAGGAGAGAGTATTTATTCTTGTGAGATTATACCACTCAGAAATCAATCATTTCTGTAGTGGAGTTGTTTTAGTCAAGTGAAGGCCAGAACAGATCACCTGAGAAAGTCTACAGGACAGGCGGCAGTTCACGGTAGCTTGCCTCAGTTGGTGTCAGGTCTGTGCCCCGTGCGTGACAGTTGCGCGCGTGTGATGGAGCTTAGCTGCCCACTTACGGCTGTCAGGAAGCAGAGGGAAGGAAAGAAAGATTCACTTTTACAACAGACCCCCTTCGCTCACAAACCCATTAATTTTTAGCGAGTGACTTCAGACCCCTTATGCCGGCATTCACCTCTCTATAGTGTTGTTTTGGGGACTGAGGCTTCTACGTAGAAGCTTTGCAGGGACAGTTAGTGTTGAGACTGGAAGAGTCATGGTAAATAACAGGTATTAGCTTGGGATCTGGATCTTCAACCCAGGAAGCTTCTGTTCTTCCCAGTGCACGTGGTTTAATGTAAATGATTACTATACTATTGCCATACTGAGGCAAACACTGGCTTTCTGTGTTAGGAAGCTGGGACCCTGGGCAGTTTTACCCCGAGTAACTCTGCAAGCTTTGGTCTGGGAGCTGGGAGCTTGCTTGCACATCATTGGATAGCCTTTGATGGTTAATCACCTGGCAGTGGGGTGAACGAACAAGGGGTGCTCCTCTGCAAGCCTCATTTGCCTGAATGATGCATGCAGAGCTGCTAAATGGAAAGAAATCCACAACAGCCGAACCCCTGTAGACTGTAAAATACTATGCTTCCATAGGCTGGTTCTGTACATTTATGTAGGTGTTTGGTTGGAGGATTTTGTTGTTCCTTTACTTAAAGGAGTTGAGTCCCTTACAGACACTGTTCTCTTTCATGTCAAGCACACAGAAAGTAATTGTAGAGTTGTGAGTGTGGGTGAGTGTGAGCTGTGGTACTTGGACACTTGCCTGGCATGTGTGAGGCCTAGGTTCAGTTCCCTGGCAGTAACAAGGATAAAAAGCGTAGGCAGTAAAAAAAAGCCACGATACAGATGTCCTATAAAAATGGGGCCCATGAAGGAGGATCACAAGTTAGAAGCCAGCCTGAACTGGAGAGTTCTAGGCTAGCCTGATCTACTTAGTAAGACCTGTCTCAGAGGAGAGAGAGGAGGAGGGTAGGTGCACTGGCTGGCTCGGGTATTCTTTTTCCATGAAGTATTTCATCAAATCCTTGGAGATCCTCACTGATGGGTTTATGATTCTTAGCTTTTCCAATGGGAAGGAAGAGTTCTAAGAGCTTAGCAGTTTTCGGAGTTCACTTTGAGACGTTGAGGATTACATAAAGCTGAGCATTTTAGATACAGGGTTTTAAGGATCTCAGGTATTGTGGAATATACCAATCTGCTCAGCACTAGGTACTATAGGAAGTCTGACCAATTCTTTGTTTAAATGGCTTGCTTAGCATTTTTTATTATCAGGATGAAAATCTTTATCAGGCACTGGAAAGGTGCTCAGAGGTTATGACCTCCTGCTGCTCCTTCAGCAGATGCCAGTTCACTTCCCCCTTCTCATGGTCAGCGGCTCATAACCACCTCTCATAACCACCTCTAACTCCAGCTCCAGGGGACTGACAGATTCCTCAAACCTCTAGGCACCTGCGCACATGTCCACATACCTACAGCCAATGGTAACAAATGTAATACTTTATACCTATGTAGATTTTCAAGCTTTTTCAGTTTGGGTGTCAGGCATCTTAGATAGTAAGATGAGTTGAGTTGCAGTGACTAGAATTTGCCAAAGATACATTTGAGACACATTTGTGATACATTGTATTAAGGATCCCTTTTTTTCTGCAGGTTACCTCTGAGCCTATACATCACAAACCCAGTTTTTTTAAAGGGCAAGGTATAACTTGGAGTGTTTTCCAGGTTTATTAGCTTATTGTTTATTTCTTCAGCCTCTTTAGCATGCTAGGCAAGTGTGCAACTGTGGAGCCACGCAGCCAGTCCCTATGGGTATTTTATAAACCTGTATAAGTCTTATCTCAGTATCTGGACCCATGTGTTATCAAACATACTTTAGGAGAATGTCAAATTAATATATGGAAAGAAATGATACTATTTTTCAAAAGATCAAGTTTTTCCGAGACTACTCAGATGAAATTTGTTCACTTTAATTTTTACAGAATCATCTTTGTTCAAAGAACTGTAGACATTTATTCTCTTCTGTCTTAAACTATGACAGTTTAAATAATTTTCCATCATAAGTGTTCTATTAAGACTGTATATGTCTTTCTGTTTGTTTATTGAGACAGTCTCTCAATATAGTCTCGGGTGTTCTGAAATTCACTATGTAGCCCAGGCTGGCCTCAGACAAAGATCCTCCTCCCTTTGCTTCTTAAGTGCTGAGGTTAATGGTGTGCACCACCACACCTGGTCGTATGTGTGTTCTTTATAATAAACAAAAGTCAGTGTACAGAATCCCTTAAGAGGATAATACTTTTAAAAAACGATGGTACATACTATTGGGCTGAACACCCAACACAAAGGCAGGAGGTAGCAGGCTTGAGGTCAGCTTGGGCTATATGGTGAGACCCTGTCTGGAAAATAACCAAATGTTTCAAAAAAGAATATTTAGTGATAAGGGAGCAAGCTCAAATCGTATGGAGATGCAATGGCCATGAAAGATAGAGGTAGTGTCGTCCACAGCAGTTAACTAAGAGAAAAGTAAAGCGAAAACCAAACAAAGCCAGCCCAAAATGGTTGCAGACGTGAAAGCACCAAAATTAACCTGTGAGTTAATTAGCCGTCAGCTCAGCACTACTTGTCCTGGTTTTGCGTTTATGAGTCTCGTGTTTGGGAAACTCAGTCCTCTGGAAATCAGATCTGGATGTGAATTCTACCTCTCAGAATTCTGGAAGGCCGGAAGGCGTTTGGTGTAGTAGCCTGTACCTCTTTGAACCAGAAAAAGGATGTACTGAAAAGGCTTGCGTGCATGGAATGTGTCCTTGTGATGTGAGGCGTGTCATGGTGGGGAAGACTGGGAGCCTCAGGCTACAGCCTGACCTGAGCTAAACTTCAGCTCCAAGGTGGTGTCACTTCTTTTGGCAGGTGATGGATTACTTTTCTTGTTGCTATGACAAAATAGCAGACAGAAGTGCTTAGGGGAGGAATAGTTAAAGAGGAAAGGCCAGTCTTGGAGGCAGTTGGATAGTAGTAGATGTTTATGGTACTTTCAGAAAGCAGGGAGCCCCAGTGAGGACCAGGCTAGTGTAGAATCCTCACCGCCTAACCCTATATCTGCCAGCTTCTACAGTTTCCCAAAATAGTACAACACTGCCTTAGCCCAGGTCTTCAAATACATTAGTCTGAAGGGCTTTTCCCATTCAAACCATAACAGCAAGAAACTGCAAAAGTCTTAATGGCGGGCAGGGCCGGGGAGATGGCCCAGTGGGTGAGAATGCTTGCTGCCTGGCCTGACAGCCTGAGTTAGGTGCCCAGGAGCCACATGGTGGATAGAATATGGACACAAGTTTTTCTCTGACCTTTATACATGGGCCATGGCATTGCCTCCCCTCAACAAGAAAGGAATAAACAAGCGTCTATAAGAAAATCACATAGGAGCACACTTGGAAACGGCTTGAAGTCTTGCTTGGCTTTGGCCCTACAGATGAAAGACTAACGCTCCTTCCTCCAGCCCACAGCCTGTTGCACAAAGTACCCTATAGAAAGGATTCTGCGCTCCCTGGTGGTCTCCTTCCTCAGTTCTGGTGAGCTCAGCTCAGTGCCAAGCTTCTCCCCAGCCGTCCCTTCTCTAGCCCGTCCCGCCCCGGCTCTCCTGTCCTGTCTCTCCGTGTCTCACTTCTGACACCTGCAGTCTCACTCCATGGCTGTGGGGTCATCGCTCTGTCACCCTTCTGTGAGGGACTGGATGCAGAGGTGCATCTGCTGGTGACGTTCCTCAGAGCATCAGTGAAAACGGTGACAGGCAACACTCCGTCTCACTAAGTTAGCTCACTTGATGACAAGAAAGGTAATTCTGGACCCAGGGATGGAAAGAAACCAGAACACATTCCCATCCTGTGGTAGAAGCAGTAGCAACTCGCTGTGAGCCTGCCTTCTCGGGTGCCCTCGGCTCCCAGCAGTCCGCCTGATTGCTCTTTTGTTCCTTTGGATTTTGCTCCCTTCTCCTGTGCCAGGTTGCTCCGTGAAATGGCACACAGACTGTGGGTCTCATCTACTCAGGAGCGTATGGCGTCTAGCCGAGGCTTGTCCTCTGGAGCTCAGGTTCTTTTCATCCTTCCCGGAGTCCACACCTCATGTGAGCACCTGAGCAGGCTGAATGTGTCAGCAACAGTTAACACAGCTCATTCGAGATCCACTCTGCCAAGTATTTTGAACACAGACAGTTTAATTCTTACATCTTTTTACATTTTTCCAGTATGGAACTGTGTTCTTCTAGACACCCAGTTGTTCGGGCACAGCCATGACTTAGAACAGAACCCTGGTCTTTCTATGAAATACTCAGTCACTTAGGTCAAGTACCAATGGTTCCCAGCTCAGGTTCCCACCACTTCTTCAGCTGTGAGGGGCAGACTCCTCATCAAACGCCATCCAGGGTCTTAACCGTCTGCTACAGGGTGAGCAAAAACCCCATGGCTTGTAGAAGCTGAAGGGATACATCTTAAAGACCATCAAACTTACCCAACCACCCTTAGTGGGATGGAAACTCTCAAATTTGACAAAATCCATGTGGTCATAAGTAGTTTGTATAACTTTAGGATATACTTTACCCAATAAGATCTCCTATGTGAGTTTTGTTGTTGTTTGGTTGGTTGTTGGTTTTCTGAGATAGTTTCTCTGTGTAGTCCTGGGTGTCCTGGACTAACATCCTAGACCAGGATAGCCTTGAACTCACAGAGATCCCCTGCCTCTGCCTCTTGAGTGCCAGGATTAAAGATGTGCCACCACCACCTGGTTGGGGTGTTTTTTAATGTTCATATTGGGTGAATCTTCTTCATGACATTTTTAAATTGTAGGCATAAGTCACAATGTAGAGAATTCAGCCTGCAGTTATGATTTCTGGGATAATCTATTAAATACATTTTGATACAAACTGTCACTTTTTTTCTTGCATTTTCTAGGTTAAAAACATCTTAAAGGATTCCTGGTCTATATTTTAGGTGTTACATTGGAAGAATTATTTACTGCCATTTCTTATGTGGCTTGTTCTAAAAATCAAAGGAACAACAAGTTATCATTGCCTTAGGCAAAAAAGTATTCATTCATTTCCCCAATATATATAGTACAGTCATATGTTCTGTGTTTTCTCATTCTGTGGTGTTAACTGCTTCGCCCTAGCTCTGAGTAAACTATTGGTAAATATTTATTAAATGCTTTCAGGAATGAGGAAGCTGGACATCTGCTCTCTAAACTGCTATTATGATAGTTAATCCTGTTGCTTTTATCAAGGAATTTAACTCTTTGTATTACTCTTTATACTTCACGTCTTCTTCTTATGAGTAAGAAAATTGTCCTGAGGTTGTCCATCTGCCATTCTTTGCTTTTAGTATAAAAATGTCCAGGTCTCTCCACTTTCCCAAAGAACAAAACCCTTGACCATCTCTCTCTTCTCTGCCATCCCTCCTTCCCCATTTCATGTCCTCTCTTCTCCATTTAATCTTTTTTCTAAGAGTTTAGAATCAGACACAAAGATTCTATTCTAACCTCCCATCTTTTCACTAGCTTTGTGACTAGAGGCAGCTCATGCAGATTCTCTAGCCCGACAGACATATCAGATAGGGCTGGAGGTGACGGACTGAGCACGGGGTCCATGGCAGGCATCATTCTTGCTGTTTGAAAGTGGAGTCGACATCAGTGAAATAACAGTTCGCACAGGCTTAAGGACCGCCGAGTTCATCGAATTGTTTGGTCGCCTTTCAGGTGATAAATGTACCATTAGATGAATAATAGAATTTATTAGATTGATCTTGTGGAGAGGGACCTAGCACTTGAGAGGTAGAGACAGAAGGATGGAGAGTTCACAGCATCCTGAGGTACACAGGGAACACGTATCTCACAACCCAAGGGCTGTGGTGTATGAGACTGACTGCAGAACTGGGTCTACAGCTCCGCTCTCCACGGCATGACAATGCGGTGCCTTTGTGTGTGGGCTGTTCTGGGTGGAAGGCCCATGGTCAGTGCTTTTCAAGGGTTGTTCCATTCAGTCCTCAAGACATTCTTGTGAGGGAGGATTTCGGAAGATAGCCGGGAGCTGGGCAAGAAGGTAGAGAAGCATGAGTCAGATCCTGGAGGCGGGAGAGCTCTGCTGTCTGGAGCTGACAAGACTGACCTTTTCAGTCGAAGTGCTCGGCTTTGGAAATAACGAGAAGATATTGGCAGGATTACAGGAGGCCTCAGTTCCCATACCAAACCCAACTTTAGCTTTCCTCATGGGCAAAAGAAATACAGAACAGTTACAGACGTATGGCTTGGGTAAAGAAGACGTGGGTTTCAGGAAAACTGACCTATGGCGTTGACTATGAAGCCCCACTAAAGGCACAGCCTAAACTGTGCTCATTATATCAGGGGACAATATTATAAGTAGTTATTTCCATTGATTGACCCTTGCACCTCATTGGAGGGACTGAGGGAGGGAGGGCCAGCAGGATGCAACAGGACAGTGACCCAACACTTGCATCTCAGGAGGCAGAGGCGATCTGTGAGTTCCGGGCCAGCCTAGGCTATGTATCAAGACCCTATCTCAGAACCAACAGCAAAAGCACCTCCAATCCACTCCAGAGAGATGCATCTCTTTACTTTTGCCACACTTCTACTGGATAGTTTGTGATAGGATTGTTGTGGGAGCCTCCTGCTCTCCCCTAGCTGAGCGATTCTCCATTTCCGTGCACACCTGGCAGCTACTCCTCACTCGGTTTTGTTCATGTAGCTCAGCTCCTCCACAGGTACCTGTCTCTTACACTATTTCACTTCCTCCTGGCATCTGCCTTAGTCAGGGTTTCTGTTCCTGCACAAACATAACCATGAAGCAAGTGGGGGAGGAAAGGGTTTATTCAGCTTACACTTCCACATTGCTGTTCATCACCAAAGGAAGTCAGGACTGGAACTCAAGCAGGTCAGGAAGCAGGAGCTGATGCAGAGGCCATGGAGGGATGGTACTTACTGACTTACTTCCCCTGGCTTGCTCAGCCTGCTTTCTTATAGAACCCAGGTCTACCAGCCCAGGGATGGCTCCACCCACAATGGGCTGGGCCAGGGATGGCTCCACCCACAGTGGGCTGGGCCCTTCCCCCTTGATCACTAGTTGAGTAAATGTCTTACAGCTGGATCTCATGGAGGCATTTCCTCAACTGAGGCTCCTTTCTCTGCGATGACTCCAGCTTGTGTCAAGTTGACACAGAAACAGCCAGTACAGCATCTTTCAGACCCTTGCTACCATCATGTGACATTTTCTCAACTTGTCTGCTGCCACACCCACTCACCGTGTGTGTGTGTGTGTGTGTGTGTGTGTGTGTGTGTGTGTGTGTGTGTATGTGTGAAACTATAACTATATGGGTGTCTGTATATGTGTATATTAGTGTGTGAGAGACTGTAGGTATGTATGTGTATATGTGTGTGTGCATGAATGTGTGTGAAACTAAGCATATGAGTGTGTGAAACTATAAGTATGTTAGTATGTATATGTTCATGTACGAATGTGTGTGATATACAGGTGAGAGTGTGTGTTTGAGTGTGTGTGAGAGACTGTGTGAACTTATGTGGGGGGACTGTGTATATGAGTATATGTGTGTATGAGTGTGTGTATATTAGTATATGTGTGTATAAGCATGTGTTGCCTGCTTAGTTTCTTAGGGCAGGGGCTCCCTTATAGTCCAAGATGGCTGCAGCCCTGCTCTCCTTCACCCTCCTGATTGCTGGGATCCCAGATCTACATCCCCACACCCTGCCCTGACCACTCCCTCCAGCATTTCCCTGGGCTGTCATGTGTGGTTCCCTGCAGAGATAGCCTATTATCACCTCTGTTAACAAGTGTTTGTGATATGACTTATAGCCATTTTTAACTACAAGTCTTTTCCCAAACATGTTTCTATTTGAGAAAAGGTAAGCGTATTGTACAGATAGTGCTAGCATTTTGGCAGCATTGAGAATTTTATGTAGCTTTCGTTGGGGACATTTACAAAAAGAGAGCGGTTTAAATGGAGTGATGAGAAAGTTAAAGACAGTGCAGGGCTTGTGCTTTTTCCTCCTAAGAGCCTTTGAGTACAACTGAGAATTCGATCTGAACCTTATTACTCTGTTCTCTCAGAGTGAGGCGCTGTGAAGAGAATGTGGCAGAGAAGTGGAACTCCTCTGGGGCCTGAGAGGTGGTTCCAGGGCACCAGGACAGGAATGGAGAACTTGATTCGAAAACGTGCTTCTTAGCGGGCTTGTTGTATGTAAAAGGCCCACTGATGTGCATGCAGATCTGAGTGATGTTCACACGTTTCTAGAAAACAGTTTCTGCAGTGTCATTAGTGCCGCTGTGGGACGGAGAAACATACATACCCATAGGCTGCTCTTTGTCAGTCTGTTTTGAACTGCTAGGATTGGAACCCAGGACTTGTGCATGCTACTGGTCCCCTGCCTGGGATCCCTTAGACTGTCACTCTAGTGAGGATAAAAATAATTTCCTCGGCTCACTCATTGACTGTAGACACTATCGTGTCCTCTAACTGTAAATTCTCCTAGTAGGATTTTCAGTAACCTCATATTACAAGCTGAGGGGCTGCCACTGTCCCCCTAGCTGTTGAACCTGGTTAGATATGAGTCCTGTTCCATGGCGGATTTGGCAGTTTTCCTAATTCCTGGAATGTGATCTTCTTTCATGCCTCTGAGGTTTATCCCCCACCCCCTTTTCTCCTTCCTTTCCATAACCCATGCTTACCTGCATAATCTCACTTGGATATCCTCTCCCAAAACCTTTGTGAATACTTCAGTAGAGCCTCACCACTCCTGCAGTAGCTTTCATCCTGACTCCCTGGGAGAGACAGTGAACCAGAGGCTGGAGAAAGGCAGGTGACAGCCCCACTGCCTCCCAGGGAAGAGCTAGCTGCCAGTCAGTTTTAGAACGATCCTGAAGAACTGCAGTCTGTATCCCGCATGTCTGCTCTCCCCTGGTCTAGTGAAGCAGTGTGCTCTTGTGGGACAAAGGTTGTAATTAATGTTACATAGAAACCTAAGAGATAGTTTGTCTGTACACTCTAAACTAAGCGTTTCCATCAAACCCTGTATTTAAGAATAGTGATTATTTTTACTGTTTAGCCCTTGAGGAAATCAGACTTATAAAACGTTATTTAAATCTTTGACTTTGAAATTTTGCCGCTAACCTCCTAGTTTATACAATATTTTACTAAAAAGATATACTTGGGCACTTATTTTCATGTGTAATACAAGCCAGCTATCAGCAGTCTTATCAACATCTATTTTTTTTTAATGAGGTAACGTTTAACATCCCATTTCTGATGTGGCCACGGAACCACCACAGGTCTTTGGTTTGATTTTATAAAGTTTTCCATAGAACAGATAGTAAGAGCGTGAACCTGTAACTGTTGAAATAGCGTTTCTTCTAAATACAACAGAAATCCGTGAGCTAGCTAGCGCTACAGGATTTGGAAACTGTGTCTCAAATGTTTCACTTAAGATTGTTACAATTTGCTGTAATTATTCTGCTTGCTTCAATTATACTAAAAGGGATGAATAAAATGGATTGGGGGGAAAACTACTTTGGAGCTGAATATGTATGTAAGTAGTGGTTTATAGAGATCCCGGGGCTGGAGACTGACTCCCGACTTGATGCTGAACCTGTTAAAAGAATCGCATCAAAAGTTTCGTTCGACTTAGAGAGTTAGCCTGTGATTTCGCGTGCGTCTGTGTTTCTAAGTCCCTGGACCTCCCGCACTGCGCTGCGCTGCGCTCGCCCCTACGCGGCCGCCCGGCGGTGACAGGTGCCCGCGCCCGGGACGCAGGCCCGAGCATCCCCGCCGCTCTCCGCGCCGGCCTTCGGAGGGCCCGCGCGGGCGCCGAGCTCGCCGTCTCTTCGCTCGAGCACCGCGCAGGGCGGGCGAGGCCGGGCGAGGCGAGGCGGGCGGCCGGCGGGCCGGGGGTTGGCGGGACGCGCGCTCCGTGCCGCGCCGGCGCCCGCTCGAGCCCGCGCTCCCCCCGCGCGTGCCCGCGCCGCTGCGCGATGCAGTGTGGGGAATGGCTGGGGTTGGCTGAAGAGCGCACAGTGGAGTTTTAATGTCCGCCATGTTGGCCATGGCGTATTGAAGAGAGCGAGTGAGCGAGGCGCGGAGCGGCACAGCCTCCCACCCTCCCGGCTGGTGTCAGGGCCCGGACGGCGGGCTTTGCGCTCCGCCCCCAAGTCCCCGGCAGCGGCAGGCGAGTGGAGACCGAAACTCCGGTTCTCCATGATCCCGCTGGCCGGGGCCGTTTCCCCAGAGCGGAGAGGTATCTGCTGCGCCTGAGATGAGTAAACTGTCGTTTCGGGCGCGGGCGCTGGACGCCTCGAAGCCGCTGCCGGTCTTCCGCTGTGAGGATCTGCCCGACCTGCACGAATACGCCTCGATAAACCGGGCCGTGCCGCAGATGCCCACCGGAATGGAGAAGGAAGAGGAGTCGGTACGTGTTAACTCCCCTGTCCGACCCGCCGCCAGGCCCGCGCCCTCCGCTGCCCGCGGCGGCGGCGGCGGAGCAGCAGACCCACACAAAATGGCCGCCATCTTCTCTCCGCCGCCGACTCTCGGTCGCCGGCCGGGCCGGTCCCCCGCCTCCCCGGGTGCTCGGTCCCGGGCCGCTGAGGCCCGGCGGAGCCCCCTCGAAGGCCTCCCGCCGTCCTCGGCCACTGGTACCCGGGTCCCGCGGAGTTCGGGGGCCCGAAAGGCACAAAGGGGTCACGTGACGAAGCCGCCGGCAGCCATTTTGTGGTCTCAGTTCTTGGGTTGGGCCTTGTGCATATCCGGAGAGGGAAGCGGGCTGGGCGGCGGTGGGGGTGCAGCGAGGCGGGAGTGGGCCGCTCCTGCAGGCCCCTCGAAGGGCCGCTAGGTGGCGCTCTGGGGCCGGCCGGGGCCTGGCAGCGGCTGCGGGCTCAGGCTCTGAGCGCACTTGCCCGAGGGCTCGGTGCAGTCCCCACGTGGAGCCTCCGAGGGGCCTGTCACGCTGACTTCAGGGCTCAGGCTGCTTTCTCTCCCTTCCTGGAAGGAAATGGCGAGGGTGCTCCGGGTCTGCCCAGACGCCATGATATTTATAGAAGACGAAACTCCCGGTTTATTCTTGCTTCCACCCTCCGTGCTGGCGGGAAGAAGAAAACCTGTCTCCTACTTTGAGACAGTGTTGCAGATTTGTTTACAGTACGTAACTCTGTTCCAAAGTCTGCAACTTTTTAGTTCTTTGTAAATTAAATTTAGGTTCGCCTGTTTTTAGAAGAAAAGATGGAGAATAAACGTTTCAATGAATGTTAAAGCGCTAAGGTCCTTTTGTATTAATAGCATAGCTAAAGTTGAGTGGATTCTTCACAGATATCCTAACATTAAGATATCCAAACTGGTTGGGCTGCAGTAGTTACATTATTGTTTATACAGCTAATAGGTGATTTACTATTGCTGTGGCCTTTATCTTGCTGTGGAAGTTGGGTCCAGACACAGATAATAGACTCTTCCACACATTTCCCCCCAGACGTTAACACTATACCTTGGATTACTTCTAATTCTAAGGACTTGCATACGTTGGTTCCAGGTACAGCCACTTATGCAGGGTGCAGTGTGTTGACAGTTCAAGGAAGTCGAGGATTCCCATGGACTGTGTGCTCCAATTTTGTTGTGGAAAATTGTACTGTAATGCTTCTGTTGGTACTGTAAGAATTTCTATTCTCTGTAATGTTTTTCAAAATAAAACTCTTTAAACTGCTTGGGTTATTTAACCTTTTAAAGTAAAATAGTTTTGACAGTTACAGTAGTTTTGAATGTCACTTTGGGGTGGAGGGTCTTGGATCTCACTTCACAGCTGAGTGCTAAGTGTAGATGAGATATGTGGGGTAGTGTGCTGACTCCTGGGAGTCTGTCGGAGCAGTGCTCTGTGTTCTGACTTGTGTCAACTCAGAGTAGACGGTGACATTTGTTTATTTTTAAAATAAGTGGTTTGTTTTTTTTTTAATTAAAGTACTTGTGATTGCAGAATCTTGTCTTTTTGTTTTATTTTTGTTTCTATGTGAGTGATAAGATATACTACTTTCAAGTTGGGGTGCGTGTGTTACCCTACTTGAAGAATTTGTTGCATCTTGTGCATCTAAGATGGAAATCATTAAGCAAGACCCACAACAGTACACTTTAGAAACTGATCTAAGTCTTGCTTTCTGAATCTTTTGGACAGTCTTGGGAGCTACAACCTAAAATGAAAACTGAGCTCAACTGAAGGTTCTGTCCATGCATATTAACATTTACAGAGAATTTTTGTTCACTGAAACAGTTTTGGTATTGTGCAGTCACTAGGTTTTAGTAGGTGAAGTTCCAACTTTTATTAGATATGGGGATTAGGTTTTTTCAATCATCTGTTTAGAATTCAAGTCACAACCAGCCAAAACTGTATTGTGAATCATAGGTCTCTTAATAGGAAAACTTTAAAATCCCCAGAAAATCAACTCCACAATCCTGTGTGTCAGGCTCTGTGAGTCAGGGCGGTGAACGTAGCATGTTGTACAACATTGAGAGGTACTAAGCATAGTATAAGAAGTTACAGAGAAGGTCGTCCGCGGACACGGCTGTACCTCCTGCCAGGTCCTGTACCCTACAACCTGAATTGATTGTCTAGTTTAAGAAAAATATCTTAGTTTAGTCTCAGTCTTGAAACAGATAGGATCAAGTTATCATAATCCGACTTAATAGGTTTATAGGATTCTAATTAGACATATTGAGATGAGAATATGGTTTTTCCTATCCACTACTTTTTCAGAAAGCATTTCATGATTTTAAAAGACGTATGGCATGTTAAGCTGCCTAAGACTGTAATTGTTGTCTTTATTGTAATTTTTGTGATTAAAGAAATACAGGTTTTGATCTGGTTGTGTAGCCTAGGCTTATCTCAGATACACCCCCCCCCCACCTTAGCCTCCTGGATGCTGGGATTGGGTCTAACCCACCATAGCTAGCTTAGAACCCTTTCAGTACTGGAGGCTAACTTCTCAGTGTATTCCAGTTCTGGCAGTCTCACTAGTAAAAAGTGAACAAAGCCTAGTCGTGGCTGCACAAATCAGCCTTTAGAATGAACCCACAGGCAAAGGATAGGCCCACTTTAGTGATGGAGCCTCCGTCCATTCCTGTCCATTCCTGGCACCTTAGAAATGATGGAGATACTGGCCTAATTAGGCATGCTTAATTTTTTAACATGTTTAAATAGAGGATGACACACACACCCTTTTTGGAGGTAAAAAGCAAATTGTTACTCTGTTTAAAAACTTGCATTGTAGAACTGAAAACTGGATTGTAGTGCTTGAACTATCTAAATTATAAGTGTTAGGGATTCAGTGAGTAACAACTAAGCTAAGTCAAAAAGTAAGGGTGGGAAGTTTTGTATTTACAGTCACATGTAAATTTTAAAGCTCAAAAATAAAACCTACATTTAAGAAAATGAGTGCTCTAGGGCTAGGGGGAATAAAAAAATCAGTGAGGGGTGATGCCCCATTGTCACTTAGCATCTCTTAAATACCTAATTTCACTATTTACCGCTGGGGTGGGGGACCTTTCTAAAGAGATGAGCCCCATTGGATGGGTTTGTTACAGTTTTCCTATATGGAAACATTCACAGGTTTTTTTTTTTTTTTTTTTTTTTACTAGTTTTTAGAGTTCATTTGGCAAATTAGAGCTATTTTAACTTTTTATAGTGGAACACAGGGAACAGGCCATCATTTACAAGGAGTCTGGATAGAGTGGGGTATTTGAAGTTATTGGATTATAAATGATACCACATTGATATTAGACGTGCATTCAGTCTAGATTTAAAGACTTGTAACTAGACAGCAGTCTTGTAGTCCTGCCTTGTCTCACTTTCATTCTGGGGCTATCACACGCAAGTGAAGGGTTTATTAAACACGTTTGACTTTCTTAAAAAAAAATTTAGGGGAGGAAAAATTGGAAATATGTACATATCTCAATATAAAAAGCTCTACATCTAAAAATTTTAAGAGTTCTAGTTTGGATTCATAGAAATAAATTTGACGGTTTCAGTGATTAACCTTGAAACTGATTTTCTTTTGAAAGCAAGCTTTTCCCCACCTTAATACGTTAAGCCAAGTTAAGCCAAGTTTATCTCTTTTATCTAAAGCTGCAAAATCCCGCCCATTTTTCCATTCTGTCCATGGTCTTGCAAGTGACTTGAACTATCCGTTGTCACAGAAGTAGAATTAAAAAACCTCAGATAGTCTGGATCAGGAAGAAACTGAGGCAATCTGGGTATTCTGCCACACAGATACTTGAGAAACAAAGTTTAATTTTCAGTGAATGTTTTATTGTTGATGATTCTGGATTACTTGAGACAGGCTGTCAGATTGCTGAGGCTTTGAACTCTTGTCGCTCAGATCTACTTTGTGATTTGCTGGTATCACAGGGCTTTGTTATCACACCTGAATTGTAGAAGTTGGGATTCAGAGATTATACACCTTCTAGAAGTTGGAATTCCCTTCATAAGCATATAAAATATTGGAAAGTTTTTTTTTTTTAAAGGAGGCTCAAACCTTAAAATTTCAAAGGAGACTCTGTCTCAATATGGCAGTTATTTTTAAAATCAATGTAATAAAGTCATAATAATTAAAGACAAAAAGAATCCAGAAAGAAACTGAAGAAAGACACTGCAGAAGGAGACCCATGGTGTCACCTGATGCCAGCCCAGAGGCAATGAGACTGTAGTGTCTAGGTCTGAGTCTGACTCCCTGTTAGTATGCTTATTATATTTGGGGACAGTTTATTCCACAACCTCATTTTCCTAAGAAATTACAATAAAAATGGATGACTTCTGTATCTAAAAGAATTTCTGTAGATTGTGACAATTTTTTACCAAATTATATTTTTTATCACTAGAACTTAATTAAAAGCACTATTTAAATATAGAAGAAACAAGGGCTAGAAGACTTTCTAAAAGTTTGTCTCAGGAAGGATTAAATATTAAACCAAACAGTGTTCTATTAAAGACACTGGGCTTTATTTGGTTGTGGATTTTGTTTTGTTTGTTCCTTTTTATGCTTTGGTTTTGGGTGGGGGTTGGTTGGTTTGTTCGTTTTGGCTTTGTTCTTTTATTTCTGGTTTCTCTCTATAACAGCCTTGGCTGCCTCTTTTCAGTTCAGTGGACCATTTTTTTTAAAGTTTGTTGGTACTCATTTTTAGAGGCACAGTTTATCTCTGTAGACCATGCTGGCCTTGAACTCATAGGGATGGGCCTGTCTCTGCATCTCCTAGGATCAAAGGGGGTCCTCTACCACACCTGCCCAGCAGTTTTAAGTGCTTATTACTAGGTGTTTTTCTTAAGCACTTGTTAATAAGTATTCTTCATACACATGCTCTGGTTCTGACTACATCTATGATTCTACTTACAATTGGATAACACACAAGGAGGTGAGATTTTAGGTTACAGTTAGGTAATGACATAGTTGTTTCTGGGTACACAAGTGAATAGAACTTTTAGAGACAGGAAAATGTATTTAAGTTCTGAAGTTTGGGACCTTTAACATGTTACTTCTAAAGCTAGGCATGGTGGTTCATGCCTGCAGCCTTGCAGAGGGTGGGGATGGATTAGAAGCTACCTGTGGTGAAGAATGAGACCCTGTCACAAACTGAAAAAAGTGGCAGTGACTTTCTGTGAGGTAGGAACCCATTGGTTTAACTACTTTCATAGGGTCACTGTCAGTAGGCTCCTGATACTGTTGTCTGAATGTTCATAGACTGGAGTCTTTGCTAACCCTCTAAATGCTCATGGTGATAAGAAACTAGGCTGTTGCAGTAATTTAAACTTAGTGGATGCCCAGCTCTGCATCTTTCAGTACACTAAGTAAATTTCATCTAACAGTTGGCAACCTACTGCTGTGTTGTAAACAAATAGCAAACTTGCTGGCCTTGAGAAGTTTGTGGTACTCTGAGTTACAGCCTTGATGAGTGCAGAAATCTGCTTTTGAACAATACAATGTTAGCTTTAAAAAGTTTCAGCTTTGGATATGCATTGTGATATAGCTTGCTGAATTTTGCAACAGATTCCCCTCAGTATTACCAAGTAGATACATAATTTAAAATGTCATGTGGGTAATTTCTTTCAGTTTCAGTCTTTTTAGAATTATGTTAATAATTTAGGACTCGAAATAACACTAATCCATGCCAAGAAGATGAACCTAGACTGAGTCCTTTCACAAGTCACTTTAGTCTGGCCCTGCCTTACAGGGAAGCTTCGAGGAGTAAAGAAGCACATGTGAGAACAGTCAGCGCACAAACACTGTTGCCAAATACTAGTTAGGCTTTAGAGTGACCTTTTTATTGGTACTCAAAAGTAATTTAACGTTTATGTAATGTGAAATCTTTGATTATCTGGTATAAAAGTGTTTTCCCTAAAAGTTCCACAATAGAGTTGTAAAAACTAAGTTTAGGTGATTATTAAAACTGAGTATTAGATCTAAGTCTAGTCTAACCTGTGATGTTGCTTGAGTGGGTAAACACAAGGCTGTCTTTTCTTAGCTGAGAAAGACAAGGTCCTGACCTATACTAGTTTCCTGTTTGAAAAGAAGTGGCATTGTGCCTTACATCTTGGGTAGTTAAGATTTATGGGTAATTGGTCTGGTTTGTCTTGGCTCAAATTTAAAGCCCAGTTCTGAAGGATATACAGGAAATAAATGGATGAAATAGTCAGACGACTTTGATTGTTGTAAGAATTTGGGGTTAGAACCAGAATTCTGTAATCAGTTTCCAATTATGCTTTATTGGTAAAAGAGGTCTGAAGTTAAAACAATGTAAATGTACTTGAAGTGTAAAGCAGAAATTTGGTTATTGTTTTAGAGATAGTTGAGGTGAAAGGCATTATGCAGACAGTGGACCAGTTAAGTCCATTTTGTCCACTAAGTAGCAAGTGTTGCATTTTCTGGGAAACTACTAAGTCCCCTGGGTGCAGCTGTGACCACATAGATGTTATACTCAGGCCTGCCGCGGCTCTGTGAGGATGGGAATGCGTGTGCTTCAGTTGCACATGGCTGTGTTTCTGGAGTTTGTAATGGTGTGTAGTATATAGTGTCAGCATTTAAAATTGAATGACTTGATGAGAAGGAGGTATGAGAAAGTAAGCGTTAGCATGATTCTCACATGGGGGTAAGATAAAACACAACTCCAGAGAGGAGGAAGGCAGCTTTCTTTAAATGGTGGCTGAGGCACACTTACCTTGAGTGCTGAGAATGAGCCAGCCCTTTGAAGGATCTCGAGGTAGAGAACCTTCCAGAAAGAAAAACCAAGGATGGAACCAAAAAAAAAAAAAGACCTATGTGACCAGAACACAGGGAGGCCAGTGGGTGCTTGGGGGTGAGTAGTTGCAAGAGATTTGAAATAAGGTTTTATATAAAGAAGGAGCATATTCTACCTTTTCAATATCATTCTGAAATACCATGTGGGGAGTAAGTCTTTTGGGCAAGAGTGGGAATTGATTTGTTTGGAAATGAAGAGAGCTCAGTGGATTTGAGATAAATTTTGAGGTGGAACTAACAGGACTTGATGACTTTGAATCGGCAGAGAAAAGATGGTGAACAGCCCAGACTTGCTTGAGCAGCTGGAAAGGTGATGGGGACACTAGGCTGAGATGGGGGAAATTAGGAAGGAGAGCTTAGAAATAAAAGGCTTTGGAAAGCCTCTTTATCCAAATGTAAGTAGGCACAGGAGAATACAGCACAGCGAGCAACCAAAAGTGTGAATAATTTGAAAAACCAAGGCTTGCTACTTGTTATAGGCGGGGTAGGAAATGTCCCTGCAAATTTATGTATTTAGACTCTGAAACCCCAGGGGATGAAGGTGTTTTATGGGTACAGAGGAAGGAGGTAGGACCTAGCTGGAGGAAGTGAGTCACTGGGAATCCAGTCTGGAAGTAGCCCTTCCTGTCTCTAGTGAGTAACTGTAGCAGGATCCTCTAGAGACCCCATTCCCTCACCCCCAAGGTAGTCTACATCCCCTTAAACTTGAGACAACATGAGCCTTTCCACTCTTAAGTTGATTTGTTTCATGTTTTGTAAAAGCAGTGGGAATTGTAAGAAGTAGTACTGTTTCATCTGATGACTTGAGCTTATGATTTATGCTATAGACCAGCATACTCAGGAAGAACTGCTACGTTGGAGGTGCCACCAGAGAATGGAAACGTTCAAGGAGGTTGGCTGTGCTGTCAGCTCCAGTGAAGTAATAGGGAGGAATGCTCACTGTTAGGAGAACCAAGAAAAGGTGAAGCAGGGAACACAGAAAGTGCTGGAGATGCTTTGGAAAATCTGCTGGGAAAGGCAGAAACAATCAGGGTCTAAACTGGAAGGGGCCGAGGTCTGCAGATTCTAAAACTGTTTCAGAGTCCTGACTCAGACAAGGGAGATAAGAAAGTTGAGCCTCAGATTGTTTTGAGGATTCTGGTCGAAGCACAAGGAAGAAATCCCAAGTGCAATCTGGTAGCACCATGTGTTGATACAGACACACAAAGGCTACATAGAAAGAGTGCCGGGGTCCTGTTGTGCTTTCCCGAAGCTGAGCCAGAGTCTGTGGGAGGAGGGATGGGTCTAGAAACATGGAGCGTGGAATGTTACCCAGCCTGGCCATAGAGCTATCAATCTAGAAAAGCACTCTGGAGAGTTATCACCAGTTTTGTTCTAGGCTAATGGCTGTTGTAGGCTTGAAAGATTGAGCACAAGTCTCAAATCTGAGATTAAAACAACCTATGTTAGAAACTAATCAAGTCACCAAGATGAGGCTGTGCATGATGAGGCACGCCTGTAATTTTAACACACTGAAAATGAGGCAGGAGGATTGCTTTGAGTTTGAGATTGGCCTGAACTACATAGTGTAGGCCACTATGGCCACATAGCAAAGCCCCATTTCAGAAAGGAAAAGAAGAAATTACCAGACATTCAAAGAGCAGAAAAAAATGTGGCCCATTGGTAATCACAAAAGTAGATAAAGCATTTAAAGGTATAAATAACAGTAAGGTACTCCAGATAATTATAACAGTGGTTTCATTTAAAAAGACAAGATGATCCCATCTTCTCTCACTCTGTGGCTCTGTTCTTGATTACACTTACCTGTCTCCCCAGGATCTGTTTGACTGGGGAGTTGGTTACTAGCTAGAGAAGGAATAACCCTTCTTAAGGAAAGGCAAGCTATATGGGGGTTGGAAGGTAGTTAGTAGAGTTGGTAATGAAGATGAGCTGATGTCCTGTCACGCTTCTCTGTGACCTATGAGATGAGATCATCACTTCCCTGTGTGGAGGGAATTAAACTTACTGGGAAAATGTGATTGGATTGATGGATTTGCTGAAAGCTGGGATTGTGATTATTCTAAAGTGATCGTTTAGACAATTCAGTGAAAAGGAAGCATCCAGCTTGTTTTTTGGCATAAAATGTAGACAATGGGGTTCATCTAAGGTTGACATTTGCCTAGGAGGTACAGAAAATGAAGGGGGTAATGAAATCACGAGTGTTTGTGAAGCAGGTTATGATCTCAACCATGGTCTAAGCTTTGTAAGCAGAGAAAGATTATACAGGGGACCTAAGGAATAGAGAAGCTTGATATGGGGCCCACTGGATTGAAAGGCTCTGTGGAGTTGATTGTTTCAAGAATAGGAGTGTGTAGGTAGGGGATGGAACTGAATCAGGAGAGGAAAGAGAAGGATGCTCTTGAATTTAGGTGTTAGAAGTACAACTGTGGTGAAATCAAGCACTAGAATAGAGCCTCAGGGTTGATGGTAGAAGTGGCTGTGAAAGTCGTGATGTCAGGTGACTCAGGTGTGCATACTCTTAGGAATGCCTACAATGCAATATTGGGAATGAGCTGAGCTCTAGCAGATGGACCAAAGTATATGACAGCTTCCAGAAACCCATGAGGATAGGAAAGGACAAGAAAAAGCATGGTGTGGGCTAGCCGTGGAAACCAGGGAAGGGCAGTCAGTATGTGTGATAAGGAAACGAACAGCTACTCAGACACTGCTTGGGGGATACAGCAGAACCAGTTAGAGCAAGGTGTGGAAACTGGAAATAGAACTGGAGAAGTCAGGAATAGTGGAGGAATTGGGTCACATAGTTGCTGTTGAGATCAGAACACAGGGAAGAGCCAGAGAAACAGTTGTTTTTCACACTTGAATAATGGTTTATAAACCCCCACTAGAGGCTGAGCTGTAGGGATGGCCAGGCTGTAGTCAGAGACGGTAAGAGCCTGCAGAAGGCGTGCTCCACTGGGTACAGGTCTCGACCCCTGAACTTGGGGAGCTGCTTCTCACTTCTCATGGACAGTCACATAAAAAATACTCTTGAGAGGAGGAAGAACTCTGGGTCTGGCTGTGTAGATTGTCTGGTTTCAGATGTGGACACGGCTCTTGCTACTGCCTCCTGAGTGTTGTGATTACAGATGTTTTAATACTCAGGAAATGGACCTTTATCGGTTGTTATGGGGTATCTGAGACCTCTTCTTCATTCTCCACATTGGTTCTTAACAGAGGCTTAACTAATTTCCTACCATGAGATTTTTCTGGAAGTTTTGGAGGCTTCTTTTCTTTTGTCACAGTTATTAAGATAACATTGAAGTTATTAACAGGTGGCCTGTATACATTTCACAATATAAAAATAGTCCCACAGAACATTTTATTAGATAAAATTTGTATGTGAATTATCTACATGTAGGCCCTGAGTCCATGTTTCTCTGTGAAGTCTGTCTTCCTCTCTCTTCCTCCCCCCATCTTGTTATGATACATTTAAATCTAAGAATATCTGTACAAAGGCTAGGGCTCTTGTGCGTGTTTAGAATCAGTTGTTTTCTCATAGAAGAAGAGCAGAACCCTTTTTATGATAAATGGGGGCCTGACATGATCTCTGACCAGTGTCTCCACTCACCGTCTTTCACTTTGCTCCTTTTCTGTTGTTGTTTGGTTTTGTTGCATTTTATTTTAGAGCAGATTTATAAGGAAAGATGAGAAAAAGTTTAAGAGTGGGAGAGGCTCCCAGGAAAACCCTCTTAATCTATACTAGCAGTTTCTGATCACAACAAATTATTCCCAAGTTTGGCAGCTTGCACCAGTATTTTTTGATCCTGAGGGCTGAGGATCTAGAGAGGCCGTTTATCTTCACTATTCTGTCCTGGAGCCTTGAAATCGCTGTTCTTCCAGCACAGCACCTCACTTCCCTCAGAATAAAAGTATGGGAGAAGGGCCATCGTTTCTATAATTTGATTTCAAAATTTATATACTGTTAATATGCTTTTGGTCACATAGATCTACCTAGGCAAACTGTAGGAGGGTTTTACACATGGCCAGGACTGGGAGACATTCCGACATTCTTCACGTTCCTTCCATATGCAGATTATCCTTACTTACCTCAGCCCAAAGCGCCCCAAGGCTCACCAGCTGCTGTGTGAACTCAGAACCAGGTGTCTTGCCTAAGTCAGCTGTACAGTTAACAGTTGCTGGTGTCGTTTTTTGGGGTTCAGCTTCATAAGCAGAATTCTTCTTGACCTAGGAAGCTAAAGATAACTTTCAACGTGTAATGTCACGTTTTCAACCAAGTACCATTGTTTGCCTTCTTTGGGCTTCTAAGGGTCTGATTTCTACTACCTTTTGTCTCTTACAATTATACATGTATAATTCTTTTTAAGGTGTTGTGAGTCTTCAAATTGTTTTGAGTTCCATTAGTTGAAGCTTCTTGGTGTGTGTGTGTGTGTGTGTGTGTGTGTGTGTGTGTATTACATATAAAAATACATAGAAAGTGTCTTAGCACAGTCTGGCCTTGAGCTGGCTGTACAGTCAGGAATAACCTTGGATTCCCAATCCTTCCTTCCATCAGCCAAGTGCTGGTGTCACAAACATGGCCTACCTATACCCAACACCTAGTTTGTAAGAATAACCTCAAGGTCATCCCTTTATTGTCCTACTAAGAGACAGCACTCTTAAATTTCTGAGAAGCTCTATGAGCTAATCTGTGGAACAGACTCTCAGCATCTTTCTGTGGTCCGAGAGATTTTACAGAATGAGTTGAGGGCTGAGCCTGTAGTCCCAATGGGTGGGGCCTAAGGAAGCATGGTCCCCACTGAGGCCAGCTTGGGCTGCATAGTGAGACCATGTCACAAGAAAGATGTAACTAACTCAGCAAGCCATTTGGACCATGATTTCTGCTAGTGCCTAGGGGTTGACTTTGGCTTAGCATCCATTTCCAAATACATGCTTCATTTGTAAAGAGAAACTGCACTTTTGTCAAGAGCATCAGCCTGGCTCTTAGTTTAAGAGCCCTTGATTCAATTATTCTTATTTATTACTATATATAATGGAAAAAAGGAATTTCTAACTGGATCAGAACATCTCTCTGGTACCTAATTCCCGCACCTAGTTTACTAGGTACGTTTCCTATGTTTTATCTAAAGGCAAAAGCATAAACTTTTGCCCCTTGCTCGACACTGTATGCCTTCCAGTGCCCAGTGTCTTGACCTCTGCTGTGTGCCCTCACCCGCACAGCCGTGCAGCATACTGCCAGGCGTCATCAGTGACCTCTTCACTAATGGGCTCTCTTTGGTCAACTAGTTCCAAAGCTACTCTATTTTAGTGTTTTTTTTGTTTGTTTGGTTGGTTGGTTGGTTGGTTGGTTTTTTGTTTTTTTTTTTTTTTGTTTGTTTGTTTTTTTTTTGTTTTTTTTTTTTTTTTTTTTGGTTAGGGCAGCAAAGAATCGGTATTAATGTATTAACCAATATGTTACCTGCTACCATGCAATTACCCCAAAGTTAAAATCCTCAATCAGTTAAAATCTCAGTTTCAGAGGATCCAGGAACCACATTACTGGCAGTTCTGACTCCAGTTTAAGAAAAGTCCTTTAAGGTTGTCAACACTACTTGCTTGCTTGCTTGCAAACTGCTTCCAGACTCACATCCTCAGCCCACGGCTTCTGCTTATCATCACCTAGGCCTCTCTATTGGCTCCCTACATAAATTGGCATAGCATCCAGCTTCCTCCAGAGCACAGGGCCCAAGAGATACTAAGAACACACCCAAAGCCTACTCTTCTTTGGTGACCTGATCTTACAAAGCCTTTTGCCATCTTTGCCTTGCTACTCACACATCAGCTAGGATTCTGAATACCAAGAAGGGTGTGTGTCTCTGGTTAGTCTTGAAGATTAGCTGCCACAAGCCCTCTTCCCATTGGGCAGTACTCCCCTTTCTAGTCATCTCAGAAAACTCTTTTACTGTCAGCTTAGATGAAAACTACCTTACATTTGCCAAGTGCCATAGCTCCTGATCACTAGAGAACAAATTAACATATAATTTCTTACCATTCTAAGCCCTTTGATGGCAGAAAGCATCATCCTTAAAAACTTAGTATTAATGTAGCAAGTGTTTCTTAAATGGATGTTTAAACAGTTCTGGGAGCCAGGTGTGGTAGCTCATACCTCTAGTCCCAGCACTCGGGAGATAGAGGCAGGTGGAGCTCTGTGAGTTCAAGGCCAGCCTGCTCTACAAAGTGAGTTCTAGGATAACCAAAGCTACATAGGGTTTCTTCCCTGTCTCAAACACCAAAAACAAAAAAGTTGCAGGGAGCGTAGGCATTGACTAACACGCATTCTCAGTGACACCTCATTGGTGTGTTGAGAGTAAAAGGTTGAAGCAGAGTAAGGTAGGGTCACATAGGGGACAGGAGAGTGTCGTGAACCTGTCAGGTCCTGTGTTCAGTGTGCCAGTGTGCACGTTGAGAGCCATGTTCTCAGTGTGATGCTGATACTGTGCTGACTGCATACGTGGCTTTTCCCTCATGGGGCTAAATTAACTAGAGGTCTGTTCTTAAATTCCCAGTTTTAAAGGTGAGAAGTAACTATTTTAGTTACCAGCAGTTATGTTCCTACTCGGCATAATGAAAATAAGCCAAGTTGAAGTTCCTGAAAAGTCACCTTGCTTATCTGAAGCAGAGAAATAGAATAAATCATGAATTCTCAAAATAAGTTTCTTACTTAAACTTTTTTGCATTAATTTCCATCCATCCTTTTGATCTGAAAATAGAGGTTGATGGCAAGTGCTTTTTTACTATCTGCAATAAAGTTCCCATTTGCCGCCTGGCAGTGGACACACTGAGAAATTTGTATACTGTTCTTTCCTTTTGTGAATTTTTCCTCGTAACACATTTGCACTAAAATAAAAGGTTTTTTTCTTCTGTATATCAGGAAATATTAAAGAATCGGCTTCGTAAATACATTTTCATTAGTGTGTTTGTTCTGTAGCCTTGGTTCCGTTCTGTTTGTAGACCGTCTGACCCGGCCAGCCGTGAACTCTGGTCTTCCTAGTCTCACCTTCCTCAGTGCTGGAATCACAGGCACATGACAAACACCCAGTTTGATAAAAATTACTAGACCTTATTAGAGATGTCTTGACATGAATTCTTTGTCTTATCCAGCTAAACAGACTGGTGTTGAACTACCCTTTCGTTGAGTTTACATGTTCAGCTTTGCTAAAACCCAGTGGTAAGGTTAGTCTGGCAGGTAGTTGAGAACTTAATTGGACAAGTGCTGTCAGGCTAACAAACACTGAAAACACATTGTTTCTAAAGTAACTTCCTAAGAATTTCCAACATTCTGACAGACACATGCTTGCTGTGTGACCTGAATTCAGTCACCAGCACCCCATAGGGCCACCTAACCTCAGGAAGCTGCGTGTCCTCACACAACCATGCACATACATCCTGTGAAGAATTGAGTACACTTTCTAAAGATTGTTACTGTTGTCACTCCTGTTGCTGTGCTACTTCCCTAGTGTAGGCAGCTGTCACTCAGATTTCAAGTTCCTCCCTAAGCCTTCCAAATTCAGAAGTCAGTTGTTCTTTGAAGACAGAACACTGTTGCTGCTGGTGTTGAAGTGGTATGTGATGCTGTGCTGGCTAGTCTGTGTCAGCTTGACACAAGCTAGAGATATTTGAAAGGACCTCAGTTGAGAAAATGCCTCCTTAAGATCTAGCTGTAAAACACTTCCTTAATCGGAGAGGGCCCACACCTCTGTGAATGGGACTGTTTGTGAGCTGGTGAGTAGTAAAGAAAGTAGGCTGAGCAAGCCATGAGGAGTAAGCCACCAAGCAGCATTCTGTCATTCCTCTGCATCAGCTTTTTTGCCTCCAGGTGTCCTGTCCTGACTTCCTTCAGTGGTAGACTGACGATATGATGTGAAAGTATAAGCTAAAGAAATTCTGCTCAACTTGCTTCTGGTGTTTCATCACAGCAAGAGAAACTATAACTAGGACAGAAGCTCTGGGCTTTTGTCATTAGGTTCTTTGAGCAGCTCTTTATTTCCACTGTTGGAGCGCTTCCCTACTCTTCCTCCTTGTCTGTCATGAGACCGAGAAGACACAGACTGCCACAACAATTGCTGCTGAAGCTTCTGTTTTCTATGAATGGGTCTTACAGCCTTTTACGACAGGAGTCTGATTTCCAGCTACCATTAGCATTGGATTTTAATGCCTCAATTATTTGTGACCAGGTTGTTAAGCCAGTCTCTCCCAAGGCTGTGTTTGTTCCTATTGCACGTCCAAGTTCTATCGAGAGGCTGGGTTCACCTTGTGAATGCTATGCTAAGACAGGTTTCTAACCATTAGGCTTCATTACCACACTTCATTACCACATTATAAAACGCATCCGTAAGTATGGCTGGCATGGCTGTTTCTTTCTGCTCTCAGATAGGATAGGGAAAGCAAAGGTTGGCCTGTAAGCATAGAACCTCTCCCCATCTTAGTGGCTTTGCATCAGAGTCATTTATATCACTGCATTGCTTTTTTGGTTGACTTGGGGCTTCTGTTCTTCGTAACCTCATTCCAGCATATAGACTGGCAGAGTGACCTCAATCCCAAATGTGACTTCAGTGGAAGAAAGCGCTTCAGAAGATCAACTGGCTGTTAATTGCTGTGGTCAGAATTTGACCAGTAAAAATAATATACCAAACCTAGCCATAGAGGAACCAATGATTATAGTCCTAAAGAAGTTAAATATTTGGGAGATAATCTTCACTTTTGGCTAACCAAAGGTTTAGCTCCTTTTTAACAAATGAATTCATCTCCACAGTGAAGCCTACCTGAAAGTCCCAGTTAACTACAGCATCAAATGTAAAGTCTTTGTATTTTCAGATGATAACATATAATTCTGTATAGGATTGTATAGGTCTGGATGTGCTCCCTCTTGCCCCTATATGAATAAAAACTGCCACACAACTCCTTCTCCTTCTCTTCCTCCTCCCCATCTGAGAGTCAGTGGGAATAAAGGAGATATGGCAGTGATAAACACTCCATATGGATGATGGAAGGTTGGAAGAAGTGTTGCAGAAACCCACAGGCCTGTTCTTCAGGCACAGGTCTGTCTGCCGCTGCAAGAGGCTCCTGCTCTGGAAATCTTTGTGGCTTCTCTGTGGACTATGAGAGGTTTCCTTTTTTTCTTTTCCTTTCTCAGCTTCATCTGATGTGTGCGCTGGCATTGAGAGCTGGAACAATTCACAGCCGCCTTTCTGCCTATGGCAAGGCAGACACGGCATGCCTCTAACTGTCTGCTGCTGATGTTCATCCGTTTCTTCATTGGCACTTAAGCCTTATGCCATTCTGCCTCTTGGTTGGCTTTTCTGTGTTTCCTCTCAGTGTGCCAGCCAGTGTTGCTGTCCAGATGTGTCTCTTCTAAAACTGCTTCCTACTGGCTTTGTTTGTACCTATCTGCCCATCATTTCTCCCTACTCTGTGTGTGTGTGTGTGTGTGTGTGTGTGTGTGTGTGTCCCACACCTTTTATGCAATGCCAAACAGAACAACTAATGTTCTGTTTTCTTTCTCGGTTTTTAAAAACTTGGCTGGGGCTGCAGGTTTGGTTACAGTGCATTGTCAGTCTTTTCAGGTTGTTGTAAGTTATTTCCCATGCAAGCTGTGGATTGTCATTATTCTCACTTGGCATGTATTTTACTTTTCTTCAGTATCTCAATTTTGTTTGTACCAACCCACCCTCCATTTATATGTTAGGGTAGGCATAGGTCAGGCCTGTGGTATGTCTGTGGTAACTGCCTCGAAGTTTCAGGATACAATAATGTCAGACGTTTATTTCTGGCTCTTGTCACATTTTCTATCACCATAGATGAGCTGGGGATCCAGGTTACTACAGTAACCATGATTTCAAACATGATGTTGGTGGAAAGAGAAAGAGTGCTTATGCTGTGGTCCAGACAGAGGTCACTTTGACTAAGAACTTACTGCCAGAAAGTTTAGTCCTCCCAGAAGTATCTGAGGAAAGACACTTTGAGTTGTCCCTGTTTTATTGGCTGGAGAAGATGAACTTTGAGGTGTCTGCTAACTGCCTCCTGTTTTCAGAAACCTTTTGTTTGCTTTATTTTGAAACAGACTCTAGTCTCTTTGGGTCAACCGGGTTGACCTCAAACTCCAAGATTATTAGAGTGTGCAACCACACTCAGCCAATTAGAGCCGTACCTTAAGATGGCTGTATTTTGTGGCTCTTTACAGTTATTGATTAATCTAGCCTCCTTTCTGTCAAAAAGAGAGTTTGCATTCTGGCCATGTTTTGATTACATTTTAAAACAGAGAATGTCATTTACTTACTTGAAGATGTTTTGTGATTGAAAATTAGAGTGAAGAAACTCCCTAATTGAACAAATGTTTCAACACCAGCCCTGTGCCAGCATCTGTTACTGCAGTGTTAATGTGCCATTATAGGTTTGAGAAATAAAAGCTTGACTGGCTCCGTCTGTTACAGTTTGTCTTTGCAATGCAACCATGGCTACTTTTCTGTTGTTTTTAAAAATAGAATTAGGCTATCATTCTCAACAAATTTAATGGAATTCCTACATTTCAAGTTTAGCATGGTTTACTTAATGTCTTTGTAAGAGGTAAATGCTATCTGAGTTGTATTTAGTCTTATATGAAGCAAAGACTAAAAGAGGAGTGTCTGCTGATGGGTTAGATCACTAGTTATTAGGTGATGTTTGCAGCTCTTTCCCCTTCCTCCCCATATTAAGGTGGTTAGTGCGTTTTTGTCTGTTTTCATGGAAGGAGTTGACAAATATTCCTGTGAGTTTTCACGTACATTGTGTGTGATATAAGTAAGTAGTATTTGGAGTGAGTTGTGGTTTTGATTGGAAGCTGTGAGAAGAGAGCCCCATGTGACTCTTATGTACTTTTCCCTTTTGTGTTTCAAAGTGTGGAGAGGCCTCCTTGTTTTGGAAAAGCTGACATGTCTAACTGGAGTCTGCTTTACAGAACCTTAAGTTTCCATAGAAAGCCCTTAACCTGTCAGTGAGGTTTGACAATTTCAGAGGGTAGCTGATGACAGTGACAGTTGGCCAATAGAAATGAAATGGAAACAGTGAACTAGAGTAAGTCTGTCTTCAAAAACTGTAGGACTTGCTGCGGTTTGTTTGGTTGTTTGTTTGAGAGGGTTTGTATTATTTATTACTGTAGTGCTGGTTATTGAACCTAAGGTTTTGTGTGCTTCATTTACAGTTGAAGTAAGCATTTCTATTCATACTCGGTCCATTGTATCTTATAATTTGACTATTAGAATAATATACAGAGCAAGGTTTGGAGACACAACTTCCTTGATTCTCAGTATAACTTTGTAAGTTTGGTGTTATTTTCAGCCCTTTTCCTGTAAGAAGACTAACAACAGATTGGTTTTTGAAGTGCTAGGTATTAAACAAAGAGGTTTATATCTTCTATTTCATTTTTGCCCCTATAATGGAAATACCTAATATATGTTTTAAAGGTAGCTAAAGGGTAAGGGTGCTCGAGACACGGAAAGGAATGTGATCTGTCCACGTGGAGACCTGAGTCCAGGGTGCCTGTGTCAAAAGCCAAGCCTAGCTGTGCATCCCTGTAACCCAAGTGTTGTAAGGTTGACATGGACAGATGCTGGGCCAGCCTAGCTGATTGACAAGCTTCTCATTGAGTGAGGTACTGTATCTCAAGAAATGAGGCAGAAAACCATAGGGGAAGACACCAGATACCCTGTCCCCTCCCCCACTCCCCCCCCCCGTCAGATATTCACATGTTCTATATGCATAGATACATAGAAAGTATAGTTTAAAGAATGCAGCGCAAAATTTAAAAATGGAAAACTGGAATTTCAGCCCACATTTCTGATGTCACCTTTTACATGCCTTTCTTTTTGACTGTTGAAATAAATTCTACTAGAATCAGAAATTATTTTTAAATTCCATTAAAAACAAAAATAATTTGTCATATCACATACTAAGCTAATTAGTAGCTTGAAATTGTCAGATAATTTATTTTCTTCTGTGTTTAATTAGAATGAATAAAGAAAGATAAGTTTGAGCAAATGAAAAAAATAGGATTTTTTTAGATGGTCAGGCTTTTAAAACTGCTATGGGAAGATACTGTTTACAGATATAAAGGGTTCTGAGGGGTTTTGGTTTTGCTGAAGCCAAGGGAGTCAGTACCATTTAAGGAAGAAAATTATATGCAATTTATTTTTTAGTTTTAGTCTAAAACAAATGGTAACTCCACAGAACTGCCACTTTGTCACCCAGGCTGTTACACTGCCCCAGGTTCCTAGTGGCCAGTCTCGGGATTCATGCTCACAAGAACAATAGCTGAATACTGTTTGTAACATTAACCAGCTGGAAAACAAAATACATGGAACTGTTACTTTTTAAGATCAGTTAATTCAACTTGACACTTAGTTTTAACCAAATTTGTTCATCACATAAGTCTTTCTCAGAATGGTGAATAATGTGTTTCTTTTATAACAGTAAAGTTGATTTTATACTTAATGCTAAGGGGGAATGAATTTCTGCATAATTTCTTTTTAATTAAAAGCTAATTTTCTTCCTATAAGGAAATTTCTATTCCTGAGTACATTCCATAAATAATAAGTCACAGGCTGATGAGATGCTCAGTGGGTGAAGGGCTCTCTGTGCAAGCGTGCACAGATCCCGGCACCCCTGTGTGTTAGACATGATGGCACACGTGCGTGCTTCCTGCACTGCAGAGCTAGAGACAGATTCCATTTCTCAGTAGCCAGCCAGTTTAGCTCAATCTGTGAGCTGGGGCTTCAGTGAAAGGCTCTGCAGGGGCAGGGAGGCATCCATTGAGGAAGCCGCTCAGTGTTGACCTCTGACACACCGCTACCCCCAAAACACAAAAGAAACTGCATTATTCCCACATGCCAGGTAATGGTAAGTGGCAAAGTTTATATATATATATACACACGCACACACAGAGTGTGTGTGTGCTGGAAGTATTAATAATTCTGTCTTTTCTTTTAGACTCAGCAAGATAAAATAGTGCTTATTGAACCGTGACCTCCATCACCATATTGAGTACTTCATACTTAGTGATAGGGTAATCAGTCATCTGGAAGTGTAGCTACACATTGATGGCTTTCCAGACAAGTAAATAAAGGTAGGAAATGTGATGCTTACCTAAATTGATATAGCGTCCTGGGATCCTTGTAGCCAGTGTTACTCTTCAGCTTCTTCAAGTTTTTGTGGCTCCTCAATATTAGCAACCAACCTGTACTCAGCCATAGCTGGGGAAAGAGAAAGAGACATAGCGGAGTTACTCCTTGAAAGACTGGGGTTGTGGAGCCAGACTGCAACCCAGATCCCTCTTCTCCCACTGAGGGAAAGTGACATCATCTTACTAAGCATCACCTTTCCTATAAAATGGGTGTCCATTGGGACAGACCGAGAAGGAGAGATGAAGTGTTCTGTGGTCTAAAGAAAACGCATTTACTTTAATGAGCTGTGATTTGCTTTTCTATCATTTCTACTGTGTAATAAGAGGTCTTCCTGTTACAGACCACTGGATATCAAAATTCAGGTGTGTGTCAACGGTCTGAACTTGTCTGTAAAGAAAAGACTTGGCTTTGCAGGTCTTCCCGTTCTTCAGAACCACTTGCCGACTGGGAGGCAAAAGCAGCCTGTGCTGCTCCAGTGACCGAGGCTGAGGCTGTGCTCCAGACATGCTGACACCCTCAGCTGGACTCGTTCCCTCCTCCCAGCTGTAGTTTCCGTTAAAACTCCATTCAAGCTAACAGCATCTATAGTCAAAATAGAGCCTCCTTAAAAATAAAAACAAAAAGATAAAACTTTGTGAAAAACAGCTTGTTTAAAATTCAGCAGTGAAGGAAATGCAGGAGTCCCTTAAATAGGTGAGCCTGTTATAGAGGAGAATGATCTCAGTATTTCACAGCTTAGCATTCATTTTTGGTTTTGAAGCTTGTGTGTTTACTTCTGTGAATTGGGCCTCATCAAACTTGTCAGTACATCAAACTAACAATGATCACATAAATAAGACAGACATAGTAGGTGCTTACAGGCAGGGCGTGGCACTTGTGAGGATTTTCCATCCTTTTTCCCAGACTCTGCATTTGCTGAGATTGGAGGTGCGCAGGAATCCTGTGGTGAATGGTTACTTTAGAGAACTTTTTAAGATCACTTTTCTAGGTGGGTCAGTACAGCGAGTGCATTCAATGACTAAGTGGCTAATTCTGTCAATCCTGACAGAATTTTCTTCGTGTTTAAAACTGTATCCTGTTGTGCTACTTTCACTTCCCTGGAAGCTATGTGGCTATAATAGTGTTCTGACTGACAAGTGCTCACAGACTGCTCTGCTGAGAAGAGGTAATATTCTTTCCTGCTAGGAGACTGTTTCAGTTACAGAGGAGTTTTGTGAAGGGATAGGTGGTACAGTGACTGAGGAGACAGCTCAGTCAGTCAGTGGCCATGAGGCCCTGCCTTCAGTTCCCAGAGCCCACATAAAGAGAAGCCACTGGCCACAGCACTGGGGAGGCAGAGGCAGACCCAGCATTCATGTGAGAAGCCAGGTTTGGCAGTGCTTTTCAACAGCACTGAGGGCACAGAGGCAGGAGGATTTCCTCGAGCTCGCTGTGTAGCCAGCCAGTCTAGCCAAGCTTCTGACACCCATGTTCAGTAAGTAGCCTTGTCTCAAAACAACAAGCTGGGAAAAATAAGAAAACCCAGCACACGTGCTCACTAGACACGGACACTTGCACATGTGAGATTAGACATTATCACTGTGAACTTTCTAACCAGAACAGCGAGGATACTTTGGGTTTCTTCTCATTAATGATTTTTCTCCACAAGGAACTTGGCCTTGTCCTCACTTCTGAGCATCACATTGGGTGTCTAGGGCTTGAGAGGTGAACCACAAACGGGCTGCGTCTAAGCACAGCTGAGATGCCCTGTAGTGAGACTGGAGTAGTTAGAAGACTCCAGAAGCTCGTATACACCAGTGACAGGACGTGATGAGACCTCGTCTCACACCAGTGTAGCTGAGGAAGGGCTGACATCACAAACGTACAACACTCTGCACTTCAGATGTGTCTCAGCACAGGACAGATTTGCAGGAGGATCCGACAGATGAACTACACTTCCCATGTCCATCTAAGCGCTGATCAGTGGCTGAAGGGTACAAACAGGACATCCGAGAGCAGAGGTGTGTGCATGCACCTGCCTTCCCAGCTGAGAGGCTCCCCAAGTCTCTGGGCTTAGGGGAGAGGAGAGGAGGCCACACCCTCGCCTCCTCACCTGCAAACTGAGTTCCACAGCCTCCTGGAACCTAGTAGGAATCCACAAGCTTTTTAAACAAGGCATTTGTTTTTACACCATAGTTTCTAACTAAGCAACTTATCTGGGATCAAGGGTGACAAACTGTAAAGTGGCCTGTAAGTACTTATACGTATAGAAGTCCAGATAGCAAAAGCTTGTAAGATTATTTTGTGAGACTCTTTTTTTTTTTTTTTTTAATGTAAAAAAGAGAAGCAGGTCCTTTCAGAGATGGGCAAAACAAAAACAAAAACAAAAGCAAAGCAACAGCTGATGGAACCTACTGGTACCTTGTGAGGAAAATAATAAAAATGAGGCAAATAAAGATTTTGTGTGCGTGAGTGAGTGAGAGTGTGTGTGTGTGTGTGTGTGTGTGTGTGTGTGTGTGTGTGTGTGTGTGTGTGTGTGTTTAAGAGAGTACTTGGAAGTCTGGGACAGGAGTAGTTTGAGGTCTCCTGGGCTGCTTAGTGAGACCCTGTCTCAAAAAAAGGAAAAGGGCCAGGGTGACTGAGTGCTATTATTTCAGGGAATCTTGGAATAGATGTTGAAAGTGTTTGAACATACTGTAATTGTGTGCAGATCCTTTCTCGTGTCCAAAAATTATCTTCTGCATAGTACAAAGGTGATGAGTTGGTTCGAATCATTTAAGGAAACAACTTGTGCATTTAGGTTGTTCCTGCATGGTTTGTCTTTTCTCCACTGTCACCTTGTGTTGTAAACCTATCATGAACTTGACTTACACGGGGAAACCTAGAGTATTGACGAGAATAAAACCTCAGTGTGGAAAGCTTCCCTGTACATACCAAGTGACCGAAGCGTGTCATGGGCTCTCTGTTTATTACTGTACAGAAAAGTATTTGAGAGAATATACATTCTTAACGAACTTTTCATAAAAGTAGAATGCTTTGCACTTGTGCAGGGGGCACGTGCACACACACATGTGCATGTGCAGTACTTTTACAGTGGCTGGTGTTCTCTTGGACTGGCAGAAGCCTTCTGGTTAATAACTAAACCAAAGCTTACTTTGCTTGCCTGTTACACCAAACCTTTCAGCCTCACGTTTATCTTAAATTCTAACAATTTTGTAAAGGTGCTCTTGGCGTCCCCTGCACCTCCAGACGACTGGAGGCTTGGCTCTAATCCATGCTTCCAGCTCTATCTATACTGTGTCCAGAAAGGGCTTTAGAAATTCGGAAGAAAAGTTATACTTGAGACAAAGGGTTGGGTTTTTGAGTATGTGTTCATTATGAAGAAGATAGTCCATGCTTTTCTGTGAAAAGATCCTCTAGTTGGTTCACATGAAAGCCTTTTAAGTTCATAAAGCTATTTGAACAGGATATTTGAATCATAAAATATTTCTATACATGGTTTGCTGTCTTCCTATATGGCAAATTAAGCTCTCATTCCTTCGTGGGTCTCAAGTCATACCAGTAGCAGGTGGCAATAGTACATAGTCCAGAAAACACCTGCAGTGACATCTCTCCATCCATCACATGAAGAAAGTCCGGCTCACGCTGTCTTCTGCCAGCCAAGCAGCTGCTTAAGATGAAAATAATCCATCTATCCTAAACTTTGTCTGCAGCTCTCCCTCCATGTGTGGAATTGACTTTAAATGAAGAAATGGTGGAGGAGTGCCTATTGTCTGGGGGTTGGTTAGTTAGTAGCAAGAGCTTCTAGTATGGTGGCATCATGTGTCACAGGATTCATAGAGCGGTAAATAAGCAGTGAGTTCGTGGAATCATTTTGTGTAAGGATCAAGATGGAAGGACTGGACTCGGGCTTGAACCCGAGGGCTCCTCCTCCATTGGTCAGTCTGAGATCTGGGAAGCAAGTGCTGCAAACCCACGGTGGAAACTTTGTTTAGGACTGTGGTGTAGCGCCGTAGTAGGTACACAGACGGGATGTTTTAGAAAACTAGCATCTACAGTGAGAGAAAATTCTGTGTGCTGGTGTCATGTGATTAGGACAGCTGGTGTGGGCTTAGCCAGTCCCCTTTCTCCTGGATAAAACCCATTGCTGGCTGTGCTCTAGCTCCACGAAGCTTTTGTGTTTCAATCCATCAGTGTGGTACATGTATAGGATAACGGCCTGTGTAAAGCGCCTCAGCCAACAGTGTCCTTATAATTGTAGAATTACACTCTGCATGTAGGTTGCAAACGACTGTCATGATTCTCACTAGCGTGTAACTGCCTTCACTTTACACGCTTTAACTGTTGCCCTGACACCTAGGATAAAAGCCAAGTTGCTCCTGCCATTCTCAAACCCCAGACATCAAGTCGTGCTAAACTTACGTTCCCCATTCAGCCAGAATGGCTTACGAGTAAAATATGGCTGGTTACTTGCGTTAAGGAGTTTGAGTCACTGCATGAAAGAATTGTAAAGTTACTGTGGAAACAAGTCACCGCTCAGTTCTTATACCAAACAGAAGTCTTAGGTTCTCTTTTCACTTGAAGATTAGTGGTTAGTGCTTAGACACCTGAGTGAGGAAATTGCGTAACTTGGCTACTCTGAGGTAGACCTAGAACAATTCCCTACTCATTCTGGGTTGATCCATTTTCTGATTCCTCCCTGTAAACAAAATGCCATTGGCAGGTTGATGCGGATTTTCTTTCTGGTTTATACATACTCCATATTATTCTATTTTTGGCTGTGAGCCTAGCCTTTAACGGCTGAGCCATCTCTCCAGCCCACTCCATATTATTCTAAATGTGAACAAATAGAGTTAAATTAAAAAAAAAAAAAAAAGTAACTCTTATCATCTGTAAACTAAGCTTTTGGGCCGTTAGTCAGATTTTTGCCTTTGGCAGATATTACCATTTGCAGAAGTAGTATCTGCACCTAAAAGTATCCTTATGGGCACACCTTTGATCCCAGCACACAGAGGCTGATGGATATTTGGGAGTTGTTGAGGCCAGCCTGGTCTATATAATGAGCCCCTATGTCAAAAAAAAAAAAAAAAACCTTAGGCTAGTTGGTCTCTTATATCTACCAGAATTTCTTCATGTGAAAACAAATGAGCAGAAATGTCTGTAAATCTATACATACTGATGACTACATTGTAAAGCTGACACTTTGTATCTTCCTTGGTTTTAGGAACACCATCTTCAGCGGGCTATCTCTGCACAGCAGGTGTACGGCGAGAAGCGGGATAACATGGTTATTCCAGTTCCTGAAGCAGAAAGTAACATCGCTTACTATGAGTCCATATACCCTGGGGAGTTCAAGATGCCAAAGCAGCTCATTCACATACAGCGTGAGTGCTCTTTCAATCCATCTCTTTCTGTGTCTGTCTTCCTGTGTAACTTGGCAGAACTCTGTTTCCTTGAGCACCCTGGCCTATGTTAGTAAGGCCTATTTTCTACTTTTAACAGTGTTTGAGGGTCTGGGGATATGTCTCATCTGATGAAGTACATTGTGTGCCAAAACGCCGTACATTGCATAAACTGGCCACAGTGGTGCACACCTGAGTTGTAATGTATAGGAGGACAGCAATTCAAGTTGCACTCAGCTGCATTGTGAGTTTCAGGTCATCATGGAGCCTGTCTCAAAGAAAATGGTATTTGAAACACCTGACTTAGAGAAAGATGACATTTGTCTACAGTTGTATAGTTCCATCTTATGCTGCTTCAGATAAGCAGAATCTTAATATGCCTCAAAATAAAAGCAGCTCTCATGCTTTTTGGAGTTAGTAATATTACCAGCCTCAAAGACCTTGAGTAATCAGGAATCAGATTTTCCTAGGACGGGTTATGTCTGTAAGTCATTCTCCGTCATGGTGCTTGTCTTTGGAGTTGTACCGTATAAAGGCAGCTACATTTTATTGATGATGTCAGGTGGAAAACCAGAACCGTTTTGTGGGTGTGGTTTGCCAGTCTCTGACACTGGTATTTTAGGTGTCAGTGTTCTCGTTTGAAAGTTTTTCACTAGATGGTGAACTAGAAATGATTGCTCAGAATGACACACATTTGGTGGAAATGAGCTAAGAGCTTATAGACGTAAGATGGTGTGTCTTCCATCATTACTAAACTAAAGTTTGCTTCCCTTGCCTCAGGTAGTTGGCAGCTTAAAAACAAATAGTTAAGCTAGAAACTAGGTAATGAGTTAGGGATTAGTTTTACAGCCAGTTTCTCAGTTTTGTACAAGATCACGAAAGAGTAGGACAGGTTTATACTATGCTGACAAAAGTCTGTAGCTAGTCCTTTAGAAAAGCCTCTGAAAGTAAAGCCAACATACAAAGGGACAGGTGGGTCAAAGTCAACCACAGTACCTGTGTGCCACATGCTCTCCTCATTAACCCAGTGGAGGGCGTTGGGGTAGCTTGTAGATTAGGACTAGTATAAAAGGCCCACTTAGAACATTCATGTACATGTTGTTGTATGAACTCTATTTTTAGTCTCTCTAGGTTCGGTATTCAGGTTGATGTTGAGCCATCCATTTTTAGTTGGATGACACCTGCCATGCTGAGTCGTCTGACGTCACTGTCGATGTGTCTGGATTTACGCTCGGCAACATCTGTCCAGGGTCTTAGCTTTGTGTTGTAGTCATTGTGTAAGCATCGGCTCATCCTGTTTTGCACTTCCTGGAGAGACTAATACAAGGAGTCATTTTGTGGCTTTATTTGCCATTTTGCCATTTCTTTATGTTGTTTTAAGGGACTAGTCACACATTATTTTACCCATTTTTTTAGTGAATTGTTTCCTTCTTGGCTCTGAGAGGTAATAAAGACATGATCTAGGCTTAAGACTGTATTAGGCGCATGATGCAAATAGTTTCTTTCGCTTTTGTCTTGTGTGTCTTCATTTCCACAGCAGAAGTTCTCAATTTGGATCAGATCCAAGTTATTGATAATCCTCTGACACAGCTGATATTCTGAGGCAGGGCCTTAGTATTTTTTAGCTTTCGGTAACATGCGTTACCACACCTGGCTTTCAGATCATTCTCAATTCTGTTCTGGGAATCTGGCAGTTTTATATGTAATTCTGTGATCATTTTGAGTTGGTTTTCATGAGAATCCTAAACTCACTGGTTTTCCCTGTGCCGGTCCTAGGAGCTCCACTCACTGGACTGTCTTTGTGCTCCTTGGTCAGAAACTAATGGAACTTATTTTGTAGGTGCTGCTTTGTTTGTGGCAGAGTGGCCTCAGACTTGGCGTCTCCCACTTTGGTTTTGCGCGCTGGGATGACAGGGCACCACCCTGCTCTGCTGGGTCTGTTCTTGGATTCTCAATTCTGTCCCTTGGTCTTTGTATTTGTCTCAGTACAACACCCCTGTCGTGCATATTATAGCTAAATATAACCCTTAACACCTGGGAGTAAGTCTTGGGTGGTAAGAAAACAGCCTCAGCAAACCATGGGAATCAAGCCAATAGCAGTCTGACTTCTTACAGCACCCAGTCCTGCCTGTTCAGGAGTGACACCACCCACAGTTATCTGAACCTTCCCACATCAATTATTAATAATAATAAAAATATCCAACAAACCTGCCATCTGGCCAGTAGGATAAAAGTATTTTTCTCAGCTGAGGTTCATCTTCCCAGATAGGTAGAGAAACGTCTAACCAACACAGCCTGCTGATAGGGTCGGTTACTCTGACTGACTGTGGTGTAGGTGCCTTTCAGGACATTGTTAGGTGACGTGCTTGCTCTGAGAGTTTATGGAGGACTTTGACTTCTTTGTTCATGAGTGATATTAATGACGTCTTTTACTAATCATCCGTCTTCCCTGATTTACACTTCATTAGTACTGACTGATATGATAAAACTTGTTAGGGAATGTTCCCTCTTTTGTGTTTTGTGGAAGAGATTGAATGACATTGATAATAATTCTTAAAGAATTGTTAATGGCTTTTAGTATACTGGCATAAATGAAGAAAACTTAATTGTTTAAAATATATATATTAGTCAGGGTTCTCTAAGGTTCTCTGAAGGAACAGAACTGATAGGATGGGGGTTAGAGAGAGAGAGAGAGAGAGAGAGAGAGAGAGAGAGAGAGAGAGAGAGAGAGAGAGAGAGTGTGTGTGTGTGTGTGATTTCTTAGGGTGGCTTACAGGCCTTGAATTCTTAGGAACCCTCTCAGTGTGTATACATGCATACATGCATGATGTATATATGATTATTTAGGAACTGGAGGATGGGCGCTCACTAGGTAAAAGTGTTTGCAGTGTGTGCTGTGTAAGCCTGACGGCCAGGGATCACTGGGATCCCTCAGTGGAGAGAGAACCGACTTCCAAAGACTAGTCCTGTCTCTACCCATAAGTGCACTATATGTGGCATGTGTGTGCCCACACTCTAATACACCATACAAACATGCAATAATAAAATAATTTTACAAGGGGAAGCTCCTAAATTACACTAATTTTTCTTTGGAATTTCTGGTTTTTTATTTTAGTTTTATTATACAGGGTTATGAGGCTGTTTTCATGGAATGAAATGTGTTTTAAGCATATTAACACACCCCTGTCCTGTTCGCTCCCCTTTCTTACCCTTCACAGTCCCGTTGGCTCCTAGCCATCTTGACTTTGTTGTCATGCCATCTGTAATACGTGGTTTTGTGTCTGAAGGCTGGCACCATGAATGAGAAAACAAGAGCATTCACCATTCTCAACTGGCTGAGTTTGCTTAACAGTCACCTCCAGAGGAGCCCGTCCTCCCACAGAGGCTCTCTGTTTATCCCTCTGCTGCTGGATGCCAGGGTTGCTGGCGTGAGAAAACACCTTGCAGGTTCTAATGCCAGTGAGGGACTTGCTGTGGAGAATAAGCAGGCAGGCAGAGAGCTTCCTTCTTCAGTGTCCTTCAGGTAGGCTGCCAGCAGGAAGTGTGGCTCAGATTAAAGGTGACTAAAGATGTTCCCACCTCAAAGATCCAGATTAGAAGTAGGTCTTCCCACTTTGTGTGATTTAATTAAGGGAAAAATCCCTCATAGATGCACACAGCCATTTGGGTTTTAGCTAATTCCAGATGTAGTCAAGTTGACAACTAAGAATGGCCACCACAGCTAGAGTTCTGTTGAGAAAGCTTTGTGCTGTACCTTGGAGTGTTTTCCTCTAACAGTTTCAGAGGATCAGGGCTAATCACTGATCTATAGTCTGTCTGTGCCGGTGCCTCAGTGCTTCAGCGGCTGCGGCTTTGACAGTTTCCTTGGTGTTTTTAGGGTAAAATTAATATGCCTTAAGGCCATGATCAAATGTGTTTGAGAATGTATGCCTCTCCCTGCCCCCCAAAATGGTAGTGAATGCTACTACTGTGTATTGTAGGTGATATGTCTTTCTGAGAAATCTATCACTAAATGGTACTTCATTTCATCAAAGGGAAATTCTACCTCTGTTTTATGCCTTCACTTGGTTTAAGAACAAAGTCAGTATTTTCTCTTTAGTCTTATCAGAGTTCCACAGAAAGAAACATTAAAACCATTACTATCTTCAGCTCCATTCTCCAGTGTTTCTAAACTATTTCATTTATCATTGTTCAATTTCTCCTGATCTAAGGGATCCAAAAACAATTTCATAGCAGTGAGGAAAGGACCTGTGTCGTTAGGAAAGTGGCTGATCCCAGGGGTAAGCAGGAAAGGGACATGAGGACCCAGGGGCATCTTGAGTGTAGTAGTAATAATAGTAAACCGTAGGAAAGGAGAGATTATAAACTTGGCGAATGTCAGTTTGTAACACCGTACGGACAGTTACCACAAGCATGACAGCATAGAGCTCACCAGTATGTACTGAATGTGAGGGTTTGGTGGGGACCCGGATATGTGAGAAGTTTAAGCTCTTCCCTGTACTGCTTATTACACCAAGAGGGAAAAGACATCAGCATTAGACTGGAGTCGTTCGTTGGGCAGTATCTCACCAGATGGAGCCCAAGAGGCAGCTCAGCCAGTAAAGTCACCTGCCACCATGCCGAGTTCACTCCCCAGACCCAAGTTGTGAAAGGAGAGAACCAACTCCTGAAAGTTGTCCTCCGGTGTGTGTGTGTGTGTGTGTGTGTGTGTGTGTGTGTGTGATTAATAAAATGTCATCATCTGTTATGAGGAACAGATAAATAACGTGTGCTTCCAGGTATAATAGTCTGAGGACTGAAATAGTCTTATCCTTTCTGGTCAAGAACACATGTAATCAAATTATGATAGAATAGAGGAGCAAAGTAGGTTTTAAAAGTGAAGAATGTGGTTTGTTGTGTTCTGTTTTATTACAGGGAGGGGCTGAAGCAAGTGCTTCTGCCACTGAGCCTGTCAGAATCATAAGTTAGTAAAAATGCCCCGCTTTAAAGGTGGGTAGGAAGTACGCCAGCTGAAACAGCAGCTGGCCCTGCAGTAGTCGACTTGGGTGGACAGACTGGAATACAGGCCGCAGATGAAGCCACTTTCTTGGCCAGAGCTATAATTGTCACTCATTCTCTCTGGTGACTTAGAAAATAAAGAAATGTGTGTACATGTGTATTGTGCATCGATGCAGGTGTATATAAAGGCACTCAGGCATTCCCCAGGCGTTTTTATTTTGCAGTGTGCAATAGTTTAGACTTTCAAAGGAAAAAGAGTTTTTGGTCTCGGTGGGGACGTGAGGAGAATTGGGATTTGTTCTTTCCTAGGCATGATAGCGCATACCTGTTGTCCCAGCACTTGGGAGGCTAAAGCAGAAAGATGGTCAGCCTTGGCTGTGTAGTGAGTTACAGAATGAAGTCTAAGGTAGATGGTGGGCCAGCAAGATGGCCCACTGAGTTAAGTAAGATACTGGTCTCTAACCTCATGACCTGTCCCCAAGGACCTATCTGGTGAGAGGACACTGTACCCCAAACGTTCCTCTGACTTTAATGCACAGACACAGAAGTAAATGTAAAAGGCTGTGTTTTCCCCAATAGACTGTCTGAAACACAGTCAGCCTCATGATCGTTGCTTCCCAGAGCCAGTACTCTGCACACCATAGGATTTCTTTGCCTGTCTCCATATCTACCTAAAATACGGTCCAGGGTCTGCTTTGTGACTGATGAAGCCCGTAACATCAACCACAGAGCTGTACACGCGACGAATCCCTAGGGATTTCAGGCTAGGGCTCGCCATCTGCTCCACTTGAGTACATTTGAAAGTGACTCCAAGAACCAAGGTCTTTACCATGAGGAGGCTGAAGAATCAATCCAGCCTAATATCCTGATACCAGTCCTGACACCTAAGGTAAGGTTGCCAACCCCACCACCCACTGTGAATAGCACATGACACATTCTCCTTGATGCTCACAAAGTTAGTGTTTAATGTCAGAACTAGAGTGAGATATTTCTTGACCATGGAAAGTGTTTCTCCAGGAATTGTGCTCAGTTCCTTGCACAGCACGGTTGGGAATTGTGGGCAAGCCTGCTTGTGGCCAGTTACTGTGAGCCACAGACAGCACTTTGTTAGTGTAAGTAAGAGTTTGCGTGTGCTTCATCTGTGTACTAAATAGTAAGTACAGAAACTGCCCTTGTCTTGTTCACTCTCCTGAGCTCTGAGGATTATACGGGACACTTGAGACAGCAGTCTCTGAGCTTTAAGGTGCTGACGTGTACAGTAAGAATGGTGCGTGGAAGGCTGGAAAGGTGGCTCAGTGGTTAGAGCACTGACTGCTCTTCCAGAGGTCCTGAGTTCAATTCCCAGCAACCACATGGTGGCTCACACCCATCTGTAATGGGATCTGATGCCGTCTTCTGGTGTGTCTGAAGACAGTGACAGTGTGCTCACGTACATAAAATAAATAAATCTTTAAAAGGAAAGAAAGAGTGGTGTGAGGATGAATGGAGACGACACTGAATGAGCTGGAACTGGGAACTGACCTCACCCTCTGGAGACGGGTCTGCACACGTGGGAGGAGACTGTCTCAGGTGACTCTCTGTCTCTCTTTTAAAGTGACCAAACCCACTTTTATGTGGGGTTGGACTCCGTGCACTTAGATTCATGTTGTAACAGTGTTCCCATATGTGACATACAATCCTAGGGTGGGTTTTTCTGTTTGTGTCTGTCTTCACACACGTGAGGCAAGTGTTGGACTGAACTATGCCCACAGCATGGTGGTGCCACGGTTTGTTTTGTCTTTTAAAGATTTATTTACTTGGCTTTATGTGTATGGCGAGTGTTTCGTCTGCATGTGCGTATGTACAGTGCACAGAGGACAGCAGGGATTCTCCGTCTCCCAGAGTTAGTTGTGAGTGGCTCCGAACTGCCTCGCAGCTGAACAGCAAGTTCTGCTCTTGAGGAGCTGCTTGTGGTCTTCCTGCTGCAGCTGCCTTGTTTCTCAGCTGTGCGTGTGACTGGGTTGACCTTTTTAAAGGAATTAAAATCAGCAGTGTGGTTGTTATTTAGGAGCAGTTGACTAGCTGGATTTCATTTTAATTGACAGCACATTGTTGCTGCTGCTGCTACTTACTGTATAGATCAAGCTGACCTCAAACTTGGAGCAAACTGGCTCAGCCTCCTGAGTATTGGGATCCTGGGATCACAGGTTTGGGCCACCAAGCTTGTGTGGCTGAGAGACTTCATTAGAGAAAGGCATGACATACCTGTAATCCCAACTAATACTCTGGAGGTAAAAAGGAGGAGCCACAGGTTCTAGGCCAGCTGAACTGTTCAGTGGGACCTGTGTTGGTGCTATCAAAAGGACCCTTGGGGGTGGGGAGTGTCAGGAATGACGCTGTACTTCTGGTGACATAAAGGCAGTCTTCCCGTCTAGTCCCTTTATAGTTCCTGGAGGCTTAAAGATGATTTGAGTGTGTGCCAGCAGCATCTGGAAAGCATTGATGCTGTAAAGGTTATGGTATCAGGGAAGCTGGTTTCATTTTTATGAACAGTTAAACATTGTGATGATGAGTTCTCATGGGGTTTGCTGTAAGAACAGCCACATTTCACAGTAGAGCTTTTTGGTGATTGTTGTGCAGATGAGCTCCTAAAAATGCATTAAAGGCCTCAGAAGGCTTGTTAGCACTTGGAATACAGCTAGTGTGGCAGAGACTAAATTTTAAAATGTGCTTGATTAGTATAAATTTAATCAAAATAGCTAGGGGACAAACATAGATCTGGATTAATTTGGTTAGAAGCAGAATCCAATGCTCTCTGCCTTTGTTCCACTATACAAGACTTTCTCAAAGTCCTGCTTTTGGAGTGGCGACAGGAAAATGGAGACACAAGGGAAGAGCCGATTGCTGCAGAGTCTGGGTTGAGAGACTCTGGCACCGAGAGACTCAGGTCTGGACATCCAGTCAGCTCTCCACACTCTTAATTCAACAAGTCAGTGGAGAGACAGAAGAGCAGCACGTTCAGTTCTGCCGGTGCTTAGGGCATCTGCTATAGCAACGTGACAGCCACTTGGCACCCACTGAGTGTCCCGTACATCACAGGTGACCGACCGGTTGTGTGGTTATTTCCCTCCAGTTTAAGTAGATTTACATAATGCTAAAATACTTCTCAGTTGACTGCTTCAAACAGGGGTGGCACAGAAGGGACAGGTTCCTGTTTCTCAGAACACTTAGAGATACAAAGACAAGACATAGCGGCCCCCTTCAGGATCAATCTCATCTTAATAGAGGGCAAACCATGCTTAACAACTAAAGTGTCAAACAGTACAGAAATGGAGGTGGGAAAAGAGGAGGGACCGATTGGGCTACGGTTTCTGTGTTTAATCTATGTTCCTTGCAATTTTATGATTGCTTGAAATGCCTCTAATTTATCCAGAATGTTATTTATCTTCTCAGCCCATTTTTCTGTTAAGGATTTAGTTTCTGATACTGAAGAGTTTAGAAACCATTTACTTGGGTGAGTGATAGGCAGAGGACTTTGAAGGAGCTGCATCATCTGGAGTTTGAAAAGATTAAGTTGGAATTAACCTGCGTAGACAAAAATGTGCTTATTACAAAGAAAGGCCTGAAGTCATAAACTGTAGCATGCCATGTGATATGAGACTTGATATACTACTGGCCTTTGGGAGACTGGGTCAGAAAGATAAGGAAAAAAGGCCTTGCCATTCTAGGCATTGGATTTCCAGAGTTAGAAGCTAATAACCTGGGCTGGAGAGGTGGCTCAGTGGTTAAGCGCACTGAAGGCTCTTCAAGAGGTCCTGAGTTCATTTCCCAGCAACCACATGGTGGCTCACAACCATCTGTAATGGGATCTGATGCCCTCTTCTGGTCTGTCTGAAAACAGCAACAGTGTTCTTATATAATAGATAAATCCTTTTTTAAAAGAAGCTAGCTAATAACCCAAAGGAAAGAAGATAGAAGTGTTTTGCTATCAGAATATTTAATTTTCTTTAACACCCTGCTCCCTCTGTGTTTATAAGCTACTGAGTTTTGACGCTGTAGACTGGCGTTCTCACCTACGTGTGTTATGATCTCACAAAGCCACACGTGTCTGACACAGTGGCACAGAGTCTCTGAGCCACTGGAGTAATGGCTTAATCTTTTGGAAAAATAGCTAAATGATTCATAAAATAGAACTTAAATAATCTAGACAAAAAAAAACTACATAAAGAGTGGGTAGGGAGTCCAGTTTGATGTTTTTATAGCTTTTATCTGCATTCAGTTTGGTGTAGACAGCACTAAGCTAGACTCTTTCTCTGGTGATGCCTTCATTCTTCAGGAAGCCCAGGCTTGCTTTATGCTGCCCTCTGTGCAACCTCTGCTGGGGATCCACATGTAAATGATTGTTTATGGTTCCTCCGTCAGCTTTTAGCTTGGACGCTGAGCAACCTGATTACGATCTGGATTCTGAAGATGAAGTATTTGTGAATAAACTGAAGAAGAAAATGGACATCTGCCCATTGCAGTTTGAGGAGATGATTGACCGGCTAGAAAAGGGCAGCGGTCAGCAGGTACAGCTTGATGTATGTGTTTGTGTGTTCCCTGTAAACGCCTCCATTGTGTGAGCAGAGCAGTAAGGAGAGGGCTGAGCCAGCACACTGCAGCTAAAAGCATAGATTCCCATCTGCCGAGTATTTACCTGTATAATTTTGTGCATTATGTTTAAATTTTTTGTGCCTCATTTACCCCAGCTATATAGAGATAAAAATAATAAACTGGAAGGATATGGTGTCACATACCTTTAATCCCAGCACTTGGGAGGCAGAGGTAGATGGATGGATCTCTGTGAGTTAAAGACCAGCCTGCTGTACATTAAGTTCCCAGCCAGCCAAGGCTACATCGTAAGACCCTGTCTCTAATCAGAAAGAAGCAAGTGTGCTGTTTGTACCTGTCCAGGTCCTAGTGCTTAGAAGGTCAAGGTCATCCTCAGCTAAGCAGCAAGCTCAAGACTAACCTGGGATGCATGAGACCCTGTTTAAGAAAGATTGTTTGCATAAAATGAAGCTGTGCTGAATGTTGAGTCCTTGCATATGTGTTTTATGAAAGTGACAAAATTGTTTTATATTTAGCCAGTCAGTCTGCAGGAAGCCAAACTACTTCTAAAAGAAGATGATGAGTTAATTAGAGAAGTTTATGAATACTGGATTAAAAAGAGGAAAACCTGCCGGGGGCCATCACTTATTCCATCAGTAAAGCAGGAAAAGAGAGATGGCTCTAGCACAAATGATCCTTACGTGGCTTTTAGAAGACGAACTGAGAAAATGCAAACTAGAAAAGTAAGTGACTTTTTTAATTTTTAAGAAAAATTAGTCATTAATACCTTAATTTTGTGACTTAATTCTGTGCTTTTTATATAATATTCCTTAAAATTATCCTAGAGGGGTTGCTCAGTGGTTCAGAGCTCTTACTCCTCTCTCAGAGGACAGTGTTGCAGTTCCTGTGCCCATCTGAACACACACACACACACAATTTTCTTAATTACACTAGAAAAGAGTAAAATAGGTTGACTTTTAGAGTTTTTATGGGGGTCTTAATACATATTAATATTGATCCACTTAAAAAACAGGTACAGAATTGGTACCTTGGTGGTCTGTTTCCTCCCAGTGTCTCTAAACCGTGACCCTACAATTCTGTACATTCTTATGTGCCAGCAGCTACAGCTAGCTAGAAGTGCTTCTTGATGTTGTATTTCCAGAACCGCAAAAACGATGAAGCCTCATATGAGAAAATGCTTAAGCTGCGCAGGGACCTCAGCCGGGCTGTCACCATCCTGGAGATGATCAAGAGACGCGAGAAAAGTAAACGGGAGCTGCTGCACCTAACACTGGAAATTATGGAAAAGAGGTGACGCTCCTGTGCAGGGACATCGCATGTGCGTCCTAACTGAGCTATCCCAGCACCATGACACTCAGTAATGGTGCACATAACACGCACAGAAAAGCTAGTTCTCAAGGCCCTGCTTCTCAGCTCTTACTGCCCCCACTCCAAAAAGAAAAGAGTCTTTCAGAAAGAAAAAAATACATTTATAGCACAGACAACCGTAATTGGCATTTCAGCCTTGGGGTATCACTGTATGCTGAGCAAGAGAAGACTAGGTGGCCCAGGGTTTAGTGCATGAGTGGAGAGCGTGCCTGTCAGGCTCGCAGCTCCGGGTTTGAGCCACATGACCCAGGGATGGTAAAGACCTTAACGATGGCTCAGAGGTCTTCCAAAGAACCTGGGTTTGATTCTCAGCACCTATGTAACATCTAATGACTTTCTTTTAAGTTTAGGTCCAGGGGGTCCAGTGTCCTCTCTGGCCTCATGGGCAAGGCCATACATGGTACATAGACATACAAGTAGGCAAAGCGCCCATGTGCATTTAGGGTCACTGTTGAGTACCGAGTACAGTGAAAGTCTTCTTAAGTGATTTTATCCCACCTACAACATCCGCACAAGGTAACTGAGGAAGTGACTGTTGAGTTAGTTGGACTGTAGATCATTTCCCAATGTTTATGGAAGCATGTCATTGTACTCTGTGAATAGCTTAACGTTTTCTTTGTGTAATTTCAGGTATAATTTAGGTGACTACAGTGGAGAGATCATGTCTGAGGTCATGGCACAGAGACAGCCAGTGAAGCCTACTTATGCCATCCCCATCATCCCGATTACTAACAGTAGCCAGTTCAAACACCAGGACGTCACGGATGCAAAGGAGTTCAAAGTTAACAAGGTTATTAGAGCTTTATAACTGTAGCATCCAGTAAACAGGGAAAATCATAAATCCCTGCCTCAACGAGTTCTGGACACCGAAAACAAAGGGTTTGGGGAGCTTTTTGTAACAATTTAATTTCCACTTATCTTGCCTCCTTATCTGTGTCTGATAAAAAGAGGGGTTTGCTGAGAAGGGATATGAAATGTTGGTGTGACTAATGGTATGGAGGCCTGGAGAGAACATAAAGCTTTCCTCCCTGGTGTAACATTTCAGGACACATCTGTGTGAGTGACAGGCAGGTCTTGTTAACAGCTGATAACATGGTTAGAAGTGGAAATACTTTGACGAGTTGATACGTCATAATTTGTGAAGAGTAAAACTGGTGAGGGGAAATACAGTTAGGAAGGGGAAACCCAGGGGACTAAGAGAGGGCGAGCAGTGTGCCTTAATGATGCATGCATCTCGGGGGAGTGTTTTATATACTTGTGACCTAACAGTATCGTTTAACTCAGACTTAGCGCTCCATTTCAGTGGAGGAAATAACAATCTACTGGTCATTTTGTCATCTAACCTGTTCTAGTTAATATTTTGTTTCAGTTTGGCGTATAATTTACCATCATTTGGGATGATGGTTTCTGCAGCCTAGACTTTTTCCGCAGTCGGTGCAAACACTGACTGGGACTATTTCAAACATGTGACTTTGAAGTATTAAGATGTTGGACAGGTGGATTAACACTGTTTTCATCTGCATGTTCCAGAAACGTGAGCCGTGCACTTGGATCTGGTTTACCTTAAATCCTCCCAAATTAAGACAGAGTTAGTAATGGAATAGTCCTGTTATTTTGAACATTTTCTTATTTAAATTTTCGTTCAAATCTTTTTGTTGTCTGGCTGGAGAGATAGGTGAGCAGTTAGGAGCACCCATTGCTCTTACAGAGAACTTGGGTTGAGTTGCCAGCACGTACATCAGATGGTATACAGCAGCCTATAATTCTGTTTCCGAGAATTCTCTGGGTTTTGAAGGCACCTGCACATACACCTACATTTTTAAGTCTTTTAAGCAAGTGTTTGGTTTGAACAGAGCAAATGTAGATTATTCGGGGAAACTGAGACTGAACCTCTCTGAGTGTAGGAAGAATGCCCGAGCCAGTTTTAATAATTTAAGCACTTAGCTCCCCAAGTAGTAATTAACTCAAGTTGTTAACAGAAGTTGCAGCTGTGGAATGTGCTTCTGGTGTGTGACTCACTCCTGTCTGTGTTGCAGCAAGATAAGGCTGATCTGATTCGGCCGAAGCGCAAATATGAAAAGAAACCCAAAGTCTTGCCCTCATCTGCTGCTTCTCAGCAGCCGAGTCCTGCTGCACTGCCAGGCTTCAGTGCTAAAGACTTAAACCAGTACGACTTCCCCAGCTCAGATGAAGAGCCTCTGTCACAGGTAAACAGAGGCCAGCTCTCTGCACACAGAAGAGGGATGGAGGAGCCCATGTCTGACCTCTCGTTGCTTTATTTCCAGGTTTTGTCTGGCTCTTCGGAAGCTGAGGAAGAGAATGACCCTGATGGCCCTTTTGCTTTCCGTAGGAAAGCAGGCTGTCAGTACTATGCTGTAAGTGTCAGACTTTCTGTAAACAACAAACCACAGACTGACTGACAAAATACAATAATTTGGATTTTTTTTTTTTAGCCTCATTTAGACCAAACTGGCAACTGGCCCTGGACTAGCCCTAAAGATGGAGGCCTGGGGGACGTGCGGTACAGATACTGCTTAACTACTCTCACTGTGCCCCAGAGGTGTCTCGGATTTGCACGAAGACGGGTCGGGCGCGGTGGAAGGTAACACGCTCTGCTTTCCTTGCACCAGCTTTAGACATTGGAGTCAGAGGTAAATTGAGGCCCCCCTTGTGAACAGACTCTAGAAGCTCCAGCTTGCTGAGCGTAGCAGATGTCTACATGTTTGTCCCCACTGTACCCCAACGTCCTCACCCACTCCATAGTTCTGACAGGTCCCGTGTGGGAGCTTCTTAGCACCTGAGTTATCACAGGTGGAATCCCAAGAAAGGACAAGTGTAACTTGTGTTTACGCACTCAGGATTGGTTCAGGAGACTACAACCAAAGTTGCTGAGTTCTGGGGGAAACCTTACACTAACCACTTCAGTGACACTTAACTTGCTGCTCTTGGCCTCAGTTTGTCGGGATGTGGTTCTGGGGTCTGAAGTAGAATACTCCATGCATGGAGAGAAGGAGCTGCAGAGCACAGAGGAAATGTTGGTTGAAAGACAATTTAAAAAAAAAAAAAAAAAAAAAAAAAGAACTTTATCCAACATTGAGATTTTTGAGGCTATAAGAACCAGAGCCAACAAGATGACTCAGTGGGAAGAAGCACCACCACCAGGTGACAGCCTGAGTTCTGTCCCCAGGGCTCACATGGTGGAAGGAGAGAAGCGACTCTTGGGAATTGTCCTCTGGCTGCTGCATGCCGCTGTGTTCCCTGTGCGGTGCGCACAGTGGGAGCCAAGTGCTGCAGTGACGAACGTGCTAACTTTAAATGTTCAGTGCACTGTTGCTCAGCTTTGGGGAAGCTTTCGGGAGAGAAAGGAAAGTCTTTGTAATCTCTGCTGTCTGCTCCTTGTGCAGGGTCTTGCTGGACAGAGCGCATTCAGACTGTGACAGTGTGTTTCACCACCTGGACTTGGACATGCTTTCCTCACCACCACCTTCTCCAGTCAATCAGTTTGCCAATACCTCAGAAACCAATACCTCGGACAGATCTTCCTCTAAAGACCTCAGTCAGATACTAGTCGATATCAAATCATGTAGATGGCGGCACTTTAGGCCTCGGACACCATCCCTGCCTGACAGTGACAGTGGTGAACTCTCCAGTAGAAAGTTACACAGGAGTCTAAGTCGAGCGGGAACAGCACAGCCTGGGGCCCACACGTGCAGCACCTCCACGCAGAGCAGAAGTAGCAGTGGCTCCGCACACTGTGGTACGTTCAGTCATGGTACCCATTGCTCTACCGGGGTGGGGTCTTCCAACCTTTGAGGATGTGATTCCATAGTGAGATGCTTAAGTATTCCTTTGAATTCTGCTCAGTCAATGCTCTTGCCGTGAGTTTGTGTGCATGTATCTTTCCTTAACCACAGCCAAAAAGAGGTGGTTTGTTGCTATGTAATGTTTAGTTTGTTACCTTGAGGTATCCCATGAACCACGAGATTCATTAATTTTCAAGTAATAAAATAAAAGGGACCCCAAGTTGTTAATGGTGTGTACTTGAACATCTAATCTGGTCTGCTTAAATGTGGAGGCCAGTTGTCAGTAGTTACACACAGCCTTACACTGACAGTCGCTCGGAATCAACACCAGAGGAGCTGACTTTTAATACTTTGTAGACGTTTTAGGCAATCCCTTTGTTGTGCAGCGTGACTAACACTAGAAATAGTGCGATGCCCTGTGACTTTCTTTTATAAACCACTGGGGTCCGAATTGTCTGAGTTGTATAAATTGTAGAAGTCAGCATGGCTCAGCAGGTCACGGTGCTGAACACAAAGACCCACACGGCAGGAAGGACGGATCTTTCTTCAGTGTCTTCTGTGCTGGGGTATGTGTGCATGCACACACTCACGTGCATACAGACAGACAGACAGACAAGACATGAAGAAATATTTTGGGGTTTTGTGTTGGTGGTAGTTGTTTTGGTGTTTATTCTTAAACAGGGCTTCACTGTGGCTCTGGCCAGGCTGGTCTTGCACTCACAGAGATCTGCCTGGCTCTGCCTCCTGAGTGCTGAGATTAAAGGTGTGCACCACCATGCCTGGCTTATGTTTAAAATATTTTAAAATTATTTCATTAAAGTTCTTTCAGGATAATTTTAATACAGATTTTTTTAAAGAGGATTGTTTCCCTGATTACCTAGTTAAAGGCTACAATTAAAGTGTTTTCTAAGCATGGAAATTTGCTGTCATCCTCAGAGACCTTCAGGAAATGCTCCATAAACTTGTTAGTTACAAAAAAAGAAAGTAGTTCTATGAACCGACCAAACGTGACAATCAATTGTCAAGATATCTGTAGTCTCTGGGGCTTTAGTGATCGGAACTCCATAATTTCACCACTGTTCCTGTCCTGGATAGACCTTAAAGTCAGGCAGAAGAGCTGGTTGGTTGGAGGCTTAACCAAACACAGGTGTGGGGAATTCAAAAGGGGAAGAAACTCCTAATCGGTTCCCCCAAAATATCCTTGAAGATGGATGGATGGATTTTTTTTTGAGATTTTTATAGAGAAAATAGCCATGTTCTGTTGGCCCACATCTTGTCACTCCCAAAGTAGAGACACTGAAGACCATGACAGACCTCCAGATTTCAGGTCAGTTTACGTCATGCGGCGACACGGTGTGCTGGCAGGACTTACAGAGGCATGTCTGTGCCAGTTGCAAGCTTCCCTCATTTGTTTCTCAAACATCATTGAAAGGTAGCTGAAAAAGCCTTTCATAATATGTAACTTTTCTTTTTAAACATTTTTTTTGACAATGGGGCCTTTTTAAATGCTGTATTTATTTTCACATGTAGTTAGAGAATAAATACCCACAGACAACTGTAGCGTTAGGCTCGCTGTTTTCATGTTTGGGAATATTCATGAGACCATGAGGCTCTCTGCGGCTCTAAATTATGTCATGTGTGCATTTAACATAACTGAGTTCTGCTAACAGCCCCTGAAGACAGAAAAGACAGTCCAGCTATTCACATGCTACTTGGGAGTGGAAGCATATTCCTCCTGAAAGAACATGTTCTCCAAAGACAGCGGAGATGTGCTGAGGGTCTCATGAGTGTCAGCCAGGTCCTCTGCAGGCTAGATCTTAGCTGTGCTGACTCAGCCATCCTGTCAGATGGATAGGAGTCCGTATAGGGCTTCACATTTAACCACTTCTGATTATTCAGTTACTGACTAAGATATTGAAATTGATACTTACAATGATGCACACCCCCAGGCTCCTTTTCTGAGTAGCTATTAGTGAGTTGTATACACACTTTTGAATAGGAAATTCTAACCAAAGATACCAGGGACATACTTGTTTCCTTGAAAAATGCCCAGTTGTGAAGCTTGTTTTCACTGTGCAGGCTTCTTCAGCTCTCTGCCCAGTCGTGGCCATTTCCCAGCTGAGCACACATGGAAGGTGTCCTGAGTAGGATGTTGGGTGGCCTCCAAGGAGGTGTCAGTGAATGCTGTATCCCTTCTGTGTATCAGCAGGTGGAACTTGGGAACACTTATTGATAAGGATTTAGAATTTCTAGTGCTATGTCTACTTCAAGATAGGATACGTTTGTTTTTAATGATAATACATGATTTGGACTATTTTCAAAGTTTTCTAGGCTTTTATTATGCTATAATAGCACCTTTTCAGTGTTGGCTCAGTTGTTGAGCGTCCATCCATTCTGTACATTTGGAATGAAGGGATATCAAATCACCATAATTAGATGAGGCTAGCTAGCAGCATGGCTCGATAGGTGAAGACCATGTACCACCAAGCTTGGCATCCCAATTCTACCCCTAGAACCCTCAGGTGGAAGGAGAGTCAACTCCCACAGCTTGTTCTTTATCCTCCCGATTCATACTCTGTCTCTCAGAGAGCAAGAGAGACACAGACATACAGACAGAAAAGGGAAAGGGTTTATGTATGAGTGTGTAAGTGATCCAGAAAGACTAAAACTCCCACAACACAGATGAGCCTCACACATGAAATCTTAGCTTCACGTGAAATTAAAATCAGCATCATTGTAACTTGTTTTTCTAAACTCAGACCGTCTGTAACAGTCTGCTTTATTTTTGTAAGCGACAAGTTCTGTGGATAGAATTAGCGAGTTTGGCTTAATCTTGAGTAGAAATGCCTGCAGTCTTGTGCAGGGGTTATTGTTACTTGTGTAAGTCCCTGAACTCACTTCGAGGGCTTTCTAATCCAGAATCTTTTCAGAAAGGTGGCCTTCCCCCAGGGCATCTTGTATATGGTACACTTTGAGTTCAGCAGGTGTACGTAAATGTCTCGGGGGCATTGCGGCCAGAGTAGCACTGAGCTAGTGAAATATCACACTGAAGTCATGGCCAGACACTGAGCTGACAGGCTTGCCATCAGTTGGATTGCAACCTTGGTTTTCAAGTTGGATTTTTGAGGCCAATAAGGAACTGGGAAGTTTTCTGGTTTCAGTTTCCTGATACAGAGATCCTACTTCAGTTAACTAGACCATTTCACATTGTAGTTATTTTGCTTGGGTTTTTTGTTTGGTTTGGTGAGGCTTAGGATTGGAGCTAAGGTCTCCTGCACACTAGGTAAGCACTGTACCCCTGAGCCAAGTCCCTGGCTTTTGTTTTCATTACCTTTTTGGGTCATCCTGTTAGAATTAGAAACTTCTAATTCAGAGGTGTTTTAAGACAAGTTTGGGAGTTTTGTTTGTTTTTAATGAAATATAAATGTCTTTCATGTGAAATGGTTTGTTTCTTGCTGATACATGTCTACCTTCCCACTTAGGTAGTTTGCTGCAGTGTCAGGGCCTTAGACTATTCCAGGTTCTGGAACACAGTATTTCCCCATTCTTGGAGTTAACGTGTTTCACAGAGTCCTAGCCCAGAAATTGTTAGAGACTCCTAAAAGCCTGGTGGTTTCATGATGTCTATTTCTGACGAGAGGAAATAGAATAGATAAAATTATTCTACATTGAAGAAGCTTGCTCAGAAAGCTATTCCATACACTACCAAAAGCAGCCTCCTTTTCAGTTCAGAATTGTGTTTTCTCAGGGATCATGTGAAGTGTGCTCACTGTCCGCTGTCACGCTGTTCTCCAGAGATGGCCCCGTTTCCTTCCCTGGCTCAACGCTCTTAGCGTTTACGTCTTATAAAGTCTGTCTAGAGCTGCTTTTCTGTCTGACCTTTGACCTCACTATTGGTGGTTCTTGTTCTTCCCTGTTTCCCGGGACCTCAGCTCATGTCCAGTGTGAGGTTATAGGACGGCATCAGGTCTGAGGGTCTCTGTGACCACAACTCTTAGTTCTGCCAACAGTTGTGATTCTAGGTTTGTTTAGTTGGCTGTGCCCACCATTTGTGAATGAAGTTTGACTGTTCCATTTTATTTGAAGCAGATGTATAGCTAAAACCTTCCTGCCTTGATGCCCCAGTGCATTAGTAGAGGTTTGAGTTATAGTCACTTTAATTTATTTCGTGGAACATTTGGTTAGACCTTAGAGTTAGAATGGGTCAGGGGACATTGAACGCTTCTACAGTATCTGTAATAAAGTAAGAATATAAAATCCAGCTCACATTACTATCCACATTTATTCCCTTACCTTCATACAAGTTCACATCCTTTCGGATTGCAGGTGGATTTCTCACTGCCAGCCTCTGTGTTGCTGTTTTAATTACAGATCATTTACCAGAAACATCCAGGCCAGATTTTGCAACTAGACTCTAGGTAGAATGGCATCATCTAAGAAACAGTGATCTCAAATACTGAGCTGACTGGCTGGAGGGTTAAGTGTTGTGTCTTAACTGTGTCTGCACTGGCAGAAGGCAGATGTTAAAAAATAGGTTGGCTGAGCTGAAGACATGGCTCAGTGGTTAAGAGCACTGACTGCTCTTCCAGAGGTCCTGAGTTCAAATCCCAGCAACCACATGGTGGCTCACAACCATCTGTAATGGGATCTGATGCCCTCATCTGTCGTGTCTGAAGACAGCGACAGTGTACTCATGTATAATAAATAAATAAATCTTTTTTTTTTTTAAAGAGAGGTTGGCACACCTGCAGAAACTGGGGTGAAGTTTAACTAGGGCAAAGTATTTGAAAGTCTGTTTAAAGTTGATTCCCAGTTAATTTACCACTAAATGTTTAACTGAAGTACAAATACCATCAAAGACACACAGAAGGATTTTTGTAGGAAAAAGCATCACTGTTTACATTCACTCATAAGAGGCTGTGAGCAATGGCTGGATCATCATTTTCCTGGGTGTGACCCTTCCAGAAGTGTTTTTATTACTGAATATTGTCTGATATCACTAAGTCTCCCCTGGAATTTGATCTGTAGAGTGCAGATAGTAGGAAATACTTAGAAGTCAGACACCAGTTAAATGGAGCTGAAACACAAAAGTAAGAGAATCAACAGGAGTGTTTTCCAGGGAGAAGTACTTTATTGCCCATGTAGGCCATGAACTCAGTTCAGTTCAGGAACGTGTGACGGTGCCAATAGCCTGCTGGCCCTTTAGGTTCCTTCCGAGTGTGGTGGAAGTGCTCCTGCTGTGGGGTCTCGTGGTTCCGGGAAGAACTGAGATCCTGGAGGTCTAGAGGTTAGGAAAGATCCCTCCCAAGTTACAAGTGAAATTCAGAAAACTTGATGGGATGAGCACTTCCTAGCAAACCAGGTGGGCATGTGTTGGAAAACAGCAGGTTTGAGCTCGAGGAACTAGATAATGGGTGTTCTGGGACCGGGGTGGGGTGGGGGTGGCTACACTCTGTTGTTTTGTTTGTTTGTTTGATTTCTTGGTTGGGGGGGTTTGTTTGTTTGTTTTGGGGGGTTAGGGATTTTGGTTTTTGTTTGGTTTTTTAAGTAACTTTTACTCAGACAAGAAAGTTTCTTTAAGGAGCCCTTACTGTCAGCTGATTGTAATAATATTTTCTTTCTTTTTCCTTCTCCCATCTCCCCCTTTCTTTTTCTAACTGGCAGAGGAAAAGAATAGAGAACAGGTTTCCTTTTTAAAGTTGCACACACTTTTGGGTAATAAATGAACATTGTTTTGTTTGTCTTTTTTAGAACTGAGCTCTCCATAGACACACATAAGTAGGCATAACACAGTGTCTGCTCTCAGGCTTCACTCTGTACAGTAATCAGCATTACTCCGTTCTTAGTGACTGGATTTTGTCCAGGTGGGTTAACTGGGTGGGGAAAGTTCATTAACCTTAACCCTGGGACTTCTTTTCTTCCTGTTAAACTTGAAAGATGAGTTCTCCTGTTTAAGTATTAAACTACTGGATTTACTTTTTATGTGGAGGAAAGTTTTGTAGTGGCTGGAATAAGAAGCTATGTAGACTTTAGTGTTTGGACACAGCTGTGGGAAGGCCGGGCCGTGGCGTGGCAGTGTAAACGAGATAGAAACAGAATGCTGGTTACCAGGCTCCCCTCGTGTTCACTGCAAGTGCATTTCCGAGTGTGTGGACTGAGAGCCCAAGAGCACTTTCTACACTGTCCAGCAGTGTCACAGCTGAGAAAAGTAGTGGCTTTCCTTTAAGCTGAAGCCACTCTGGTTAGATGTGGCAGAAGATGCTAGGTTTCTGTCTGGAAGCGATCTCTAGCAACAGCATTTCCACCAAATGCCTCCATTTTGCACAAAAACATCTTTTTCTTATGCTGGATTTTTGAGTGTTGTAAGATGTCTGTGGTGTCTCTGCATCTTTGTGAATCGTCTCCTTGTTTCATGTTCAGCATTTACAGCCGAACAATACCAGCAGCACCAGCAGCAACTGGCACTCATGCAGCAGCAGCAGCTTGCACAGACTCAGCAACAGCAAGCAAATAGTAACTCCTCCACCGCCGCTCCACAGGTGAGGGACTCGTGTGTCATGATCATCCGTCACTGTTTCCCCCCAGAGTTCGTCTCTAATTCCCAAGTTGTCATAGAGCCATCAGAAAAGTGGCTCCGGCCTGAGTGTCCAGGCTTTAGAAGGAACACTCCAGGTGAGTGTGGAAGCGGCGCCCTCTGCTGCCTGTGCGCAGAGTAACCTGAGGACACTGCTCCCCCGTGCCGCGCTCCACAATGTCCATCCATCCCGCCAGAAAGCCTGCAGCTGGTGTTCTAGTTCCAGAGTTAAACCGACCTGTTCTGACCTTAAACAAGGCTGTTATTAAAGCTCGGAGAAATATTTGCTGTGTAGATAAATTTAGGGCTGAACGGCTGAGAATTAGGTCCTTCCAAGTATCTTAAGGAAATGTTATTTTTGAAGATTCAAGAGGCCTTTTCATTTTTAAGCTAAATTATGATGTCAGATCTTTTTTTAATTAAGGGCTGGTTGTCTTACTATTGAGAGATGCTTCTGGGTGCACAGTGGGTGGATATCAGCAGTGAGGTGGGAGAGAGAAGATGTTTACATGTTTGCCTTAGTGGATTTCCAGCACTGAACTACCTGAGAAATGTATTTTAACCTTTACTGGACCTTTTTGCTATTGTTGCATTCTGTACTAATAGGCTTCTTGTGGTAATTGCTTTGTTTATATTCTGTATTATCATAGGAAGATCAAAATGTATAAACCTTTAAGTTAGACAGCTGACTTTCAACCTTCAAATTTATGGCTTTGAAAATAAAATAGATTTCATTACTTTGCTGCTTTTAGAGCTGTGAAGCTGACTAACTGAGGTGACCTGTGTAGTGAACTGACTGACTGAGGTGACCTGTGTAGTGAACTGACTGACTGAGGTGACCTGTGTAGTGAGGCTGACTGACTGAGGTGACCTGTGTAGTGAGGCTGACTGACTGAGGTGACCTGTGTAGTGAGGCTGACTGACTGAGGTGACCTGTGTAGTGAGGCTGACTGACTGAGGTGACCTGTGTAGTGAGCTGGCTGTCTCTGGTGACCTGTAGTACTCTGACTCATACTTCAGGGCCATTACACTGATGACTTTTGTGTTTTCCTTTCAGGGTTTTGTCTCTAAGACTTTGGATTCTGCTAGTGCACAGTTTGCTGCTTCTGCTTTAATGACGTCAGAACAGCTGATGGGATTTAAGATGAAGGATGATGTGGTGCTTGGGATTGGGGTGAATGGCGTCCTTCCTGCCTCAGGTGAGGACAAAGGCATGGCCCAGTTATATGTACATGCTGAACCACACAGTGCACAGTGTTCACATCCTTCTTTCTCTCCCCAGGAGTATACAAGGGCTTACACCTCAGCAGCACTACACCGACGGCACTTGTACATACGAGTCCTTCGACAGCAGGTTCAACCTTATTACAGCCTTCAAATATCACACAGACTTCGGGTTCCCACAGCACACTGAGTCACCAAGTAACTGCTGCCAACTCTGCAACAACTCAGGTTCTGTTTGGGAACAACATCCGATTAACTGTCCCCTCATCTGTCCCCACTGTCAACTCTATCGCCCCAATAAACGCACGGCATATACCTAGGACTTTAAGTGCTGTTCCGCCATCTGCCTTAAAGCTGGCTGCTGCAGCAAACTGTCAAGTTTCCAAGGTCCCCTCCTCATCCTCTGTAGATTCAGTTCCAAGGTGAGTAGTTCTTCTGCGCTTAAATGTCTGAAATGTAAGCACATAACTCTGCCTCCTGAAGTGGCTATCCACCTAAGTGTGCTTTTTCTTCTGTGTATTGAATATGTGTAGTGTGTGTGTGTGAGTGAGAGAGAGAGAGAGAGAGAGAGAGAGAGAGAGAGAGAGAGAGAGAGAGAGAGAGAGAGAGACTTCATTTATTTAAGAACTAAGCAAGTGGATGTAATGATTCAGTGTTAGCTGAATTCAGTCATGAGACCAAGCCAGTCCACTCACTGGGACAATCGATGTGGCCTCTCCAGATGCAGCAATAATCTTGAATGTCGTCCTCTTCTCCAGCTTTGGGTGGGACTTCTCTTTATTGGCTGTTGTGCTATTGATTGATTTCGTCTGTAGCGTACTGAGGGGTGGAATTGGTGACCTCCTTCGCCAGTCTGCTAGCCTCTCCTGAAATGCTGGCAGGCCATTGCTTTCTCTGCTCACTCACCTTCTTGAATTTCAGTAGTTTAGGGTTTTGTCAAGGCTTTATTTTAACTATAACTAATGCTAATTTAACTCTCTATTAACTAATTAAAATCCTGAAGAAACAGACCTGCATTATTCAGATTAGCAAGAAGTAAGCTTAAAACATGAAGGTGAATGTTAAAACGGTGCAGGTCATGGACAGAAGCCCTTCTAGGTGTGTCTTAGAGCTCTGTGTGTTGCCCAGTTCACTGTATAGACAGTCACTATTGCTTTAAAACAAAAAGAAATATTTTCACAGCAAGGGAATTGTGTGTTCTACAAAATATCAGACCCCACTTGATTGGCTGAGGAGAGTGTATGTCGGGCGTTGGAGTAGGCAAAGCAGAGATGAAAGATGGAGAAGGTTAGTGGTTAACAAGTAGCTCGTTTTTTCTGGGGCTTAGAAGTGACAGAAGGCCAGGCCTGTGCTACACCAACATTTGGGCTTTTCAGAGCGGCTATGGAGTGGCTGATTGGTAGCCCTTACTTTGCACACCCACAGGTCTCTCTGTCTGCACTTACCTGCTCAGTACCCGGACCACATTGCTGGCCTGTTGATGACTGTCATTGCTGTAGAACTGGGCAAATATGGGGACATTGACAGTAGGTGGGAATTCTCATTTCCCTGTCTTTATCTCAAAACAGTGGGTTTTCGAAGGATACCTCTAGAACCTAGTGTTCCAGTCCTGTGTCTGTTGCACTTTAGTGACGTCAGTTAGAATCCAGATTTAAAGTCCTAACATAAATTAGACATTTTGTTTCTGTGTTGGATTACTGAGCAAAGCTTTCAGGTTTGGAGGCGTGTGTATGTGACCCATTGTATCCATGTGGGGGAAAGAGAACCAAATCCTGCAAATTGCCCCTGACTACACAACATAGTAATGTAAAGGCTGAAAACGAGTTCGGGGCCTAAGAAAACCACTCAGTGCTCGCTGGTACAAGCATGAGAAACTGAGTTCACACCCACATTTTTAAAGGAGCTTCGTGTAGTCTTGAGTTCTGCACCCTGCATTGTGGGGGCTGCAGGAAAGGATGGGACAGACACATCCTTAAAGCTCCTTGCCAGCCCAGCCAACTCCATGAACTTGAGCTTTTCTCAAAAACTAAGGTGAAGATGAATAAAAGAAAGGTGCTCGCCATCCACTTGTGGCCTCTGTGTGCACACACACATACACACACATCCCAAAACAGTGATGATAAAAGTTGGGGCCACCATGATGGCCCAAAAGGCTAAGTTTGATCCAGAACCTACGTGGTGAAAGAAAAGAACTGACTTGGCAAAAGTTGAGCTGAGATACTCGCAGGAGCGCGCGTGCGCGAGCACAGCCATACTGAGTGGATAAGCGTAAGAAGAGAAGTCGGCTGTGGAAAGCAGCTGCAACTGTAACTTCCAGAGCTTGAGGAGTTTTGGTGTTGAGTGTGTCTATCGTGAGTCACTTGGGTTTGGACAGTGCAGTTGGCATGACAGACAGACGCCTCCTTTACTTGACTTCTGCTTGCCTGTTTTTCATAATTAGAAAAATTCACACTCCTTTGTCCCATTGCCCCATAAGTGACGTTTCTTCTGCTGCTAAAGGTGACCAGGCTTTTAAAGGGAGGGTGGGTGTCACCTGCTCCGTTTGTACGTGGCTGTTGACTAACGGAACCTTTATCCCAACAGGGAAAATCATGAGTCAGAAAAGCCAGCACTGAACAACATAGCAGACAACACAGTAGCAATGGAGGTGACGTAGCTTCCCGAGAGCAGGACTGCATCCTGGGGACATGGTCAGGTGCTATGCATCCGAGCGTTGGAGCGCGGGGAGGACGGAGCACGTGCGGCTCCGCGGCAGCTGTGGTCTCGGCAGCACGGCGCATCTCTCGTGCTTCAGCCTTCTTTTCTTATGTTAATAGGAAAATCAACATCTGTAAATTAAGAACACAGCAGTAATCTGTACAGTACTGCACATTTGTAATAACCCTTGTATATATGTTACTTGAATACAGAACTGTTCATTTGTGATGCTTTGCACTTGGGGGCGGGGGTGGGGGGACTGCAACAAGAGTGTGAGCTGTGAGATTGTGTAGCTGGTGTCATCACATCATGTGCATGGTGCGGAACCTGCTGTCTCTATTTATTGTGCCGTGTTTACAGGTTTTGTACACTGTACCCTCATTGGTTCCTGTGCTGTAGTAAATGTGTTAGGTAGCTGTGGACTCCTTGGTATTTTGTAAATGGTATAACATAACTTGGTTCCCTCTGGGTCCTTGAGTTTTCTGTGTATCATGTGAAAAAAAAAAAAAAAAACGGTGACATACATACAGAATTTTACAAAAAGGCATCAGTTTTTAAAACGGGGATGTGCTGTTCAGTGGGGATCTTCCTGGTCTGCTAGCATTAGGACACGCAACAAGCTAAAAATGAAGTCTCTTGAATTCTCCCGTCCCCGCTGCCTGCAAGCTTGGGCGGCCCTGGCACTTAAAGCACTAATGTTATGTTGCTGCCCTGCAAGCAGCCCGTCGTCCCATTTCCTTCCACACCAAAAAGTGTTAAATCAAGTACACAAACGGAGTCCTTACAACTGGAGTTTATGTTGTCTTGCCCTTTTTTTAGCACAAAAAGATGTACTTTTATATTGTGGAGTTGTTTAAAGACTTCATTCTTTACTTGTTCTTACAGAAAGGACATAGGGGGAGAATGCGGTAATTGCTGTCCGTGTATCGTCATTCCAGTTTGTAAAACAGCCAGCCAGCTTTTTTCCTTTTAAGATTCTCCAGAAGGCTGCAAGGCCAGAACCACAAATATCGGGTGCCTTCCTTTGGAAATATTTGACCTCTCTTCTGTGAAGAGAATGGTACTTACCAGACTACTACTGCTTTGCTAGTACCGAAGTCTGAATGCCCAGTCCAATGGCATACATACGTTATCCTTAAGGTTTTTAATCCCACCTGGAAACATTGTGATAGAATTCTCACAAATAAACCCAGGGCATTACATGTTGACAAACTAACGTGCAGTGGTCTTTGCCTTTTGTTTTCCACCCCAGAACTTTGTGTGACTTTGTTGTTTCAGCAAAGGGGCTTGGTTAGGGAGTTCATGTTTTCACGGATTATTCTGACATGTCTGTCTACAACAGTGAAAGATCCCTGCACTGGATTTATAATCTCATGGAGGGGAGAGTAAACACCATGTAAAATGTAGTGTGACTAATGGAAACGGAACTCGCGGGGTCATTGTACGAGCGCAGAGAGCCAACGATGCTCACGGTTAGACTGGGTCAGACTGACTGGAGCAGCAGAAGCAGCTGGGCAGAGAGAGGCATCGATCCGGGGACCAGGGAGCGAGCGGAGTCTAGGGACAGCAGCAGACTGTGGCACAGAGGACTCTGGGCGCTCTGCCTCAGTATCCTGACTGGTCTTCAGGGGCAACTCCCAGTAGTAGATGACCACAATGACTCCAGGGATAGCGTGAAATACTCGCCTCTGTCTCTGTTTAGAGGGCCATGGCCAGGCCTGGTGTCAATAATCCCAGCAGAGGCAGGTGGACTTCTGAGCTCAAGGACACCCTGGGCTACTTGAGGAAACCCTGTTTATAAAAAAGAAAAAAATCTGTTTAGTACAGCACATGAGAAGAAAGGGTTAAGAAAGGACTCAAAGGGGCCGTAAGAACCGGAGCTCAGGTGGTGACAGACGCTTGTCATCCCAGGACTGAAGAGGGGGTAGAGCGTGGTGCAGCCTCTGGGCTCACTGGTCAGCCGGGCCAGCCTGCTCTGAACACTGCAAGTGATGAGAGGCTGAAAAGCCAAGGTGGGTCTCTTATGGAACTCCATGGCAGTGCCCTCTGGCCTCCACATGGATGTACAGACAGAACGTGGTTCAAAATGTTTTACCTGGGCAGTTTCAGCCGACCACAGACAGCTGGAAGTACTGAGGAAGAAAGTGGGTGTGGGGGCTTGGGATGGTTTGAGATGCTCTTTAAACAGCCACATCAAGATGAGCATGGGATAGAAACGTGGGAGTTGGGTGGGGTGGAGATGAGCTGGAGACAGGAAGTTACCAAGAGCAAGGGATGGGAGAGTAATGCAGTGGTGATAGCAAGGTGGGTTCGAGTTCATTTTATATCCTGTCTCAAAGGAGTAGACAGCTAATATGAGGAATTAACCCCACTCACATTGTAAGGAGAAAGCCAGAGGTTTGTCTCTCCATCCCAGTGTCTCGTCAGCACAGCTGGAAACTTCAACTGCTGTCAAACATTTCACATCAGGACCAGCATTTCTGAAGTGCACACTGCAGACAGAGAGGCCAAGGGGGTCCTGGCTGGGAAGGCTGGCCTGCGGCAGTGCTGGTTGGTCATGGTCCGCGCAGCATCTTTTCTGTTGCCTCACAACGGTGGTTCAGGAAACATGCCTGTAGTTTGGGGAACTCCTAAACTATGTTCCCCATACTTTTGCTACCATGTTGCAGTTCCATGAAATAAAGAACAAGACACAAACAGCGTAAACAAGAAGGACTCAGGAAAGTGAAGGAAAGAAAGTCACAGTGGCTGTCAGTCCCAGGCTTAAAGTCACACCTACCAGACTTCAAAGATGGCAGTGTCTGCAACTGTTTTGTGGTTAGATTCCTTGGTAATCGTCCTTATGGTTACCAGAGTAACCTTAGCGGTCAGTATTGCTCTAAGCTTTGGTCCAATTAATGAACAAACTCTCCAGGTACTGTACAGACACTCTTTTTACCTTTATAAGGGTTGTTTTGATTGTTGGTTGGTTGGTTGGATTTCGGTTTTGGATTTTGTCTTGAAAATACCAACATCACAGGAGTAGACAAACAGCTCATCAGACTAAGGAATATGTTTCCTGTCAGGTGCTACAGCAGCAAAGCCAAGCCTCTTACATCCTCACAGGCTCTGCACTGAACGATGAATGGGGGAGTGCACAATCGTTCTAAGATTACTAACTTAAAATCAGAATAACACAATCACTTACTTAATGTTTGCCAAGTAAATTAAAACACCAGCCTCTGAAATCACAGAGTACACGACTGAATAAAACCGATAATTTCAGGAGATTCTGAATACGTACAAAAGCCTAAAGAGTGAAGGCTGGTGTGCACTGGTAATTCTCTGGTATAGTAGGACCATTAGTGTCAGGCTTGCTTGCTTGCTTTTGTGTGTGGGTGTACATGTAGGGTGTATATGACTGTGGGCACTTGGATGGGTGTGTATATGTGGGTATGTGTGCTTTTGTGTGGGGTGGGACTGTAGCAGCGTACACATGTATGTGGAGACCAGGGTTTAATGTCCTCTCCAATATCACCATCATTTCATTGTTTACATTTGACTGTGTGTGTGTGTGTGTGTGTGTGTGTGTGTGTGTGTACTCGCTCACACATGCATACCATAACATGTGTATAGAGGTCAGAGAACAACTTGCAGACAGGGTTTCTCACTGAACCAAATGTTCATGGATTGGCTAGGCTGGTGAACTCCAGGATCCTGTCTCTGCCCCTCTGGCATTAGACATCTTACGCCACCACGCCCAGATTTTATGCAGGTGCCAGGGACTCAAACTCATGCTTGTGTGGCAGGCACTTCACAGTGGACCATCGAGCGTGCCGATAGCTTTGTTGTATATGTCCACATATACATTACTAGTTTCTAGTCACAATAACATTACTACAATTAGATAGTTCCTGGATTGTCCAGCTCACCACACTCAAGGACAGCTGACTATAACAGAAGACAAAACAGTAAAAAAAAAATTTTTTTTTGGTAAGTTGGTAAGGTTGGACATACCTGGAAAAAAGTGTTTCTCAGTTCCAGAAGTCCTGAGTTCAGAATACATTTACTTCACTGAGTTGAAATCCAGGTTTGAAGGGGTTAAGGACAGATGCTGCTGGCTGGCTGGCATTCTCCATCGTCCCATTGATTGCCTTCTCTAGCCTCAAAGCTTGAACTGCCTAGTTTCTCCTGTATCCCCCACCACACACACACACACACACACACACCACCCCACCACCCACCCTGCCTCTCAAGCCGGCCCTGTCAAGTGCGTTAACTGAGCACTTGGAAAGCATTGTTGGTGATCTACATGTCATCTCTGAAAATTCTCAGTGTCGAGGCTGCTGGGCATGATTCTGCCCCCAGTGAGAGGCTGCTCACCCCGGGGTCCTACGTGAATGGCACACACGGAAAATGTAGCGCAATACTGGTGACCTTGTAATGTGTGAATATGCTGTTTGTCCATTCCTGTTATTTTCAAACTTTTTAACAGTAAAATTTGTTTTTAGTTACAAATTTGTATTTGTGTGTGTGACTGCAAACCACAGCATGGAAGTCAGAGGACCAGTCTCTATGAGGTGGGTGATGGGACTTAAGCTACCAACCTTGGCAGCAGGCACTGTGCCTGCTAAGCTGGCTCTCAGCCCTAACATGATAAAACTTTATTTATATCTAGAAGCATTTATATCTAGAACTCCAATAAAACAGGTAAATCTACCTCATGTTAGTGTTTTCCTACACATAAAACTGTATATTTATAATATAAAAGATCCAATTAGCGGCTAGAGAGATGGCTCAGCGGTTAAGATTGCTTGCTACTCTTAGAAGTGAACCCCGCTGTTCCCAGCACCCTTGTCAGGTGTCTCACAACCACCCATAATTCCACCTCCAGGGGACCCTCACATACACACACCCACATCCACCCTGCACCACACACATACACAATCGAGCCATGAGGAGGAGCAAGCCAGTAAACAACCCCTCCTTGGCCCTGCCCTGTCTTCCTTCAGTGGTGGATTGCAATGTGGAGTGTAAACCGAATAAACCCTTCCTCTGCCAAAATTGTTTCTGTGATGTGTTTGTTGTAGCTGTGAGCTTTTCCACCAGCCTCTTTGTTCCCAGAAATGACTCTGAGACTTAATTACATATAAATAAATGCTTAGGCCATAAACTTTCACTTGTTCCTCAACTAACTAGTAGCATTTAACCCATTTATTCTGTTTTATCTCTTCCACACACCTCTCAAGTTTATGCAACTATCTCCTTGAAACTTCAGGGCAAATATCCCACACCTGACTCCCAGAATATCCCCAACCCCCTCTCTCTCTCTTTCTCTCTGCTGGAATCTCTCCTGTTTCCTGCCTCAGCTCATTGACCATGGTCTTTGACAGGTGATGCTTCGGTACAGTTCACGAGAGAGTCTCTACCGCCTGCCTGTAGCAAGAGACCAAACTAAGGCCATCTCCATGATGAAGTCATCTTTTGCTCTTAGAAACTGTTCTATCTTCCAAGCAGTGTTCTTTACTTTGTCTAATACTAATGCATCCTGTACTCCAGACTTGTTGACTTTAGCTTGTGTCAAGTTGACATGAAACTAGCCAACACAACTGCTGCCATGTCAACCTGATGTCTCGGCGGGGAGGTGGCTGTCCTGGTCCATTTACGGCTACTATTCCGAAATACCTGAGACTGGGCAATTTTTAAAGAAAACTTGCTTTTACATTTCTGGAGCTTGCCTGCAGTCTGATCTTGTGGAGGCTTTTCCTCCTCTCGGACGACTATCTTGTGTCAAGCTGACATAAAATTAACAGTACAATTGACCCCTTGTCAGCTTGACACACAAACACACCACCATTAAGTCACAATCTTTATTCTCATTCATCCCCAAGACCTCACAGTAAAAACACGTTTAAAAGTACCCACAGTCCTTACAAATTAAAATGCATTTAAACTTCTGCCCCTTTAAGATATCAACTAGCAGGGAAGCAGCACTCGGGGCAGAGGTAGATGGATCGCCGAGTTCAAAGTCAGGCTGGTTTACACAGCAGGCTCCAGGACAGCCAGGGCCGCAGAGTGAGACACAAAGGTAGACAGACAGACACACACACGTACATACATACATACATACATACATACATACATACATACACACACACATACATAGACAGACTGACTCGAGGCACAGTCACAGATCAAAGCATAGGCACTCTAACAGTGTGCAAAATGCAAAGTTCAATTTCTCAAATTCACTTACGATCTGAGTTCCTCCAGGGCCTTGGGTCACTTCTCTGGCTCTGCCCTCTGCGGCACACACGGTGTGACTTCCGCTGCACAGCTGCTGTTGCAGGTGGTTAGCACATGGTGCTGCCGTCACCAACATGCTTCTGCTGCAGCTGGACGGTACGTTCATCCATAGCCTCTCCTGGGCTCCATCCATGGTGCGAAGCCTCAGCTGCTCTCCGTGACCCTCTGTGCCTTCAAAGCCAGAACCACCGGTGAGACTCTTGGACTGAGCGTGTTCGCTGCCTGCATGAGGTACAACCTTGGCTGCTTTTGGACACAGCTTGGCTGTGCTGACCCTGAGGAAACAATGTCCGGAAGATTTCACCTCCACGATGCTGGTCTCTTAATCAGGACTGTTTCGTCAGCCCCAGCTGACCAGCACCCATTGCCTCACCAAAGCAAAGGTTTTACTTCAGAGGTTCTGGCCTCCTGTTAACCACAGCGGATTCTTTATCACCAGCTGACCACAGATTCTTCACACAAAGGACCCGGTAGAGTCTTGCTTCCCTCTAAAACTTCCCAAGTGAGAACTCCATCATCTGCACTGCTCTGAACATCTTCATCTTCCAAGCTCCTACAGAGCAGTCCACTGAGCTCTCAACACCCGATGCTTTTTCTAACCCAAAGTTCCAAAGTCCTTCTACAATCCTCCCCAAAACAACATGTCTGTCACAGCAATAACTCACTATCCTGGTGCCAACTTGTCTTAGTTAAGGGTTCTATCGCTGTGATAAAACACCAGGACCAAAAATCAAATCAGGAAGGAAAGGGTTTATTTGGCTTATACTCTCACATCCCTGTCCATTGAAGGAAGTCAGGACAGGAACTCAAACAGGAAAGGGAACGGGAGCAGGAACTGATGCAGAGGCCATGGAGGGTGCTGCTTACTGGTTTGTTTTCCATGGTTAAAACTGCTGCTTTCTTAGAACCCAGGACCTCCAGCCCAGGGATGGCACCATCTATAATGGGCTGGGCCCTGCCCCATCATTCACTAAAAAAAAATGTCCTACAGGCTATGTACAGCCAGATATTACGGAGGCATCTTCCCAATTAAGGTTTCCTCCTCTCACATGAGTCTAGCTTGTGTCAAGCTGACACAAAACTAGCCAGCACAGGTGGATTCATCATGAGGACAGCTCCGGTTTGCTTTCTGTTGCTGTGATAAACACCAAGATAAAAACAGCTCAGAGGAAGGGGAATTTATCTCACTGCTCTTAGCCCATCGGGAAGCCAGGGCAAGAACTCCGGCCAAGAGTCTGGAAGCAGAGCCGATACAGAAGCCATGAGAAACAGAGACTAAAGGTGACTTAAGTAGATCAGTAAGATTGTAAAGCCACAGCCACACTGAAACAGAAATCACAGTTTAGCAGCATTGGGGGAATGAGCGGACACAGGATTACTAACGCTACTGAGATTTAAGTGACAAGAAAATAGGTAAAACGCTTTCCCTTAAAATCACACGACTTAAATGACAAGGTTCCCTTCAAAGACACAAAGGGACAGAACTATATCCAGAAGAAATCAATATTTGTGTGCTGAAGTAACCGAAGGTTTTTAAAGTGCAAGGTGCAAGCTGGGGAGAAGGCTGTGTGGGTGAAGGGCTTGGCACTAGAATTTGAAAGCCTGAGTTCAGACCCTCAGTAACACACCCACATTCCAGAGCTCCTCTGGAGACAGGAGAATCCAAAGCTTCTGGAGCACCTAGCCTGGCATGTCACTGGCCAGAAAAGGTAGCAGGAGGGGATGAATGCCCAAGGTTGTCCTTTGACCCCCACATGTGTCCTGGGACATACACATAAACCACGAAGGAAAGAAGGAAGTGTCAGTCAAGCTGTGTTGTGTGTACTCATAATCTCAGCACAGGAGGCAACAGGACACCGAGTTCAAAGCCACTCTGGACAACATAGCAATGTAGTAAACAAAGCAGAACAATTACAATAAAGAAAAGAAACCACTGGATGTGGGGTCTTTAATCAACACTCAGGAGGCAGAGGAAAATTGATCTCTGAGTTAGAGGCCAGCCTGATCTAGTTAGTGAGTTCCAGTATAGCCAAGGCTACAAAATACAAAGATGTTGTCTCAAACAAACAAACAAAAAAGAGAAAGAAATGACAGAACATTGTGTCCATAAATATCAGCTCTTATGTGTGAGCATTGCACACACACACACACACACATACATGACACAAGAAGTCCTAATAAATTCATTGTAGCAGCATACACAAACAAGACTAGTTACTAACCATGTGGTTAAGCAGTTGGGATTTCCAGCCCAGCTCCAGACCTTATGGGAGGGGATTGGTGCCAAAGATTGATGTCAGTCAACCATGGCCAATGACTTAATTGTTCATATCTACTCAGTAGAACCTCTAAGCAAAGCAGTACCCCCGTGGCTCCAGACCAGGTGAATGTTAATGCAGCCTTGTTGGACCATTCAGGTTTGGGGGTGGGCTCTGCACCGCTCCATCCTTCCAAAATGGTTGAGCCACACCCTAGTAAGTTGAGGTCTACAGTCCCAGTTTTGTCCAGGGGTTTTCTGGCCTCTGGAGAGAATGAGATTTGAACTAATTGCTCACCAGGGCTTTTACAGGGATGGGACTTCATCGACAGTGTCAATCCATTCCTTCTGGAATGAGCGCCCCCTATTGGTACCATGCTCCTGGCATCCTAGAATTTTCTCAACACATTGCCCTCTGTGCTGGCTTAAAAAAACAGACAACAACCAAAACACCAAAGCAAAACCAAAAAAAAAGTGTGTTCTCTAGCATCTGTTTTCTCTTGTCCTGTGCTAATTAAAAGATACAAAGAGTGTCATTGGAATCTAGGTCTGACTATTTGTTCCAAAATAAGCCAGTCCAAATGTAGAGATAGAGGCAAGAACATTATTCAAAACGTCAGAAACAGAAATTCTGTCCAAAGTTCTTAGGAGGATCTGAGGATCTAGGGGGACTTTCTCTGGTGGCCCAGGTGCTCCTTGACTGGTGAGCACCTTCTCGAAGCAGGAGGGCCAATTGTAAACATCCTAGCCATGACAATATTTGGAGAAGAAATGTTTAAAGAAGAAACGGGGTCTCTTTTCTGATGTGGAACAGCTACATATTAAAGAACCTCCTCAGTGGCATGCTACAAGCTGACATTCCAATACTCTCTTTCCATAGTTACTTCTCTTTACTCCTCTCAGGGGGAGAACCTATTACATTCTCTTCCAGCATCAGGAATATGGCTCACTCCAGCTGAGGGTTCTACCTAGCCACTGGTCAGACTCTCATAGACCAACGTCATTTCTTTCTCTTGTTAGGAAAACCTCATAGCTGGAGGGTGACTTGGTAAAAACTCTTGCTCTGTAAGCATGAAGAACCGAGTTTGAATTCACAGAACCATGCAAAAGGTTGAACATGGCTTCATGTCAGCTCGGCATTGGAGGGGAGAGGTGGACGGATTTCAAGAGGTTGTTGGCCAGCTTCTCCTTCAATGAGAGACTGTGTTTCAAAACAATAAGCTGGAGAATAACACACACACACACACACACACACACACCCTGCTCTGGCCTCAGCAAGGGCTGACCCATGAACTCACACACTCATGTGTATGCACCACAGAGACAAAGAGAAATCTATGCAGTCCTTTGGGAAACATAAAAGTACAGGAAATACTCACCTAACCCATGTAAATGTTGAAAAGCCACAGCACACAGCTAGGCCACATGGAGTTATTGCATTGGTAGAATAAAGTCTGTTTTTCAAGATAATGAAATGGATTTGGAAACTATTGAATGGACGCAGTCGGTCTTGCTCCTGCACCTGCTCCCATAATGGGAGGCGTGGAAGCGCTCAGGACTGTTCCCGAGTGGGCACAGACCAAGCAGGACCATCTGTCAGGATGGAGAACAAGCCCTGAGGACTGACAGAGTCTAAAAATAGAGCGGCCGGTACTTTTCAGCAAGTGCCATGAGACAGCAATTAACCACCTCGTAATTGAATACCAGCCATTCTAAATGGACGGCTGTCTAAAAGAGCTGGAGGCAGAAAGTCAAAAAGATGCCCATTCACACCTGTTTATAGCAGCATTATTCGTCATGGCCAAAAGCTATGGTGGGCAGATGTCCATCCACACAGGTAGCATTTATATATGCACCCAGGAACGTTACTCAGCTGTGAAACTGGAGGCGGTCCTGTGACAGTGGCCTGAAGCAACCTTGAAGATGTTACACTGAGTGAAACAACATTATCTAAAGAGTCATCTCACAGAATGTAAAGTGATGTCACCACAGGATGACAGAGGGAGAGATGAGAACCGTTGACAGGTGGGGAGATTTCAGGTTTATGAGTTCTGGCCAGTGGTCCAACGAGTAATAAACTTAACATCACTAAAGAAAGCAATTAGAAATATTTAAGATGGTAAACTGACATATGTGTTGTGTGGTTCACAGTTTGGTCACAATTAAAATTCTGAAAAGCCATGGCCATAAGCCATCAAAAGTTGTCGCTTCCTATGCATCTCAATGTTCCTTTTATGATTGGTCTCTTGAGACACACTCAACATATTTAGATCATATTACATACAGGCAGGCTTCAGATAGCTGTTCCCAGTCTGTGTTTGGTGGAGTCACATCGATAGCTTCACTCGGCCATGATGGGTGATTTACACAGAGAATCGGAAACAGGAAAAGCAGGTTGCTACTTGAAGATCATTAAACATTTACCAACACACCACACAGTCTGAAGTAGGGTCTTTTCTGCCATTGTACACTAAACTGATCACCGAGGAAGTTCTTCCTTCAGAGGTACCTTTGGTGACTCTGGGGGTTGTGGAGCTGGGTATAGATAAGGATTGTACACTAAACTGATCACTGAGGAAGTTCTTCCTTCAGAGGTACCTTTGGTGACTCTGGGGGTTGTGGGGCTGGGTATAGATAAGGTTATTCCTCTTCCTGGCTTCTTTTGAAGCAAGACACTCAGGAAGAGAAGTAAATGGGATCACAAAAATCTTCAGGATTTTGTCACTGCGCCTGCGGTCCTGTGTTCAGATCGAGGCTTAGCTGCTGCACCTGTCTTTTCTATTTGAGCAGAGATGTCTCAGTGGTTAAGAGCTAACAGGACACAGTGCTCTTGCAGAGGACCTGAATTCTGCTCTCAGTACACACATAGGGCAGCTCATGATCACCACCAGGGGAATCTGATGTCTCAGCATCCTTTGGTTCATGCCCTCACATGAACATCCTCACACACAAAATAAGAGATTGGAGAAATGGCCCAGTGCATGTTGCTCTTGCCAGGGAGCTGAGTTAGCCTCGACAACCCATGTTAGGCAATTCATATCTGCCTTTAACGTTGGCTCAGGAGATCCTAAACCCTGTTCTAGTCCCCCGCCACACACACACATTTAATTTAAAAATAAGCAAAAATAAATCTCCAAAAATAAAATCAGAAGGCTGGAGAGATGGTTCAGCCATTAAAGTATGTGTTTATCTTACAGAAAACTCAGATTCAGTTCCTAACAATCCACACAGTGATTATAACCATCATAACTGTAGATCCAGGGATCCAACAAGTATTCATGTGGTGCACATATGAGTTCAGGCAAAACATTCATACACACAAACTAAAATAAATAAATCTTTAAAATTAGAATAATGTAAGATAAAACTGTTAAAATTAATGTTCTCTACCTGTTTGCCTCTGTGTGAGCACTCAGGCAAACTTCTGGTCTTGTCTTTACACATGCCCACATTAGAAGCAAACACGCCTCTTTAATTATTAGCGATACAAAGATAAGCCAAAGCTAGAATTTCTGGAATCCATTCCAATCCGAGGCAACAAGATTCAGATCTGGGGAGCCACTAACAGGAGGCTGGTTGATAAAATACTCTGTAATGCATCAGCCAATTGCTGGCCCTTTCGGCCTCTTCGAAGAGCTGTCTGTGGTGGGTAGCCATGGGTGCCCCCTGATGGCAATCCTGGGGATGGATCGAAACCTCGGGTTTCGGAGAAAAAGCTGGAGCCCGCTCCAGACCTTAGGAAGTGGGTGGGGCCCGAGTAGAACCAGTCTGTCTCTAGGAAGTAATCCTGTGAACCTGGTACTTTAAAACGTGTTTTTAAGGTCTAGAGACTGGAAATAGCTGCACAGACCTGGACTCCAAGCACTTGGGAAACTAAGGCAGGAGGGTCAAGATGCCAACCTGGGCTACAGAGCAAGTGTGTGGCCAGCCTGGGATACATGGCAAGATTCTACTCTGTGAAAAGGAGAAGAAATCGAGGTAGTCTGTCTCTGCACAAGAAGATGTCATCCCATGGGTAGTTCCTAGTTTTGTTACAGCCACTCCCAAATGTCATTTATCAAATCTCCTGTCATGGCTCAAGTGCCTACTCTCTAACGTCACCACACCCTACTGAATAAATTTGGGAATCTCGATGTGGTAAAAGAGCCCCTCGGGTGAATCTTGTGATCACCGAGAGCCACTCAAACTCAAAAAAAGTGTAAGCAGTTCCAGGAGTTGCTCTGGCCACAGCTGCCTTAACCGAATGCATTCTCTAAAATCTCCCGCACCACAGAAGACAAGGAAACACAACTTCTAAATACTGTGTGTGATGATCTGGATAGATCAAAGTCCAGAAAAAGCACATTAGAAGCAAAAAAAAAAATTGACATATCATAAATAGAAGATTAAAGCTGTAAAGTTCCAACGCCAACTTCCTTGTACAGGTGGGTGTCCTTGGTCTTGTTCAGCCTGTTACAGTTCAACTGGGTGGTTCTATTTGAGGAAGTAGGATTCTAGTCACACCGTCTGGCAGAGGTGTAAAGGTTGGATGGGTACAGTGGAAGCCCAAGGGACAATGAACTGGACTAGCGCTTAGAAATAGAAACAGAGGAAGTAAATTAAGAAAGGGAAAACACTCCTGATGGGGAGGTGGGCTAGAGACCCAGGAAAGACGTGTGGGGTGCCAGCTTCCCCCCCAAGCTTGCACATTTCAGTAAGGCCAGCTAACGCAGGACTTTCAGTCTTGCTCTGTGTTTCTCCAGCCATCTTGATGTTTCTGCTTACAACCACAGTATCACACACACCTCTCTGAGCCTGCGGAATGAATGGACAGGAAGAAGGCACAGAACATGCATCCTGCTAACTTCTGCTCACCTTTGGCAGGGAGCTGACCTCCTGAAGTGGGGGGGGGGGTGCCCATTGTGTGCCTTTATTTCCTTTGGCTTACTGGAGTCTGTCTTGAGCTCCGAGAAAGAAAATGTGTTTCATGCATTCCCCCCGCCCCCCAAAGTCCCAGGATGGCAATCCTCTGCAGGACTATTCTTCTGAAGCCCTTGCCTCCTCCTCTGAGATTACAGGCTTGTTGTTATTTGAAACCCATTCTGGGAAGATGGCGCTGACAGATCATTCACACTATTACATAAAGTGGGAGGGGTCTTCACTGCTGAGGACTCCTGGAGCTCACTACACTGTGACCCTACCCACCTGCCCTTCAGCAACAGCCCATGGCAGGTAGGGCTGAGCTTCCAGTAAGCCTGGAGTTGATTCTTAGAAGATTTATTTGGAACAAACTGTCTTCCCTTGAGTTTTGTGTTTCAAGTTCCACAGTATCTGTGTTTGGGGTGGGGGTGGGAGTGGGGGTAAGGGAGGGGGTGGGGCGGGGGATTGAGATTGAGAGACAGAATGAAGACACATCCTCAAAGATCCATTCTGCCTGAACGTGGGGAGCTATGGGACCTCGATCCCTACTAGGACAGAGCTTGGCTGCTCTTAGCCTCCATCGCCCGGTGTGTGGCATAGGGAAAACTTGCATCTTCAAATCATAGTGGAGAGCCAAGCCCGGTGGCCTGTGACTGGAATCCCAGCTACTTGTGAGACTGAGATAGTAGGATTCCCAAGTTCAAGGTCTCCCTGGGAAACAAAGTGAGTTCAAAACCACTATAAGCAACTTACGGTCTCAAAAAGTCTGGTGCCAGGGTAGGATACCAGAGAAGTATCAGAGAAATGATCAGTGGCAGAGCCCTTGCCCGAGTTCAAATCCTCGGGTTCAAATCCTCAGCAACGACAAAACAAAATAAACCAACCATAAAGGGCAAGTTTTACAGACTCTGGGCAAGATGCGGAAACAAGCCGTCTTAATAAGTAGATGCACGGTTTCTGGAACTCTTCTCGAATTTTACTGAGTGCTCCTGGTGTGCTGGCTTTTCAGCTGAATCAGGCTGGACCCATTGCTTTGGGTCTAAGATAAGGTAGGACATCGTGGGAGTATGAAGCAGACCATGCTTACTTCAAGATGGCCAAGAACAGGACAGGACAGGAGGGGATGGTGACAAGATCCACCTTCTCGGGCGTGCTCCCAGGGCCGCTTTCTCTATCCAAGGTCACCTCTCAGTGGTCAATTCACCCGGAACTCCTCAGTGAATGAGTCCACTGAGGAAGTTCCCATTCTCAGAATCCTTTTGCCTCTCAGCCTCACCAGATGGGGCCCAAGCCGCCAGCACCTGGGCCTTAAACTATAACATCAGGGAGTGTGTGAAAGTATGGGTTCTGGTCAGTACTCTAGGCTGTGGGTGAAGATAAAGGCTGTAGATGTTGATTCGGTTGTGCTTTAGAAAACAGTTTTATGTAGTCTAAGCCTCAGACAGACCCTATGGTGGAAGCAGTTCTTGAACCTCCTAAATCCTCCAGCCTCTAATTGTGTAGAGTGGGGGGGGTTCCATTTGAGCACCTGCTGAGAATGTGAACCCCAACTCTCTCAGAACTCAGTGTGACCCCCCCCCACTACTCTAAAGTTGCTTCAGCTACACATAAGATGACAAAAAATTCCGACTTGCCCTAGTAAAGATGGAGGATAACTGTGTATCCTTCCCCTACTGATAAAAAGCAAGAGTAAAATCTGCCGTAACTGGTTGTGCCTGTATATGTTGTGGGGGGGGGGGGACAAGCACACATATCCCAACCTTGCAGTCAGCCAAGAATTTGTCTATTTTTGAAAGCCACATAAAATTCAATAGAAATCTGCTGGGACCAGGTGTTTTCCGGTCTCATAAGACAAAACTGCAGATCCGGGCTCCAGCTGTGAGCATTTTTCTTTTCCTTCTTATTTTTCTCTCCCTCTTAGGAAAGATTTTTAAGCTCGGCAGCAGCAGAAATGAAGACTTCATTTAGTAAAAACTAAAATGCCTCCAAATTTTTATCTGCCAAACTGCATGCAGATAAAACAGGGTCAGAGGGGCATCACTGTTGTGCTTGTGATCAGGAGACACAGAGAGTGGCCTTTTGCCCTAATAGTCACACAAGTCCAGAGATTTTAGAAAGACCTTTGCATGTTCTTATTTCAAGACTTTTTTATTGTTATTTTGGAAATACCTTTTATTTTCTGCTCACATTGTTGTAATGTATGCTTAGTTTGTGCTTAGAATTACCTGTGGAGAGTCTTTTTGGTTTTTTTGTTTGTTTGTTTGTTTGTTTTGTTTTCTTCTTCTTTTTAACTTTTTATTGATTTTTTTGTGTGAGTTTCATACCATGTTCCCTAATCCCTTTCATCTTCCTGTTCCTCCATGTCTGCCCTCTGCCCTTGCAATGTCCCCCCACCAAAGAAAACAAACAAAAATCTTGCCACAGAAGGTGCAGTATGTCATAGATGCCACCGAATACACCTTTTGCCCAAGAGGCTTTTCTTGCAAATGCTCGTTGCATTGAATCATCCACTGGCCTGGCTCGAGGCCTCTGGCTTCTGTTACTGTCACTACTGGACCCTCACTGGGGCTCCTCCCAGATGCCCTGTTTGCCCTGTGTCATGGAGATCTTGCAGCTTTGGATTTGCATGACCTGTCCCTTTACATCCTCAACCAGTACATAGATGAGGTGGAGGCTGGGGTGGACAAATTCAAAGCCCTGGAGCTGGACCAGCAAGGTAGCTAAGTTGGTCAGCCAGACAGCTCTCCAGAGCTCAGGCTGTCAGGGTCTGGTGAGTGGCGCTCTCCCCAGTGCTGAAGCCCACAAGGTCTCCTGCTGTTGGCAAGAAAGGACAGGAAAGGAGACAATCTCTCCTCTTACCCTGATGCTGCAGGACCACGGATCCAGACATGACCCTCCTTGGTAGCATAGGCTGGGACTTACCATGGCCCTCACATCAGGCTGTTCCTCACAACCCTCTAGTCTCCAGTTCCACCTCTTCGTCACTTACTAGCTCATCTTAGTGGAGCCCAGGGCCACTGGGAGTGTTCCACGAGGTGCTGGGAGGAGGGTCATCTCCAATGGGCTTTTATGTCAATTTTTAAGTTGGGTTGAAATAGTCAGATTTTTACCTTTATTAGGTGGGATCAGGTGGTAGAGGTAGGCCAATGACAGCTGGATTCCGAATGTTCTGTCTGCCTCTAGGTCCTGACTTGTGTTTTGTCTCCTGGTCTCACCACGTGAGCAGGTCCTGCCTCACATTTTTGCAACAGTGGACAAACAGACCTGCTTCACAATAACTGACGTAGACATTTCAACTTTGGAGAAATTTCTTTTGGAGATTCAGTTGTGTCGTGTGATGTTTTTCTGGAAATTGTCTTATGAGAAGATGGTTTTGCTAAAGCAGAATCATGGGAAAATGCTTTGCGGAGAACAGACACAGTGTTTTCTGGAAGCTGCCTGGATAAAGGGTATGGGATGTTCTGCTAGAACAGACACTTGAGAGAACACGTGATGTTTGGAAAGTGTATAAATATAACCCACGGTGCTGTGTGGCATTGGTTCGCCTTGACACTCTTTGTTGGTCATTGTCATGACTTCGTAAAGAAAAACACACCAAAGAACTTAGAGTAGCATTCTGGTGGCTTCTTGCCACTCGGGTGGTTGGCAGAGCCTCAAGGTGTCTTCTGGATGAAACGGCAATTGCTGATGCACAAAGGGTGTTGGCGAGTGGATTGAGCTGCTGCAGCTGATTTGTGGGAACTGATCTGCTGATATCCTGACAACTCAGACTGGATGTGCTCCAGAGAGCCATTTCTAAAGCGGCCCACATCCTTCTTTGTTCTATTAGCCTTTCCTTCCCACTGCCTCTGGTGGGTGCTGGGCTACAAGGCAGGTTAAAGCATTTAAGAACCTTTGTTAAAAGTAGGTTTTGAAAAATAAACCTACACATAATAGACCAAATCTGTGAGCCCAGACGAGCCTTTCCACTCTTACACTGTTTCTGCCAGGTAGTTTGACACAGCCCTGAGAAAAATAACTGGTTTCTCCCATAACTAGTTTTGCTTTGTCCTAACACTATCTTCTTTTGCAGAGAAAATGGGGTCTTCCTAAGAAGTTATGTCTTGTACTGGCTGGTTTTCTGTGTCAAGTTGACACAAGCTGGAGTTATCACAGAGAAGGAGGCTAAGCAGAGGAAATGCCTCCATGAGATCCAGCTCTAAGGCATTTTCTCAACTAGTGATCAAGGGGGGAGGGCCCAGCCCTTTGTGGGTAGAGCCATCCCTGGGCTGGTAGATGTGGGTTCTATAAGAAAGCAGGCTGAGCAAGCCAGGGGAAGCAAGCCAGTAAGTAACATTCCTCCATGGCCTCTGCATCAGCTCCTGCTTCCTGACCTGCTTGAGTTCCAGTCCTGACTTCCTTTGGTGATGAACAGCAATGTGGAAGTGTAAGCTGAATAAACCCTTTCCTCCCCAACTTGCTTCTTGGTCATGATGCTTGTGCAGGAATAGAAACCCTGACTAAGACACTTCTTCATCTCCTAACACAATGATTCTGTTTACTCCCCACCCCACCCCATCCTTCCATTACCGAGTCTGCCCTGCAATTCTTTACCAGCATGAGAGTGTGATACAGCGGACCCAGGAAACCAGTAGCCTGATCTGATAGGTCAGAGGTCACACTCTGAGCATGTAGGAAGCAAGGGCCATGAGGGTTTGCTCTGTCCAAGTTTTATCCCAGGTCCAGCCTGTGCACATGGTTAGGAATAGGGAGACCTCAAATGCCTGGAGGCTGGGTATGAGTATTTAGTAAAATGGAGTAAAGACCAAATCTGATGGTTTTAACAGAATTCTTACATCTTATCTCCTGCTACTGAGGACTCTCAGTGCTCACCCAAGTCAGGAGAAAGCCCTTGCCCTGGAACCTCCATCCTCTCTCACAGTCCTGTGACTGTAAATTAGCATCCCCTGCACATACAGGCGTCCACTAACTGCTTGACTGCACTCCCATAAGGCAACATTCTCCAGCCGAGGCAAAGTGAACACCATTTCTAACACAGACGAGGGCGGTCCACTCCTTATCGACAGAGTGCTTCGTACTTCTGTGAGATGAACAACTCGGTTTGCAAGTCTCAGCCAAAAGCCATTCAGAGAGAATAAAGTTAAAAGAAAACTCAAAGAGCTTACTTAAAAAAAAAAAAAAAGATTTATTTATTATATATAAGTACACTGCAGCTGTCTTCAGACACACCAGAAGAGGGCATCAGATCTCATTACAGATGGTTGTGAGCCACCATGTGGTTCCTGGGAATTGAACTCAGGACCTCTGGAAGAACAGTCAGTGCTCTTAACTACTGAGCCATCTCTCCAGCCCCCAAGAGCTTACTTTTTAAAATGCATTGTATGTGTGTATCTGGTGGTCCACACCTTAGATCCTAGCACTCAAGAGACAAAAAGGTAGGAGACCTCTGTCAGTTTGAGACCAGCCTCGTTTACATAGTAGATCTTTCAACACTGTTGGAAGACTCAGGGATAAGTCAGGAATACTTCTTATTAGCTTGCTGTATTTAAATAATTTGACAAAACCACACACGTGCACACACACACACATGTTGCGATCGCCTATCTCACCGGCAAGGAAGACGAGCTATAACAGGATCCTTCTACAGGCGTTTATTGCGGGTTTGATTGCAGTGGCGAAAGACCCCAAGCCCAGAAACCAACCCTCCTTATATATGCTTTGGAGGACTGTGTCGCTACCTGATTGGTGCATTCTGTGCGCCCTAATTAGCATACTCAGAGTCAGCATGAGTCAGCAAAACAGGCATATGTGCATGCGCACTTAGGTTGTTTATCTCAAAACTGGCCACCCTCCCTTCGGGCTAGGCGCCATCTTGTAATGGCGAATGCGGTGGCTTCCTATACACACACACACACACACACACACACACACACACACACACACACACGTAAATGAATATATAACTGTAAAGGAAAAGATGTTTAGGTTATAGCCTATGGTTATCTGGGTATCATCCTAAACGTCGATTTGGGAAGTATAATACATCACGACAGTCGTGCACATGGAGACCATGTAGTGAGAGCATCGTCTCAGTGACTGAAGCCAAAGACAGAAAGAGCAGCAGGCAGCTGTGTTACAGTCAGTTGTGTGACAGCTGGGGCAGAGTTGACAGAGAGGTTAGATGGAGAAAAGTAACGGCTGTACGGCAGGCTGCACAGTAGAGCAGTGCATGATGGGACAGGAAAGGGAAAGGGCCTTCTAGAGGCTTCTGCAGGATTCCACTTTCTATCACATTGTAAGGGTCCATGATTCACTGAAGAATGGCACTCCAGACTCAAATATCTAAACAAAGAAGTCCAGCATGCTGGGGTCCACCATTACCAAGATAGAGAGGCAACCCAGTGAGCCTGCAGGCCAGATTTAAGGCACATTAGGTGAGCTTTGTCTTACTCTATCTCTAGGCATTCCAGAACCGTTGGGGGATGGGGGGCTGGAGCCTGGACTTGCTCAGTTCTTAGGCCTAGCCTCCTAAACTGGCAGCTTGAAGCTTTGTCATGGAGTCAGCTAAGCCTTCTGATGTCACTCAGAACAACATTCTTTGCAGCCACAGTATTACACTGTCATGCAAATTGGCAGGAACCATTTGGTTTCCAAATCAAGCAACTGTTGATTGCCCTGTGTTTGGAAATCAGAATTCCATTCACAGCACTGCAATGCCTGCTAACAGATGTGACTGCGGCAGAAGCTGAGAGAAGGCTCTGCCCAGCACAGGCTGGAGGAGGTTAGAGCCGCCTCTTCCCTAACTGAAACGTTTGCAGTAAAGCCTCCTCCCACGGTTGCAGGGGCAGGAACTATGAGACCTTCGATAAGTAAGATATCATTCACCAATGAGTCTGGTAGGACTAGTAAACGAAACGGTGGATCTGCTCTCGAAGAATAAAACAGCTTAACCTTGGGACAAGTGGCCAGCCCTGTTCCCTTTTGTCATCTTGGACAAGATAATTCAGAGATTAAAATGAAGTTTTCCTAAGTGTGCACCGAGAAGTAAAACTCTCTTAACTAAAGATGAGGCAATAGGACTGTTAGGCCTCAACCCCACCCCACCCACCCCACCCCATCTCACCCCAATATGTCAGTCTGGGTTCAGCTCAGGCAGGACTCTGCCCTAGTAAACACTCAGCATTCCTCAGAAACCTTATAAGGTGGGTTTCTGTTTGCCAGGAAAAGCCATTCCTTCCTTACCTGCTTCTGCAGTCCTGAACCTCCAGAGACAGCATCTGGTTCTCTATTGACTCCAAAAGCTCCAACAAATCAGAGCCCTGCCCTAGTTCCCAGGCCAGTCCAGCTGATCCATAGACCCCCTGCATCACAGCACAGCACGGCCCCTATATCTAATCCATAGGCCCCCTGCATCACAATACAGTGCCTATATCTAATCCATAGACCCCCTGCATCACAGCACAGCACGGCCCCTATATCTAATCCATAGGCCCCCTGCATCACAATACAGTGCCTATATCTAATCCATAGGCCCCCTGCATCACAATACAGTGCCTATATCTAATCCATAGGCCCCCTGCATCACAATACAGTGCCTATATCTAATCCATAGGCCCCCTGCATCACAATACAGTGTCTATATCTAATTCATAGGCCCCCTGCATCACAATACAGTGCCTATATCTAATTCATAGGCCCCCTGCATCACAATACAGTGCCTATATCTAGCAGGACTGGGCCACCATTTTGGGTGTCTTCTCTGCTCCCATATCCCTGGCAATTGCCAGTCTGCCCCCACCCCGACTTTTCTCTGTCCCCAAGGTTACCCAGATGGCTCTGGTTATTCTTCTCCCCAATCATAGATCAGCCTTGTCTACACCTCTCTCACTTACAAAAGACACATAAAGGACCAAACTGTTACCAGCTTATGATCATGTGTAACCGGCATGGGTCTGAGTCCAAGGCCCTCACTGAAAATTCTAGGCTCTTGTGTCCCAGGGCATAGAATTAGACCAGTGACACAGGTCGGAACCAGAGACTGTTTATTAGAAGGGAAGCTGTGTATATTTACATGGCACACACCTGTAGAAACCAACAACATGACCAAGGTATGGTTGAAGGGAAGATTGTTGCTGTGGTTTGGAGGGAGAATACAGCTAGAGGTGTCGGGAAGAGTTCAAAACACAGAGAGAAAGTCGTGCACTGGGAAGACTTGTTATTCCTCCAATGGTGAAAGGAGCCAATTCAAGTCAGATTGTATTAAATGCTGGTTTATTGGGAAGCTGATCTCTCTGGTGAGTTCCCTGGACCCAAGTACCGAGACCAGAGAAGTCAACATGGGGAGGCGGGAGAAAGAAAGAGCATATGCAGAGAGAAAAGGAAGAGACAGAGAAGAGAGAGAGAAGGAGGGAGAGAGAAGGAAGGAGAGGGAGTGAGAGGAAGGGAGAGAGAAGGAGAGAAGGGTTGAGACTAAAATCTCTGTTTTCTACAAGGAAGAAGAAAAGAAAAAGAGATGTCCAGTCATGAGGAAATCGAATCTCCTCCCATGGGGCACTAATGATGTGTATATAAAAAAGAAAACGAGGACGTCCCAGGTTTCGGGACCAATGTTAGTTAAAAGATGAAGAGAGTGGGGGGATGTGCTCCATGGAGGTGCAGTGGGACCTGGGAGCAAGGAGATGCTTCTGGGGGGGACCCATGTTGGGAATCCCTTCCCCCTGAGGGACCAGCCACATGACAGTATAGTACAGAATAGAGTTTATTCAGGTGATGGGGGAGTTAAAGGGGTAGTAGAGGCAGAGAGAGAAGAGGAATAGAGAAGTACAGGCCAGCCATAAGCACATGGGGGGGGATGGGGAGAGGAGAGGCAAGGGGGGAGGAGAGAAAGAGAACAAAAGAGAATAAGAGGGAGAGGAGGGGGCAAGCAGCCACTTGCCAGATAACTGGGGCGCAGCATATCTAGCTATTGCCAGGTAAATGTCGGGTGTGGTTGACAGAATCCCAACAGCAGAGACTCTGGACAAGGGCAGCCTCTGCGCTGGAACGTTCAGGGTTGGGGGTAGGGTGTGCAGGTAGGGACTGAGGGATGCTGGGAGAACCTGGAGGCCAAGTCTACTTTCAAAACCAGACTGAACTTGGCTGTGAGGAGTGTGGGAGAGGAAGAGAGCAAGAGAAAAAGAGAGAGGGAACTAAGGAAAAGAACCAAGAGAGTATATCACCAAAATCTCAGAACTACAAGGAAATAAGAAGCTAGGGAAGGGGGCCAGCCAGTGAGCTGGAGACCTTTAGGGTAGGGGTGTGGCGAGGATGGCTGAGCAGACATGCAGGCACTTGTGATAGTGAGGGAGCCTGGAGGTCAACACGGGCTGTGGTGTGATAATACATACCGCAGATGTTGGATCTAGCAATGCCCGGTTTTATTACCGAAGGCTACTTGTTTCTTGGGCATGCTCCATTTGTTGTGTGAAGCCCAGGTGGGAAGGTGTTTTAGTCTCAGAAAACCAGTCTCTTTCATATGTTCATTTCCAGCCCTGGCTCCCCTGTTATAATACTTAACATTTTCTCTTGATTTCCAGAAGGCCATAAACAGATCATCCATTCCCTAAAGATATGCAATTGATCCATCCTCTACAGTCCTCTTTCTTCTCCTGGGTATTTTTTAATGATATAATTTCTTGCATATCTATATGTGGTGGTTTGAATAAGAATGGCCTCAGTAGGCTTATACTTTTGGACATGTAGTTATCATGGAGTGGCACTGCTTGACAAGGATTAGGAGGTGTGGCCTTGATGGAGGAAATGTGTCACTGGGGGCTCTGAGGTTTCAAAAGCCCCATGCTGAACCAAGAGCTTCTTTCTGGCTGCAGACAGGAATACAACTCAGCTACTCAGCTGCTGCTTTGGCATTGAGTGTTTCTAGGCTCCCAACATAATGGTCCTGGGCTGATCCTCTGAAGCTGCAAGCAAGCCTATTAAATACGTTCTCTTATAAGTTCTCTTAGCCATAGCGTCTCTTTACAGAAAAACAACAACAACAAAAGAAACACTGATTAAAACACTATTGTCAGAGGCTGGAGAATTGGCTCAGCAGTAAAGATCTCTTGACTATTCTTCCAGAGGTCCTGAGTTCAATTCCCAGCATCCACATGATGGCTCACAACCATCTGTAATGAGATCTGAGGCCTGGTGTGTCTCAAGACAGTGACAGTGTACTCACATACATGAAATAAATAAACGTGAGAGGGAGAAAGTTCAGGGTAGAGGGCAGGGAGTGCCAGCTGTGCGCTGTACAGTGGCTGGTTCTGTGTCAACTTGACACAAGCTGGAGCTATCACAGAGAAAGGAGCCTCAGTTGAGAAAATGCCTCCATGAGGTCTAGCTGTAAGGCATTTTCTCAACTATTGATCCATGGCTGGTAGACGTGGGTTCTATAAGAAAGCAGGCTGAGAAAGCCAGAGGAAGCAAGCCAGTAAGTAACATCCCTCCATGGCCTCTGCATCAGCTCCTGCTTCCTGACCTGCTTGAGTTCCAGTCCTGACTTCCTGATGAACAGCAATGTGGAAGTGTAAGCTGAATAAACCCTTTCCTCCCCAACTTGCTTCTTGGTCATGATGTTTTGTGCAGAAATAGAAACCCTGACTAAGATACCCTGTAACAGGTGGGACTGAAGGATGCTGGGAGAACTTGAAGGCCAGGTTCACTTTGGTATATTAGATACTTCAGCCAGTATGAAACCCAGTCTGAAACCCAGCATTCCATAGTACTGAATATTGAGCCCAGGGCCTCACACATGCTGGCAAAGGCTCTATCGGTTAGCTCTAGCCCAGCTCTTGCCCACCAGTTTGTTTGTTTGTTTGATGTTGTTGTTTAATAGCATGTCTCTGAATTGAACCAATTTGACTCAATCCCCTTTCTTCAGTATTCCAAACAGCACAGATTACAGGAGCATGCTACCACAGCTAACTTGAAATGTCTCTATAAGCTAATATGTTGGTGTTTTGGTTGGTTGGTTAGTTGGCTGTCCGTCTGTCTGTCTAGCTGTCTGTCTGCTGGCTGTCTCCTGGCTGCTAGCTGTTGGCAGGCTGGCTGCTGGCTGACTCGCTGTCTGGCTGGCTGACTGGCTGTCTGGCTGTCTGTCTGGGTGGTTTTAGAAAGCATGAACCAGGCACTGTGGCCCAGCACTTGGGATGCAGAGGCAAGTGGAGCTCTGTAAGTTGGAGACCAGCCTATGTAGACAGAAAGTTCTAAGATAGCTATACAGTGGGGCCCTATCTCAAAAGCCCAACACCACCACCCATAATAAAAATATAAATCGTTTGAGAGCAAGACTATAAACTTCAGCCTCCCCCCGACCCCGGTACTGGAAGCACTCGGCAGACAGTGAAACCAATTCGCTCTGCTTTCCACACCTGGAACAGCAGTGTAGAATTATCGCGCATGCGTAATGATGAAGTTCCAACAGGAAGGGTTACAGCTGCGCTGTGGACTCCACTCTTTCCCAAAGAGGAGCCCCAACACGTTCCTCAAGAATTAACAAAATAGAAACAACCCAGGTCAGGTAGCAGAGGCTGGTAATCCCAACTATTCCAGAGGGCTGGGGATGCGGCTCAGCCATCAAGCACTGAGCACCGGAAGGCTCAGTCCAGCCACCAGCGCTGTTACCGGAGTAAGCTGTGGTTGTTTAGAGAAGCTTTCAGGGAGGGGAGGAAAAGATGACTTTGGTTCTGCTTGTCTGGGAGTCTAGCAGAGTTCAGAAGTGAAAGAGCTGAAGTAACCGTCCAGCGGAGAGTGTGCTCTTACCACAAATAAGGCCTCTGGTCCCAGCCCAGTGCTGAAATAAATAAATAAAACTTTACATAATTAAAGACTTTGAAGTAATACAAATAACAACAATTACAATTTATTCTTTTTCTGTAAACGTATTTTTTTATGTGTATAGATGTTTTGCCTGCATATATGTATGTGTCTTTTAAGGCCAGAAGAGGGTCTTAGGTGCCCCGAGATTGGTGTTAGAAACTGTTGTGAATCACTAGGTTGGCGCTGAGGAACAAATCCCAGGTCCTGTGGAAAAGCTCTTGACCACCAAGCCATAGCTCTAGCCCCTCTGTAATTTTCTGATTAATTTGGTTTAATAATTTTAAAGTTTGAGAAGGTCTTAACTCACAAACACCTTGGGTTTCTATGTGGTTATCACTAGAAGGCAACCTAACCCCAGTGCAATCTAGCACCCCTGCTGTGGGCCTTGAACCAACTCGAGTGCACGTACTAAACCCTGCAAGCTCCCCTCCCCTGGCTATAGCTCCAATGGACGAACTGCATCTAGCATGTTGAGTTATGAGTTTCCATCAACCCATAAACCAGCGTTGTTTGCCACAGGCCTTCAATGGCAGCATTGGGGAGGTCAGAGGGTCAGAAGTTCAAGGTCATTCTTGGCCAGCTTGGGCTACCCAAGACTCTGCCTCAAAATAAATAGATGAGTAAATAAAACATAAAATATGGAAGATGCAGGCTCCAGGACTCCCCTGAGGCCCATACCCAGACTGTGACTGCATAAGTCCGGGGAAGATGGCAGGCTCAGACGACGGGAGAAGCTCTGTGCGGAACTCTGGGTCACTCCTACCTTTCGGTTAACCAAAGACTAGCAGGTTTTTGGGTTAATTTTCAAGACCCCAATTCTTCCTTTGTATATTTAACTCTCCACCCTGGCCCTCCATATTGTCCTGTTATAGATGTCAGATTCATGGTGTATGCAGAAGTGGACAGTGTGGGGAGGCGAGGGGGAGGGGAGATTTTCAGACCTGCTCTGCAGCACCCACAGCTGCCTTCACTTCCCACCCACCGAACAGCAGCTGTCTAAATGCTTGCATTTCTGTGTGATGCGAAGTTTTGTCTTGTTTAACCCAAACATAAATGGAACACAGCTGCTTTAAATGGGTATTTACCAAGATGCTACATTTTTAAAGGGAAGATTTTAGTCCTTGAAATCAGTGGTCCTAAAAACCAGGATGGAGCCAGGCAGAGGTGGCACACACCTTTGATCCCAACTCTGGAGGCAAATGCAGTTTGAGACCAACCTGGTCTGCAGAGTGAATTCCATCTTGTCTCGAAAAAAACAAAACAAATAAATATAAAGATCAGAATGGGAGGGAAGGAAAGAAGCTGAGGAAACTGGCCTGGTGGTGGTCCTCAGATAGTAGGAATGATGTCCTTACTTCAGTTCCTGTGTTCAGCACACAGACGCTGATGCAGCTGTGGTCCAAGGGGCAACACTCCAAGACTAACGAAACTTGTCATCCATGTGTTACTGGTTTTCAAGCATAGAGCTGTAAAACTGAGAATGCTATGGAGTCTTTGAAGCCGGGTAGTCTGGTAAGGCTGCTGCCTTACTTTACTGCTCTATTGCTGTGAAGAGACATCACCACCAAGGCAACTCCTATGAAAAAGACAATTTAATTAGGGACTTGCTTACAGTTTTAGAGGGTTAGTGATCATCATGGCAGGAAACAGATGTGCATAGTACTGGAGCAATAGCTGAAAAGTTTACGTCAGGATACACAGAGAGAGAGAGACAGACAGAAACAGACAGATGACAGAGACAAAGATAGACTATGCCTAGCCTTGGGCTTTGAAACCCCTAAGCTCACCCTCAGTGACACACTCCCTCCTGCAAGGCCACGCCTCCTAATCCTTCTCAAATAGTTCCACTAACTAGTGACTAAGCATTTAAATATATGAGCTTATGGAGCCCATTCTCTCAAACTACCACAGTTGCCATCTGTCTTGATTCTGTTTCCTGTTTCTATGGCAAAAATATCCTAAAAAAAAAGAAACTTAAGGGTGAAAGAGTTCACTTAGACTCTTTTGTTTGTTTGTTTGTTTGTTTTGGTTTGGGGGTTTTGTTTGTTTTGTTTTGGTTTTTGAGACACGGTTTCTCTGTGTAGCCCTGGCTGTCCTGGAACTTGTTCTGTAGACCAGGCTGGTCTTGTACTCAGAGATTCACATGCCTCTGTCTCCTGCAATACCATAATTTTGAGGATCTAGTATATCCTAATGAGGAGATTGTGGTGGCTGCAGCTTGAGGCAGCTAGTTCCATTGTATTTACAGTCGGCCTCAACACCTTTGCTTGATCCCCTCAGTCCTGAGCCATCAACTACAACTGAGGCTGCACTTTCACCAGTGGCCTTCCATGGCCTCTCACAGTCCCAAGCCTCAGCTGTTCTTCATGACGACTTCATGCCTTCAAAACCAGTACCACCTGGGTGATTCTTACACATTACCAAGTACAGCTGCAGCATGAGGTACAACCTCAACTATCTCTGGAACACAGCTTCTTTGTGCTCTCAGGAAACACTTCTCAGAAGATTTCACCTCAGTGATGCTGGTCTCTCTCTCTCTCTCTCTCTCTCTCTCTCTCTCTCTCTCTCTCTCTCTCTCTCTCTCTCCAATATGAATTCTTTTATTGGTTTGCAGACTGCTGTGACATGCAAAGGCTTTACCACATTTCCTACTTTCCTGGGAATTTTCAGCACTATGTGTTTGTTTTATGCCTTTGAAAATTTCAGTTTTGTGCAAAGGCTTTGCCACATTGCTTACATGCATAGGGATTTTCTACAGTATGTGCTTTTTTATGGACTTGCAGATTGGTGTGCCCTGAAAACACTACCACATTTGTTTCATTCCAAGGGATTCTCTCCAGTATGTGTTCTTTTATGATGTTACCGAGTGCCATGTTGAACAAAGGCTTTACCACATTGGTTACATGCATAGGGTTTTCACCAGTATGTGTTCTTTTATGATGTTGCTGAGTGCCATGTTGAACAAAGGCTTTACCACATTGGTTACATACATAGGGCTTCTCTCCAGTATGAGTTCTTTTATAGCTTTGCAGACTGCTGTGACATGTAAAGGCTTTACCACATTGGCTACATGCATAGGGTTTTCACCAGTATGTGTTCTTTTATGATGTTGCCGAGTGCCATGTTGGACAAAGGCTTTACCACATTGGTTACATGCACAAGGCTTCTCTCCAGTATGAGATCTTTTATGGCATTGAAGATGGCTGCATGTAGAAAAGGCTTTGCCACATTGGTTACATTCATAGGCTTTCTCTCCAGTATGTCTTCTTTTATGGAATCGTTGATGGCTGTGGCATACAAAGGTGTTATGACATGGGTTTAAAACATAAGGTTTCTCTCCTATTTCTGTTCTTCTATTTATTAGATTACTACTATAGTAAGCAATGTTTTCAGTAAGTTTTCCTTTATGTGTATAAAGGTCATTCTGATGTTCAAACACTTCTTTGTATCACACAACTTCAGGAGGTTTCTCTCCAGTGTGAATTCTTTCATTCTAGTGAAGATGCCTTCCCTGTCTTCTAGAATTTTGACAATTTTCTTCAATATTGTGGTTTTCCCAGTAATAACCTACAGCAGTGATGTTTCTGCAGGTCTCCAGCATCACATCTTTGTAGAGACTCTTCTGGGAAGGATCCAGCAAAGCCTGTTTTTCCTGAGTCAAGTTCACATGCACATCAGCATATGTAACTGCCTTGGGGACTGTGGACATATCCTGTGTTGCAACTTCAGAGCTTGCAGAGGCTTCACTCAGTACTCAGCACTGAGGTCAAACTACAACACGCTTGGTCTCTTCTTAATCACCACTAATTTCTTAGCTCCAGCTGACCAGCATCAATTGTTCCAATAGTCCCTTCTATTTTGGACTCTGAAAGCAGAGCCATGTGGCCAAAGCTGCCAAGTTCTGCTGCTTGCTGGAGCTGGAACATGGCCCCCTTGTTCTATTACATTATCATTAGCTTTCTGTTTTCCAACTTCTTCACTGCCTAAGCTTGGCTGTCCTGGAACTTGCTCTGTAGACTGACTTTGAACTCAAAGACCTGCACACCTATCTCCTAAGTACTGGGGTTAAAGGTGTGGGCCACCCAACCTGGATTTATGGTTTTCTTTACCTCAAACTTGCTCTGTTCTAGGCTAGTCTTAAACTCAGAGATCTTGTCTTTGCCTCCTGGGATTAAAGGCTTGTACTACCATGCCTGGACCTAAATTTAGCTGGGTGAGATCTTACCCCAAAGTCACCACTCCCTTAATTCAATTTAATACCCTTGAACACAGGATTCAGCTGTTTCACTTCCTGGTGTCCCTTTAATACTCAGACCATATATTTTATATTTTTCCTTTGTAAGATTGCTATGCTTGTTCAAACTGCTCTTCGTGAGAATTAACCAGAGAATAAAGTCTCTGTTGGGCTTTTTTGAGTCTTTCTTTGTGTGATTAATAAAAAATCTCGTTACTGTAGCCTTGGGTAGACTCTTCAGACAAGGGCAAAAAGCAGTCACATTTCTCACCAAAATACCACAAAACAGTCTTTACACCATGTCCTGAAATTCTCCTCCTCTAAAACTTCTTGAGCCAGGTCAGCACAGTTCAAATTACTTCCAGCAACAAAGTCTTCCACATTCCTACTAGGATGGCCCATTAAGCCCCATTTAAAGCATTCCACGGCTTTCCAAATCCAAAGTCCCAAAATCCACATTCTTCCAAACAAAAACATGGTTAGGCCTATCACAGCAATATTCCAGTCCTTGGTACCAACTTCTGTCTTAGTTAGGGTTTTACTGCTGTGAACGGACATCATGACCAAGGCAAGTCTTATAAGGACAACATTTAATAGGGGCTGACTTACAGGTTGAGAAGTTCAGTCCATTATGGGATCAGGGCAGCATCTAGGCAGGCAGAGATGAGAGTTCTACATTTTCATCTGAAGGCTACTAGTGGAAGACTGACTTCCAGGCAGCTAGGGTGAGGGTCTTAAACCCATACACAGTGACACACCTACTCCAACAAGACCACACCTCCTAATAGTGTCACTCCCTGGGCCAAGCATATACAAACCATCACATAAATTGACATAAAGTCAAGTCTACAAGTAAACATATGTTGAGGATAAATGGTATGGAGAGAGATACAGTAGAAGCCAGAGAATGTTTGTGCACTGTGATGTTCTTTTTAAAGTCTTTGTCACATTGATTTATTGTGTGTTAGTGTGTTGAATGTACATGTACACATGCCACAGCATGTGTATAGGAGTCAGAGGACCACATAAGGGATTGATTCTCTCCTTTCCCTTCAAGAACACCAAAAGACCAAGAGCACCTGCAGGGGCAAGAGGTCAGTAACCAAAATGGCTGACGTTATATAGGGTTGAGCAGTGGGAGAGGACCGTGAAGCTCGGGGACTGGGGAGTTTGATGGTAAACAGTGAGTGAGAGAGTTTGGCTTTGTAACGGCTCAGGAGGGACTGAGGGAGGCCAGCAGCCAGAGTCCACTTTACTACATTAAGTAGGTACCTCAGTTAGCCTAGCAGGACTGAACCAGGCTGTCTCACTTAGTACCTTTACCTACTAAGCCTTCGTGGCAGCCCATTGGTCAACTCGATGGGATTCAGGGTTACCATGGGAGCAGATCTCTAAGCATGACTGCAAGGCCTTGTCTAGGTTAGGTTAAGTGAGGTTGGATGACTCGCTCTAGTCGTACATGGGTGCTGCTCCATCAGCAGGGCCCCAAACATAATGCCAAGTAGGAAGCTGACCACGAGCATCCATTGCCCTCTGCTTCCTGACTGTGGACACAAAGTCACCTCCTGATCCTACCCCCATATTGTCCCTGCTGTGACATCCTCAGAACTATGAACTGGAAATAAACCTGAAGTCACACAGCCAGTTCATAGGAAAGCCCTGCCCTAAGGATGCTTACAGCCTCACTGGACCTTAACACACACGTTTGCCGTAATACAAAGCAATTATAACCGAGGAACCCTCTTTTCAGGGAAGTTATTTTTATTTGCCTTTTTTTTTTTTGCATGCAATGTAAATACTAAGTAGATGTACTACCCCTCCTACTGTGCTCCACTGCTACATAAAACCTGTGCATGCCAGCGCTGGTGTGTCAGGCTGAACAGTGCCTGTCAGATCTATGGCTGAAGCACTCTCAGGTTCATCAAAGGGCTATGCCAGATAAGATTAGCGTGTTAAGGTGGGATCTGCCTATTGGCTCTATGATCAACTTTTCAAACTGGAATCTTTACTTCCTTTTAAAACTTAAAAACATATTTTCAAATGCTAGGCACAAAGGGGTATTATGTCTTTAATCTCAGGACTCAGGAGGTGAGGTAGGAGGATCTCCGTGGGTTCAAGGATAGCTTGAAGCATGCTGAGGGTCAGCCTAGGCTACGCAGTGAGATCACAAACCCTGGGGAGATAGATGGCTCCGCAGTTAAGAGCACTCTGGCTGTGTTTGTAGAGGAACCCGCTCATGTTCTGGCCACAGACTATTGGCTTATATCCATTCATAACTCCAGTTTCAAGGAATTCGGTGCCTTCTTTATGGCCTCTGTTGATATTGCGCTGACATACACACAGGCAGAACACCCACATGCATGCAATATACATTACATCAGTATACCACATGCATGCAATATACATTATGTCTCTATACCATGTGCATGCAGTACCCATTGAGGCCAGGAAAGAGCACTAGGTCTCCTGGAACAGGAGGCTTGTGAACCACTAAGCTTGTGCTGGGACCTGACCTGCAAACACACCATGCTCATGATAAACATCTGTCTCCTCAGCCACATCATTACGGTCTTACAGGACTGTCAGTCACATCTAACTGCACTGGGAAAACAGGTGCTTTCTGATTGATTATTTGCATGTTGTAAATCATTGACTCCCCTTCTCAGTCCCCCCTCCCACAGTTCCTCATCTCATTCTTCTTCCCCCTTGCCTCTGAGAGGCCCCCACCTGGGGCCTTAAGTCTTCTCCCACTGAGGGCTGACCAGGCAAACCACTACTATATTTTTGCCAGGGACCTCGGACCAGCCAATGTGTGCTCATAGTTGGCAGCTCAGTCTATGGGTGCTCCCAAGGGTCTGGGTTCGTTGAGACTGCTGTTCTTCCTATGGGGTTGCTCTCCCCTTCAGCTTCTTCCATCTTTCCCCTAATTCATTCATAGGGGTCCCCAACTTCAGTTCAATGATTAGGTGTCTATTTCAGTGAGCTACTGGTTGAGCCTCTAAGTGGACAGCCATGCCAGGCTCCTGTCTGTAAACACACCATGGCATTGGTAATAGTGCCAGGCCTTGGTGCCTCCCATGAGATGGATCCCAAGTTGGACCTGTCATTGGACCGTCTTTCCTTCAGTCTCTCTCCATTTTGTCCCTGCAGTTCTTTTAGACAGGAACCATTTTGGGTCAGGAATTTTGACTGTGGGTTAGTAACCCTGTCCCTCCATGTGAGACCCTGTCTATCTACTGGAGGTGGACTCTTCAAGTTTCCTCTCTCCAATGCTGGGCGTTTTGGCTAAGGTCACCCCCATTGAGTCCTCAGAGTCTCTCACCTCCCAGGTCTCTGGTACTTCCTAGAGAGTCCTCCCCACAAACACACACATGCACATGTACACACAGAAATCCGTGCATACAGTTGTACACATCCTTTACACCAGAGAATGCAGGTTATGTAACTGGAAATGAGACGTTCAGTTTGCATAGATAGCGTCACAAATAATAAGATAATTAACTATTCTTACCGTTTTGTTTTTGAGACATGGTCTCCCAGTGTTGCACTGGAACTCACTTTGTACACAGGCTGGCCTTGAACTCACTGAGATCTGCGTGCATCTGCCTCTGCCTCCGGAGTGCTGGGATTAAATACAGGCATTGTTGCAATAATTACTTATAGGGCACACTACCTGACAGGATCTTCATTGACAACATCTTTACAGTTACAGTATTTTGGGACCCACATAATGAAATGACACAGTTGGGGAAAACCTACATTAGTGCACGAACTGAGATTTTGGTCAAACGTCTGCCATCTAGTGGCACCAATGGTTATTACAGTCGCAGTTTTTTAAAAGAAACACCGAGGCTCTAGACTATAGACTACAGAGGCACAGAGGCTTCCACAACCTACCATCTGAAAGCCGGAGGCCCAGGAAAGCCACAGGGGTAATTTAGACTTGAATCTGAAGGCCTGGGAAGCCATGGATCCAAGAAATGGTAGAGAAGGAGGAAGGAGGTCGTGCTGTGAGTCTCAGAGCCAGAAGAGCCTCAAAGAGGTGTTCTAGCAGAAGAAGACAAATGTCCTTCTGGAGAGAACTGCCCCATTCTGCCCTCTTGCTCTGTCAGTCCTCGGGGACTGAGCAACACCCACTCACATTGGTGCGGGCTAACTTACCTTACACTCATCTCTTTTGGGAGCATCCTTAACAATACCCCTCAAATAATACTTTAACAGCATATGGTCAGCCCTCTATTCCATCCACTTGACACATAAGATTGACCTTCAGACAGACAAAACAACACCCAGAGCGAGGAACACCCCTGGAGTCTCTGTCTGCCCAGGGCACCTCAGCTTCTCCACAGACTTTCTCCTTGTATTGCCGCAGTGTAGAGGACATTTCTCACTTAAGGAGGAAAATGAGCAATGAATGCAAAAGCTGACTGGATCCTCAAATGTTTGCCCTACGCTTGGGTATTACATGCTAGACACTGCACTTACGATGTATAGGTTTTCCAACTCAGGACTGGACTCCAGTATGTTGAAATAAATACTTATACGCTGGAGCCGGTGCTAATGCATTGAGTCTGCATGTCCACATGTGGAAGGTCCTAGTGCCCCGTTGGCTCTTGATCTGTCAATAAAGGTGCCAATGGCCAATATCTGAGTGAGGGGCAGGACTCTGAGTGTTGTGTGGACAGGGCACAGAGGAGTGGCAGGATCGCCTGACCGAGGGAAGGAGAATGAGATACAGTAACAGGAGCAGATAATGCCACCCAACCATGTGAGACCTCCCTGACTGGGCCTGGGGTCAAGGGGGAAGGTTTAGGAGTGTCCAGTCTTTTGAGGTAGCCATGGCATTTTAAAATTAATGTGTGTGTATGTGAGTGTGTGTGAGTATGTGTGGATGAGTATGTGTGAGTGTGTATGTGTGAGTGAGTGTGTGTGTATGTTTTCCATTCAAAGACCCAAGATAGCTCCTGAGCAGGGGCGGGCGTGTGTTCGTGCAAACGTGAATGCATGCATGCGACTCACCAGGAGCACAACGTGGAGTAGTAAAAACTCACTGCTACACTCACAAGATAATATTGTTGTAAGTTGTCTTTATGCAGGAAGGCAGACATAAGATAAACTGAGTCCAGTCATTGGACAAGCAGGAAGGGTAGGTGGGAACAAAGTTTTAGAAAGAGAGAAGCCAGAGTGGGGGCTGGGGGAAGGAAAGATGGAGAAAAATGTGGATGCTCCTCTCTGCATAAATACAGGTTATGAATATTTTATAAGGGATGATTTGTACAAGATGATTTGTCTTGTCTAGTCGAGCAAATTATATCATTTTGGCTATTAGTTTATGGTGTAGATGTTTTATGGGCTGTAAAATTTACTAAGAAAAATCTGAGATAAAGGCATTGATAAATTATAAGTTTCTGGAGTTTTGAACTTACCAGAGTTCGAGGCAAGCAGAGAGGCATCCAGGAGAGATACTGACCAGAGGGCGGCCACAGCTGAGATAAATATACCACAGTTCTAGATGGCCCTCGGGTGCCAGGACTAATGTGAGTGAAACCATCCGGGTCAGAGGTCATCACCACCAGGAACGGCGTGGCGTGGTGACAGGTAAAAACAATGGCATGGCATTGTGTCTCAGGGCCTCGTTTACAGGTGGTTGGTACCACAGTGACCATTAAGAAGATCTGCAGGACTTGAGATGACAGAGCAAACATACTGAGAAGTGGCAGTGTGAGAGCTGGGAGTGGCGCTACCACATTGAGGAGCACTCCACTCAGCCAAGGGTGTTGAGAACAGGAAGCTGTGAGAATCCAGTAGAAAGAGGCTCCATGGGCTTCTCTGTGCAGCCCACTCCCTTCTCTACCCTCAAGCCTGTTCTAAAAGAATCATATTTATTTTCTTATGCACAAGAAGGAGCTCGAGAGATGCCTAGCAGATAAGAGTGTTCCATTCTCTGGCAGAGGAGCTAGGTTTAGTTCTTAGTAACAATGTGGGCAGCTCACAACCAGTAACTCCAGTTTCAGGGGATCTGACGCCATCTTCTGGCCTCCATAGTTACACACACACACATGCACACATTCATACACACAGACACTCATACACACATGTATACAGTCATACATACATGCATACACTCATACACACATGCACACTCATACACACACATGTGCACACACACACACAGCCTAAAGACACAAGAACAACACTTGGCCTCTTAAGATAATGCAGTTGGTTAAATGACGGAAGTCGGGAGTGAGTCCCAGCATTGAAACCATCTCACCACAGGGAAAAATACCATGTGTATTCCATAAAACCCAGCAATAATGCAAAAGTATATTTACACATAGCATGGTCCTTGGTTTAATTTCTAGATTTACATTTTAAGTAATGTAATATCTGGTGAAAGCAAGTTAATGTCTCTGAACATTTAATAAAAAACATTTTAACAGTGTAATTACCTTTTAAATGAAAGGAGGGATAGTTCAGCCTCAAAAGCATAGGACATGGGTGTGGTCCCTAGACTCACATGGAAAAAGCCAGGTTTGGTGCACATGCCTGTAGTCCTGGCGCTGTGCAGGTAGAAGCAGGTGGATCCCTAGCCTAAAAGGACACAGTGCCTGAGAAATGATGTCTGAATTGTTATCCTCTGACCTCTGCACACATGTGTACCTACACACATATAAACACACATGCAAACAAATACAAGGTATTATCTCTCTTCCGGTAAGAATTAATGGTATAGTCCCTTTTCTATTCAATACATTGGAAACTTGCTTGAATCTTGAGCTGCCCTGTTCCTAGGGGTTGGAGTCACCACTGTTAAAAGGAAATTTAACATAAAGACTTTTGACAAACATATATAACTATATAGGTGTGAGAGTCTTACTAAAAGTCTCATTTGCTTCACCTGTATATTAAGAATATATTTCTTAAGAGTCAGTCGAAATAATCTAAGAAAGGGACTCAGGTTCTAGAATTAATTAGCATTTGAATGTACCAGACTCAAGCCATTTCACAAGTGTGTGTGTGTGTGTGTGTGTGTTTTCTGTTGTTGTGAAGAGACATAATGACCAAGGCATTTAACTGAGGCTTGCTTTCAGTTTTAGAGCTTTAGACAATATTCACCATGGCATAAAGAAGAGAGACTTAGGGCTGGAGCAACAGCTGAGAGGTTTACTTCCTGGTCTACTGCAGCAAGTAGAGAAAGATGGGGGAGAGAGACAGAGACAGAGAGAGACAGAGAGACAGAGACTGGGCATGGCATGGGGTTTTGAAACCTCAAAGCCCACCCCCCAGTGACACACCTCCTCCAACAAGGTCTTATCTCCTTTCTCCAACTGGGAACCAGGCAAGCAAATATATGATGAGCCTTTGGGGGCCATAGTGACGTGTGTGTGTGTGTGTGTGTGTGTGTGTGTGTGTGTGTGTCAAACTCCACAAATGAGAGAAAGCATTTGGTATTTGTCTCTCTGAATCTGTGTTTCACGTGATACAATAATTTCCAGATGAATTCACTCTTCTGCAAATTTCGTGACTGAATAGAATCCCACTGTGACTGACGCCCAGGCTCATTCCATTCTCTTGTCGGTCAAGTGGCACTGAGCATTGACTTACCAGTGTCTTTACTTTATTCAGGCCATGGGGAGTTAAGAGGGTAGTAGAGGCAGAGAGAGAGAGAGAACAGAGAAGTAGAGGCTGGTCATGAGCTCATGAGGAGGGGCAAAGGAAGGGGGAGAGGAAGGACAAGGGGGGAGAGCAAGAGCAAGAGAGAGAGGAGGGGGCAACAGACCCTTTTATAGGGTCAGGTAACTGAGGGGTGGGCTTTACAGAATCCCAACAGTAGGGATATCCTCAGTGACAGCTAATTAACTATTGCATATATGCAAATAACGTGCACATTTGTTTTTTATAATAGTGGCTCGCTGTAGAACCCCCGGCTGGGCTGGAGCTCAGAGATATCTGCCTGTTTCTGCCTCTTGAGTATGGGGTTAAAGGCATACCCCAGGAAGATTAGCCCTGAATGGACAGTTTTAAGAATCAGACACGTGTTTCTGTCTCGTTTTCATTTCCTAATGCTCCTTTCTGCACTTTAAGTGTTCTAGTTCAAAAGCTAGAGATGGCTCAGTGGTTATATGTGTTTGCTACTCTTGCAAAGGACCCAAATTCAGTTCCCAGCAGCCTTACAGGGCAGCTCACAGTCCCTGCAATCCCCTTCTCCTTGTCGCTTATTAGAAAAAGACTAAGTACTCACAATCCTCCGAAGGGGTCAAACAGCTCAGTCTTCCTCCTTGTCAAGAGCAGGCTTAGGACACTTCCTTTTCTACCCCCCTCCCCTGCCGCCCCCTCCCCTGCCGCCACCCCTCCCCTGCCACCTCCCCTCCCTGCCACCCCCCTCCCCTGCCGCACCCCCTCCCCTGCCACCTCCCCTCCCCTGCCGCCCCCCCTCCCCTGCCGCCCTACCTCCCACCACCTCACAGGATCTGGCTATGTGGGCCGGGTCGGCCTCAGCTGGTAATCTTCCTGCCTCAGACTTTCAAAGGCCTGGATGGCAGCAGGGATGTGCTATAAACTGAACTTTCAGACCATATAAGACAAAGTAAGATGGTCCTTCCAGGCCTTCTCCCCGTTGGTGTCCTCTGGGCTTCCTGTCTCCTTCATGGTTTTCCCCGTTTATCTCCACATTTTCCACCCACCTCTGCCAGATCAAGGTCAAGGCCATCTAAGAGAGCCAGCTCAAGGCACCAGAGTTTTTACAATTATAAGTGATGTTTCTACTACATTTAAGCACATGTACACATGTGTACACACACACACACACACACACACGCACACACACACACAGAGCAATCTTTCCTCAGCAGGATTGATGCCCTCTGGCCCTTGGCACAGCGTATCCTCAAGGAGTTCTACATTTTCCGCTGGGGACAATGCACCTTCCACTCTAGCTATGAGACTTCTGTCAAGTTACTGTTTCCACACGGACCTCCATTTCCTCCTCTGTAATGTTTTGGAGACGAAGTGAGCCAATACCGAAGGTGTTAGGCATGCCTGGACGTGTACTGTATGAGGTGTGCTGTATTCAGCGTGCTTTTATTGACCTGGTGCTCTTCAAGAGACATCACGTTAGGCTTTGCCATGAGTACCTCCCAGGTCTCCCCTTTCCCTCAGCCAGAGCTGAATGAGGGTAACTTTTTAACCAAGTGTTTCTCATTCACCAGTCAATTCACATTGGTGCTTGATGCTTGTACTGGCTGGTTTTGTGTCAACTTGACACAAGCTGGAGTTATCACAGAGAAAGGAGCCTCAGTTGAGGAAATGCCTCCATGAGATCCAGCTGTAAGGCATTTTCTCAACTAGTGATCAAGGGGGGAGGGCCCAGCCCATTGTGGGTGGAGCCATCCCTGGCCCAGCCCATTGTGGGTGGAGCCATCCCTGGGCTGGTAGACCTGGGTTCTATAAGAAAGCAAGCTGAGCAAGTCAGGGGAAGCAAGCCAGTAAGTACCATCCCTCCATGGCCTCTGCATCAGCTCCTGCTTCCTGACCTGCTTGAGTTCCAGTCCTGACTTCCTTTGGTGATGAACAGCAGTGTGGAAGTGTAAGCTGAATAAACCCTTTCCTCCCCAACTTGTTTCTAGGTCATGTGTTTGTGCAGGAATAGAAACCCTGACTAAGACAACCCTCATGCTAAGCTGCTTTACAGGGAACAGTGTTTGTTTTTCTGATGTTTTATTGACCCTTTCCTTCTAAACCCACTGTTACTTTAGTCTCTCTCTCTCACTCTCTCTCTCTCTCTCTCTCTCTCTCTCTCTCTCTCTCTCTCTCTAGAACACTGGAAGAAATCACACTGCAGTCTATAAAGGAATTATGCTAGTGTTCTGAAATGATGGCCGAGATAGTAGTGATCCTAGCTGCCCTGACCTAGTCATTGCCCGGTGCATACAGTGTACAGCAGCAAGCTTTACAAACATGTTCAACCATTGCCTGTTAAAATATGTCAAAAGTCACATCACCCAGTGGTATACTTGCCACTTCAGATGTGCCTCTGTGGGGCAGAAAGGCGGTGCTGGGGCACGAATCGGTTGAGTTGAGTAGAAGCCCCAAGAATGATTATGTAAGTAATTGTGAAACGGTAGGTGCCTTCTGAACTCCGGACCACACTCTGCCTGGATGCACCAGAGAAGGGAGGAACGGGACCAATATTCCGTATATATTCCTGCCTATATTAAGATAACTTATCAAGTTAGCTTACATTAAGATAGTAACAACAGTTGTCTCACACCAGAGAGGCTGAGCTAGTCGTTAGGTGCTTGAGGCAAATGTCTCAGCAGTCCCAGTCTAGTGCTCCAAACCTGGAAGGTTCTTGGAGAGCCACTGGTCCTTAGTCCACGTGGAAAGCCTGGGGATGGTCCTGCCCACATCCTCCACATCCTTCTTTTGTCTGGGATGCTACCCATGCTTGTGGGCGGGCCTTTTCCCATCAATTACAGCAATCAGGACAATTCTTCCGGTGAGACCCCCTGCTCAGGTGATTCTAATATACAGCATGTTGACTTTAAAACCAACCATCACAAAGAACAAGTGAAGAAAATAAGGAGGAAAAAAATCCTGAGAAATTGAGTTAAAATCAGCATCTGTCCTAGTTTGCTTCCTTCCTATTGCTGTAATACAACACTGACCAAAAGCAATCTGGGGAAGAAAAGGATCATGTGTGTGACTTCCGAATCCTGATTACAGGCCATCACTGAAGAAGGCCAGGCCAGAAGTTCAGCAGGAACAATGGAAGGATGCTGCCTGCAGGCTTGGTTCCACTGCACGATCAGCTACTTGGCTTCTACAACCCAGGGTCACCTGCCTAGGGATGGTACCACCCACAAGATGGTGGGCCCTCCTATAACAACCAGCAAGCAAGAAAATGCCTCCCCAGATAAGCCTACAGGGCAATGGACGCAATTCCTCAGCTGAGGTTCCCTTTTTGCAGGGAACTCTAGTTTGTGTTGTGTGGACAAAATTAACCCCTACAGTAGCCAAGAAAAGTCATAGGCTATTGTATAGATTCTAAAGATGCTGTCACAGGAACCTTGTAAAATGAACAAGGCACAGTTTTCCCTCTTAGAAGACGAATTCTGTTAAACTGAACAGATTTCAAAATATTTTGTTTTATTTTGTGTGTGTTCACCATGGGTGTTTGGAGGTCAGAAGACAACTTAGAATCAATCTGCTCCTTCATTGTGGGTCCCAGGGACCAAACTCAGCGTGGTAATAGTCGCTTTTATCTCCTGAACCATCTAGGCAGCCCGAATAGGTTTATTTCTTAAGTTCACAAACTGACTGCAGACACGACGTGTTCAATTCTATATTCTGTGCGTCATCCAGAGAGAACAGTAGAATTCTCAGCCTCCGCTCTGACGCCTGCTGAATACCTCACATCAGAGTGCCTCAAATAGCTAGAATTCAGAGTCCCGCTGGAACCCAATGGACATGGGTCCCAGGAGAGCAAAGATGAGTTGGAGGCCTCAGTTCTGGGCTTGACTCCGAGGTGCAGAGAAGCCAGCCTTCCTCTGCAGAGCTGTTAATGCTCTCGTCAGTGAAGATGATAGTTTCATTTCTGTGGAAATTGTTTCCGTTGTCCATGAGATAAAGTTGCTTGTGGAGTTCTTTCTCCTCCTTTGGGGTCTTCCTCCTTCAGAGCCGAATGGCCAATTGTGGAAGCAGTGGTGTTTACAAGGGCGTTTTGAGGTGACCAGCAGGAGGCGCCACAGGGACATTTCTGTCAGAGCATTTTGGCAAGGGGTTGAAAATCTTTTTCCCCCAAGTCTCACAGGTACGTGTGTGTGTGTGTGTGTGTGTGTGTGTGTGTGTGTGTGTGTGTGTGTGTGTGCATGTATGTATGGGTTTCCAGAACCCATATAATTGTGGATTCTTATTTCCCCCCCAAGATCCTTCTCTGGTGATTTCAAAGTCTTTCCTCAACCCTCTCTCTCGTCACATCATGAGACGGCACTGGAGCCAGAATCAAACCAAGCGATGGTGCTAACCTGTCAGTCCTCATGTTTTCCTCGCCCTTACCCTTGTCCCCCTCCTGGTGTTTGTAGATGTTTTGCTCGTCCTGGAAGAAGCTCTCTCCTCAGATCAACAGCTGACCTGTACCCTGGTACCAACCTATCTGCTCTCCCCGCCCACAGCACTGTGCCAGGCCCTTTTCCTCACTCACACAGACTCTTCAGCCTGTAGCTCTCCTGACCACTTGTGATCCTGCCCCACACACTCACAAGCAGGCTCAAACCCCAGCAACCACAGAGCTCACCTATCTGACCTGTGGAAGCTCCCAAGTGCTTCTCAGAGACACTCTCCCTAGCTAGCTCCTGGGACAAGGGGTGGATGGACCGTGTCTCTCTGGGGAGACAGAGTTCTCACTGCCTACAACCACCATTTGAGCAATCATACGCTGAGCACACAAACTGCATTCAAATCCTTGTCTCTGGCTCTGCCTGCGTGGTAATTTAAATTAAAATGGTATTTTCCTTAAATCACTCGTGATTCATTCTCCTCTATCACCTGCCTCCCTCCCTGTCTGCATTGTGAAAACTGTTCTCTTGAGATTCCGGCTAGGATACCTGAAAGCCGCATTCCTAGCCTTGCTTCCTCTGGTTTCTCAGCACTCGGGGATTGAAAGCCCCATTTCCTGGCAAGGCCTCCCCTCCTCCTTCATTTCTTCCTAAAACATTTATTGGGAGTGTGGAGCACATGTTCTACTCCAGGTTTGTCTGGAGGTCAGAGGTCAGTTTTCAGGAATCATTGTTTTCCTTCCACATGGGCTCCTGGGATGCAACTCAGATAATTAGGCTTAGTTGCCGTGGACTTGGGGCAGGCCACCTTGTGGTCGGGCTCAGGGCCTCCTTTCTTTACATAACACTCTCTGCTTCCTCCGCCTTCAGGTCCTTTACTGAGGTCCTCCCTGCTTAGTTTTTCTGTCCTTGCTAACTGCTCTCCCATGGTGGCCTTGTCCCTCCTTGCCACTGCACTCCAGAGCTGGCTGCTCTCTCTGCCCACATATCCGCACTTTCATGGGCGCTCCCAAACTTCCTGGGAGCAATACTCACAGGGAGGGAGCTTAATTCTCTCTCCCTCAGGGCTGGGTAGTGCTGGCTAAGGGCTCCACTGACTTAGCTTTGTGTTCCTAACTCGGGGATCATGGAGCATGACGGGGCAGACACGGGATGGGTTGAGTTTAAACTCCCAGTGTAACCCCATTTATTAGTTAGGGTTTCTTTTGCTGTGAAGAGACACCATGACTATGACAGCTTTCGAGAAGGAAAACATTCAACTGGGGCTTGTGTTTCAGAGGTTTATCCTCATGGCAGGAAGCCACCGTGTGTGTGTGTGTGTGTGTGTGTGTGTGTGTGTGTGTGTGTGTGTGTGTGAACATCAGAGGGTGTTTAGGAGAGTCAGCTCTTTCTTACTACCATGTGGGGCCCAGAGATCAAAATTCAAGTTTTCAGTCTTGGTAAGCAAGTATGTTTATCTGTTGAGTCATCCTTCCCCCAGAGCACCTCCCACCCCTCAAGATCTTACTGCAGAATCCTGGATAGCCTTGAACTTTCTCTGTGTGTAAGGCTGATCTAAACTCACGATACTTTTGCTTTGGTCTCATGAGTACTAGGATTAGGCACATGCATGTGCACATGCATACACATATATTGAAATTCATCTTGACATAGTAACCCAGCAGGCAAAGGGGATTGTGTGGTCGTTGTATTGACCTGTTCATGTAGGTTCAATCCTTGGAACCCACATACAAGTGTATGTAGAGAAACAGTTACTGACTGGTCCTCTAACTTCTACATGTGCTATATCCCATAATTACACACACACATCCCCCCCCACACGCACACACACCAATAATCATTTTTAAAAGTTAACTAAAATCAGCCATGTTCAGGGGTGTATGACCTTCCTTTGTTTCATGTTCTTCTAGGAACATCTTGGCCACTGCCCACATATGAGAAAGCGCCACACCATGAAACTGTAGCATCGAGTCCTCCAGTCCTTTCCAGATGTATGTTTCAGCGGATTTGACAATGTCTCATGTGCCTGGCTTCTCCATCTGTCAGAATGCAATGCCTCATGGGTAAACTCCAGAGGAAGGAGGATTTGTTGTTTCCCCTGCAATATTTCCAGCACCTTGTAAGAGGCCAATTGTAGTGTTTGTTCCACAAACATTATTGTTACCACGCCCATGATCTCAGCGGCTTTCTGAGAACACATTTTCCTGCAGCTGTCTGCTATAACATTCTTTATTTTTTTTAAGATTTATTTATTTTATGCATATGAATACACTGTTGCTATCTTGAAATGTACCAGAAGAGGGCATCAGATCCCTCTTATAGATGGTTGTGAGCTGCCATGTGGTTTCTGGGAATTGAACTCAGAACCTCTTAACCACTGAACCATCTCTCCAGCCCAACATTCTTTTCTCAGTGTGCTACATTTTATTATCTGTTTGTTTGTTTATGGGTGGGTGCACACATGCCATGACTTACATGTAAAGATCAGAGAACAACCAGTGGATAGAGTCTTTCTTCCCTATACCACATTGGTAGCCAGACTTGGCCCAAGGTCCCTTTAGCCATTGAACCATCTTACTGGCCCCTTCCTGCAACATTCTTGTTTCAAGCAACCCAGACAAATTCAGATCCATTTATCAGAGAAGGATGTATTTACACAGAGAACATGGGTCACATGCAGATGTCCTAGCAAGGCTGGAGACACAGGTCCCAGCTTTTCAGGTCTGTCTCCTCCCTTCCTAAGAGCATGTCAGTCCAAGTCACTCCTCTAAGTCACTCCTCCTCCTTGCTTCTGAGCACTTTCTCAGTCTAATCCTTTTCTTTGTGAACCTCCGGGCTCATCAGAAACTTTGCTGCCTTCTCCAAGCCTTTGCTGACCACCCATGTGACATTTTCCTCAGAAGTGCCAGTGACTTTCATTCTGCTCTTTAGGATCACGATGTCTCTCTCCTGTCTAGATTGTGTTCTTTGAGGTCAAAGTTCATGTTTTTATAACTTGGCGGGCCACATACTCATTTCTATAAATAAAAAACTTGAGCCAGGCAGTGGCGGTGCATGCCTTTAATCCCAGCTCTTAGGAGGCAGGTGGATCTCTGAGCTCGAAGCCAACCTGGTCTATGAAACAAGTTCCAGGGCAGCCTGTCTTGAAAAAAAACAAACAAACAAAAACAGAAAAAAAATAATTCAAGAAATTTCTCCAGAGCAAAATACCCATTTACTCTTGAAATAGTAAAAATACTAAACTTAGCACACACACCCAGAACCGGAAGCCACCTGTCACTACATCCGGATCCTGCATTTTCCTTCCAGTTTCCTGCTTCTACAGTAAGTGCCTGGGCTCCATGTTTGTTATGACTGTAGCTTTAGTCCTCATTAATTCCTGGCTCCTGAGATCTGGCTTCCCTCCAGGGAAGGGAGTGCCTGGAGGTGTGGCTAGGCAACGCTCACACGCTTACGTCATAGGGAGGCCCTGGGGCTTAAGGCTGTGTGTCTGTTGTGCGGTGGGTCCCCTGAGGTGTTCTTATCCCTCACCAGCTGTACAGCTGCCACCTCATCCCTCGGACAGACTTTTGCACTGACCTCTGCCTCATCTACCCCATCTTCACCCGGGGAGAAATCCTCCCCCCACTCCCATCCACTCCACAAACAAGGAAACTTCCTAAGACATTTTATTCCACAACTAACAGTACTATTTATAAAACTATCAGCAGAACCGTTGAAGCCACAGTTTGAACCAGACATGATAATGGCACTGAGTCAAGATGAAGAAGGGCAGATCTGGGGGGCATGGTCTGATCCTCATTGTACCTGTCAAGAACACGCCATGGTTGTTCATTTCCATGGCCAAGTTCATCAAGGTCTAACCAGGTAACAAAGGAATTAGAATGAGGTCAGGAATGTAGCTCAGTAGTAGAGCACTTGACCAGTACAGACAAGGTTGCCTTCATACCCTAGAGAAATCAGGGTAGAGCATCCAGTAGGTGTATGTGCCTACCCTCTTAACACTGGACAACTTAATGAGAACCTGTCTGTAAAAATGAAAAGGGCTGGAGAGATGGCTCAGTGGTTAATAGCACTGACTGTTCTGCCAGAGGTCCTGAGTTCAAATCTCAGCAACCACATGGTGGTTCACAACCATCTACAATGGGATCTGATGCCTTCTTCTGGTGTGTCTGAAGAGAACAACAGCATACTTACATACATAAAATAAATAAATATATCTTAAAAAACGAACAAAAAATCTCTGAAAAAATTACAGAAATTAAAAAACACAAACAAATAAATAAGTAAAGTTCCCTGAAGACGTGTTAGAAAGGGCTTTAATAAAGTCAAATTAGTTAGTTATGTAGACTGGTCCACACCCCCTCCTCTCAAATATGATCAGTTTCATATTCTATAACCCCTTCATCCACCTAAGCTTATGGACTCTTTGCACCAACTAAGGAATTGTGTTGGGGTTTGAAGATCTGTCATCCATTTGGTTTTGTTGTTGTTGTGGTTGGTTGGTTGGTTTTGGTTTTCTTTTCCTGGTGCTGGGTTAGATTGCTACACCACAAAACTTCAGATTCTCTCCAGCAACCAAAAAGCCAAGAAGTAACAGGTTCATATTCTCAAGGCCGTCTGTGTCATCGGCCACAGGCGGTGTTCTCAGGAAGGTCGCCCTGCACCAGACGGACCTCTGTTCTGTGCAGATCTAAGAACTATCTTCAGAACACTTGCGCTGTCTGATGTTTACAATTATTTGGACTTTTGTGCAAGTCTGTAATTCCAGCACTCGGGGAAGAGGCTGGGGGATTGCCACAAATTCGGGCCAGCCTCACCTACACAGAGAGCACCCATTTAAAGAAAGGAAAGAGGGAAGAAAGGAAGAAAAGAAAGTGAGAGTGAGAAAGAAAAACTGATAAAATAGCAGAAGGGGGGAGTGGTAGCCAACTTCCCATTACTATAACAAAATACCTGAGGTGGTCAGTTATAAGCACAGAGGTTTATTTTGGCTCACAAACTCAGAGGTTTTGGTCCCAGGCCAATTGGCCTTGTTCTGGGTTTGTGTTGAGGCAGCACACAATGATGGTAGCACATGGTAAATCATTTCACCTCATGGACAAAGTGTAAAAGAGACAAAAGAAGATGGAGCTGGAGCCTGGATGGTCCCTCAAGGACACACCCCCAGGGTCCTTTCTCCCACCAGCACCTCCTTCTAACGGTTTGGGACACTGAATGATTCCACAGGCTGAGTACCAACCCTGAGACGTACAGGTATGTGGAAGACATTTAAATCCCATAGCAAACGGTGCCTTGTAGCTTACAACCAATGGAGCCACCTCAGTAGGAGGCCATGCTGTATTGACTACAGTGCAAGTGAGGAGGTTAAGGTCCGGCCTGTGAACCTTGGCCAGCAGATAACGGCACAGCTTGGTTTAGGTTCTACAAAATGGCAGCTTTCTGTTCTTTCAGAACTTAGAGTGATTTTCCTGAGGCAGGGATACCCTGCAGTATCCAGGGCATCAGGACTGGGCAGGCCTCTATAGGACATAGTATGGGAGCCTCTGGAAGCCCACAGCACAGTGCTATGTTGGGAATCTTAGGGCTACTGGGCTTCAATACTAGGAGGGCCACACTCTGAAACTAGTCTACACAGTTTAACTTCCCACCCTCCCACCAATGCTAGGCCCCAAACCTGCTTTAACCCAGAGCTAACTGGGAGGTTTAGAGTCTCCTCGGGGATACTGGCTTCTGGTTGCTTTTCTTTTTATAATCCTACTGGTGTATATACTAATTTTACAAGGTAAGGAGCTTCCTTGTGACATTTCCACGCATTGGTATGTATTCTGAGCATGCCCAGGCTTTCACCCTTTATTATCTCCCTCTGCCTGTCCTTTTCTCCCTCTCAATTTCCCTCCCAAATGCCTTATTATCGAGTTTACATACAGCACACATTTCAGGATTATGATATTTTGTAATAGAAAGCCGCTGACAACAGGATGTGCTAACTCAGGGAGTATGACTCCAGCCCAGAGAGGAGCTGGGGGAAGCAGAGAGTCCTTGGGCCTGTCATTGGATAACTGCACAATAGACTCGCTGCTTCAGCCATGTGCTTCCTCCGAAGGTGACAGGGAAGTGACGCAGGCCTGGAGGACCCTACAGATCTGCCCAAGGCCTGTGTGGAGCACAGCCTCCCAGGGGACATGATTTCCTCCCACAGCGATGAGAGGCTCAGGATCTGTGTCACAGAGAACTCAGAGCAGCCAGATGGAGTGTTTGATGTCTGCTCCTTTCCAGTTCATGACAGAAGCAGACCCAGGAGCCTCTTGTGAAGTAGGCACTGTCAGGAGGAAGAGAGCCCATAGGAGCAGAGACAAGACCCTGAAGCTGAGCCTCTCTGCTTCCTGGCCCCTCCCCTTGGTAAGTGAGGCCACTTCCCTCCCACCACCCCCCCCCATAGCAGACCAAAACCATGCAAGCCAATCAGCAACATCCCTCCTTGGCCTCTGCATCAGCTCCTGCTTCCTGACCTGCTTGGGTTCCAGTCCTGACTTCCTTTGGTGATGAACAGCAATGTGGAAGTGTGAGCTGAATAAACCCTTTTTCCTCCCCAACTTGCTTCTTGGTCATGATGTTTGTGCAGGAATAGAAACCCCGACTAAGACACGTGAGGGAGGGGCTCTGGCACACCCCCAGCTGAGGAGGTAGGTTAGCCACCTTATGCTCATGTAGGAAATACCAACTGAATTCAGTTAGCTACTTCTTTCTTTCTTTTCAAAAGAAGGGCATGAAGGAGAAGGGAATGCGTGGGTATGAGACGGAGAATTTGGTGGTTGTGACTATATATTATTTATAAGTATCAAATAGTTTAAATAAGAGTACGACTAGACCCAGGAAAACAGCTTTATGCAGTGCTAAATATATTAGAGAACAAATAGTCGATATAAAATGTGAACAGTTCTTACAAGTTTTGAGACTGGGATGGGCATTGCACCCGGGCTTCCCGGGGTCCCAGCAGAAAAGGGAAGACCTTGCACATCTTTCCCACATCTACTATGGCAGATCAGTGCACTTCACACAAGGCATGTGGTCAACATGAAGAGATGGGCGTGGGTGAAGCTTGTGCCGAACTCTTGCCATCAGATGAATTTTGGGAGTGTCTACTGAAAGGTTCTGCATGTTTAGTAAGAAGCCGGAGTCATGGCAATGGTGAATCAGAGGAACAGGAGCTTGTTATTTCCAACCACGTGACAAAGTCAGCACATTTCTAGTGAAGTAAGAGCTGCAGAACTCACCCCTGGGCGCCTGCAACACGGCCTCTGGAATAGCTGACACCATCTGGTCTGTTCCCTCTGTTCTACTAATGCTCCCAGGGAGGCCTCTCCCAGCAGCTGCTGTTTGCACCTGCTCCTGGGAGGCTTGGGACAGTTTCTTTCTCCTTGAGTCTCAAGTATCCTGTGTGTGTGTGTGTGTGTGTGTGTGTGTGTGTGTGTGTGTGTGTGTGCGCATGTGTACCTATCTCCTTCAGCATAGCCTTGTTAAAGAATGTCCAATCCCACACTTCTGCTGGGAAGACTTTATTTTCTGCCCTTCAGTGACGCCTCAAGGATCATCCTGGTCCTCCAGCCTGTGACTTCAGTGCAGCATCATTAGATGGGAGACTTGGGGTTCAGCTTGTGTATTCTCAGGCCAGTTGCTTCCTCTCACTGGGTTTTAAGTCCATTAACTCAGAATGAATGGAGGACAGCACCCCTCAGTGTTTGCGGGCATGCAGAACTTTAACCCCACCTCAGGTCCTGCCGCGGCCTCTGCTTCTGCAGATGGGGACGTCTGGCTTCTGCAGCTGTTGTCCTCGGCCACACATCCTAATCTTCTGGAAGAATGTCAGCATGGCTGCTGAGTCCCCACCTATAGGTTCTGATGCTGTTGCTCTCTGAAATAGTGTTTTTGGGGAGCACTAAGGCTTAAAGGAATATGAGGCAGGAAGACTGGGGACTCAGAGAGGAGCCCTCATGGGAGACTCAGGAGTTAATAAATACCCGAACCCTCCTCTCCTTTTACACGCTGCATTCTGCCAGAGCTTCAAATCGGATGAATCCAGCTGGACTCCAGGGCAAAGGGGGCTCAGCTGACGCACGTCTTCAGCAAGATCAGTGGATGGTTCTTAACCACAGTGATTTCTTCAGCCCTCAACAAGAACATTTTATTTGTGTTTCACTCTGTAGCCCTGGTTGGCCTGGTACTCACTATGTGGATCAGGCTGGACCCAAACTCACAGAGACCTGTCTCTGACTACTTAGTGCTGGAACTGAAGGTGCGCAGCCCCATGACTGCCCAGCTCAACCAAACCTTTAGGCTTACCGATCCTTTGTTTTTCCAGCCACACAATGAGCACTGTGATTCCACACGAACATTGAACTTCAGAAGTTCTAGAAGGTGGTATTGGTTTTTAAGGCAGGCCTATAAGAACAGTGGTTTCAATATCTGCTAGAGAACAATAAAAACTATATTTTTAATAAGTTGCTGATTGTCCAGCACTCAGGAGGCAGAGGCAGGTGGGTCTCTGTGAGTGTGAGTCCAGCTGGTCTACAAAGTGAGTTCCACCCCAACCACAGGTCAAACGTTCCTGGTGTATGATTCCGCATCTTGTGTTTAAGGGCTGTCTGAGTATCTGCTGTGCACCAGGGCAAGGGGCTGGGATGCCTGCAGCCCAGAGAGAGGCAGCCGAGACAGCCAATCACATAATGAGAATGAAGGTCTGATGTCATTTGGACAGCTCAAATCCCCCGTGTTACATAACCTGTAACAGAGGGTGGACTTAACTTTGATGCTTGGCTTCATAAGTCACAGTTCCCAGCCAGCTTGAGAATAGGATTAATTTGGTCTGGACCCTGCATCTCAGAATGTCTACAATGTCTGTGTGAGATTCACTACATGATGGTCACTGTGTGATGTCACTGTGTGATGTCACTGTGTGATGGACACTGTGCAATGGTCACTGTGTGATGTCACTGTGTGATGTCACTGTGTAATGGACACTGTGATGGACACTGTGTGATGTCACTGTGTGATGGACACTGTGCAATGGTCACTGTGTGATGTCACTGTGTGATGGTCACTGTGCAGTGGACACTGTGTGATGTCACTGTGTGATGGACACTGTGCAATGGTCACTGTGTGATGTCACTGTGTGATGGGCACTGTGCAATGGTCACTGTGTGATGTCACTGTGTGATGTCACTGTGTAATGGACACTGTGATGGACACTGTGTGATGTCACTGTGTGATGTCACTGTGTGATGAACACTGTGTGATGTCACTGTGTGAAGGACACTGTGTGATGTCACTGTGTGATAGACATTGTGTGATGTCACCGTGTGATGTCACTGTATGATGGATACTGTGATGTCACTGTGTAATGAACACTGTGTGATGTCACTGTGTGATGTCCCTGTGTGATGGACACTGTGTGATGTCACTGTGTGATAGACACTGTGTGATGTCACCGTGTGATGTCACTGTGTGATGGATACTGTGATGTCACTGTGTGATGGACACTGTGTGATGTTACTGTGTGATGTTACTGTGTGATGTCACTGTGTGAGGGACACTGTGTGATGTTACTGTGTGATGGACACTGTGTGATGTTACTGTGTGATGTCACTGTGTAATGAACACTGTGTGATGTCACTGTGTGATGGTCACTGTGTGATGTCACTGTGTGATGTCACTGTGTGATGTCACTGTGTGATGGTAACTCTGCTTTCTGCATGCCCCCATCTTGTCAGCTAGTCCCTACCAGCATTGATCCTGTCCTTCCTTTCCTGATGTCTTTAGATCCACAGCTAAAGCTCATGGCTGTTCTGGAAACTCACCATTTCCACGGTTGGTGTCTGTACCTGATTATTGCCCTTGCTGGAACGCCACCATAGGGGACAGCAGGCAGGTGGTTCTGAAGCCCAGGATTGAAACTTTCTGAGCTTGGGAGAGGCTTTTCTTTGTTCTAAATGAGGTTTACTGTTGTTCTTCTGTGGAAGCCAGAAGCCAGCAGAGGAAATAGATTAAGATAGATCCTTCAAATTAAAATAGCAAAATTATTTTTTGTGCTGGGGAGATGGCTCAGTAGGTACCTGAGTCTGGATCGTAGAGGCCAGGTTAAGCGAAATGTAAAATCACATTCATAATACCAGAGCTCTCAGGTAAAATGAGAGGTAGAGCCATCTCTCCAGCACAACTTTTGCTTTTCAAGACAGGGTTTCTTGTATAGCTCATCCCTCTGTAGATCAGGATGACCTTCAATTCAGAGATCTCCCTCCTCCACCTCCTAAATGCTGGGGTTAAAGGTGTGGGTGTGCCACCACTCCTGGCCAAATTTGCAACTTTTTTTTTTTAAAGCATGAGTTCTGCGGGTCTGGAGAGAAGGTTCTGCAGTTGAGAGTGCTTGTTGCTCTTTCAGACACCCGGATTCAGTCCCTGCCACTCCTATCCGGTGCCTCACAGCCACCTGTAACTACCTGCAGAGGGTTCCACGTCACCCTCTGGCCTCTCGGAACTCCTGCTTGTATATAGTGCACATAAACTCATAAGGCAAGCACATAGATAAAATAAATAATCCTTAAGTATGAGTTTCGTTATTTCTGCTTTTGTTCCAGTTAGTTTGGATGGTTTCTTTGTGCTGGGATTTGAACCCAGCTCTTGTTCATCATAAGCAAATACTTGACCTTTGACCAGCACCCTCAGTCTAGAACAGTGTATATTTTGATTGGGCTTTCCCCGAAACTTCTGGAGTTCTTTCAGGAAGAAGCAGTGCATGCATGTGTAGTTTCTGCTCAATATGTTTCCAGGGGACCTGAACAGGAGACCTCATTACATCTGTTTTCTCCATCTTGACTGGAGGGGAAACTCTGAGCCTGACTTCTTAGAGCTGGTGGAGTCCCACGTGAAAGCTTCTGAAGAGAAACTATTCAAACCACAATAACATCATCTTGTTCTGACTACATTGAAGGTTTGCTTTGACAGTTCTCAGCCCTCTACCCTCAACATATTTGAGATTTCCATGACCTTGACCATGGTCTAGATGTATTAACCAAAATAATTAAAGCAAACTAAGATAATGAGAAGAGATATAAGTAAAAAACAATTGTCATATTGTCTCTAAAATAATTACTATGCTCTGCCAGGAATGAATATTTCGAAGATACTTTGACCCTCAGCTAACTTTAATATAAATTACAGCCTTTGTGAGTTTTGCCTTTAAAAACTCTACACTTGTGGACAGAGAGACTTTCCAGAGGTATGAGCCCAGTCTTGGTCTGGCCATCAGTAAAACAACCTTACATTTTTAATTGGTTAATCAGCATGGTTGTCAATAACTATCTTGCATGAATCATGTCAGAGAAATGTATTATCGGTGAAAATGTCTGCCTCCCACTGCACAGCGGCACAGAAAGACCTTTATTTGGGCCTATGGTTTCTCACCTTTCCCTGCCCTGTAGCAGAAGCACAAATGATCCTCCATGTTGAAGATGTGGTCTAGGCCTTTGTCAGGAAATCCATGCTGTGGGGAAAGGAATCGCCTAACTCCAGGGAGCCTGTGGGTTAAGGAAATATGTAGCCAGTTGGGTACTTCAAACTATAGAAGAATTGATCTCTGTAGTGTATTAGCCTAATGCTGGTAAAATTCCAATGCCAACTTGGGTCCCCACAAGACTGTTTGCTTGAGTGTTCACACGAAAGACACTGAGGGACCCTGCCCCTAGTTAATTGTGACTGGCAAATAAAGAGGCCAGCAGCTAATAGCTAGGGAGAAGAGACAAAGGGTTTGAGTTTCTGGGCTTGGAACCATGAGGAAGGAAGGAGAGGGGGGAGGGAAGGAGGGAGAGCCACAATGCCTTAGGAGAATGTGCAGGAGAGGACAGAAAAGAGCAGTCATGGTCGAATGTACAGGAGGGAAAACCAGAGCCACCATGTAAAACAGGGTCAAGAGAATGTGGCCCAGAGAGGGCTGCTCAATTGGGTCAAGAGTAGCCAAGATGAAACATAGAAATTTGTAAGTGATTCTGGGGTTATGGATAGAAAGTAGATCGAACAGCGTGGAGGTCAGGCAGTGCCCCAGCTATTGTGCTACTTAAGGTGTGTGTGTGTATGTGTGTATGTGTGTGTGTGTGTGTGTGTGTGTGTGTGTGTGTGTGTGTGCCTTTCACCCGGGAACACAACTGGTCTAAGGTGGGAAGGAACCCTGTGCAGAGATTTATTAAAATATTCACACTACAGCACTACAGATCTCTGATACTGAATTCTGGGCTTGTTCCTACATTGTGACTTCTGTTTCAAGTGCTATTCTAGGTGAAGTTATGCCATCCCTCCATCCCGGCATTAGGAACACTGTGGAACTGTGCCCATTCAGGATCTGAGAGCACCACGTGACGTATGATGAATCAACCATGGGTGGGGCTTGAGAGGCGACAGACTCCAGGAGCAACCAAACCAAACCATAACAAAACAAAAACCTTCACCTTATCAGAGAGTCCTCTCGGATGCTCAGAAACACAAGAAGGAATCCATGCAGGTTGGATTCTCTAGGGAGGTGAGTGGGTACCGAATGGAATGGGCAGGCTGGCATGCTCCACCACCATCATAAACTGGAGGAAATGGGTATCTTCAGCTACCGTTTGTTTGGATTTCAAAACCGCTGTGCTTCTGTCTGGACTCTCCATTTCCTTAGGTTCAACTTCATCACACTGAAAAATCGATGCAGATGTCTCTGGTGAAGTTTGGGACAAGGATTTTTCACACTCACTCTGGCCCTCAGTACAAAGAAAGATGGTGGCATGCCTTCTCCCGGTCCTCTTCCCGTCCTGGCCTGGGCTACACAAAGCACCTCCTTCCTCTCAGGGTTATGAAACAAGCCACAAGCAAAGGTCTACGCAGAGATGGCTGTGCCCAGTCAAGTCAGCTCAGAACACCCCTCCTCTGTTCTTCTCAGTGGCTCCAGTGTGGAATCCTCTGGACGGGAGGTGTCAAGGAGAATTCTTAGACCTGCTTGCCCTTTATCACTGCTTCATGGGTGTGAGGAGACACTTCAGTGTGGCAGTCCTGAAGCATTTCTTAGGAACACACCATCAGTGTTCAAAGGTCCCTTCTCAGAGTCTCATCACTAAAACATTGTTTTCTGGTGTGTTGGGGCCTCCTTCCTCACAGAGGCCCCACGTCTGCTGCCCGGGATCTAGAAGCCATGGCCTCCCTCAGTCCTGGGCTGTCTTACTGGAAACAAGTCTCCATTCTTCTCCCTTCACAACTCCCAGCCAGGTATGGTGATATTCACCTCTAACCCAGAGGCAGCCCAAGCTACATAGTGAGTTTAAGATCCTCCCATGCTATGTGCAAAACAAAGTCTTTCTCACAAACAAACAAAGCTTATCCTTCTGCTACGGGACGTCTGCACCAATGACTCTTCCTTTTCCCTCCCTTCCAGTGGAAATTCTAAGCCATCATCAATAAGGTTTATCACAATCTTAAATGTGTAAATATTTTTAATTAAAAAATAATATAATTTATACCAATAGCATTGATACCTGTATGCAATTCATATATTTCAGACCCAAGAATACATTGTATAGATAACTGATATACATATGATATACAGAATAAATATTAATTCAACCCTCTACAAGTATTTATACATTCATTTAGCCAGTCAACAATATCCTTCCTCCCCCCCCCCAAGAGTTTAAACATTCAGGCATTATTATATTAATACGTTTGGAAAACACAGTCATGAATAGGATGAATACATATCTGCTCATGGTATCTATACTCTATAGGGGACTAGGGGACAAAATGAGTTGACTAAGCACGATACATTTGGACGGTGACTTCTGCAGCGCAGAAAGGGCACGTCTTTAGATGACCTGATCAGATGTTTCCCCAAAAATTTAATAGACTTTAAACACCCGAATGGGAGGATTCTCCAGCATGAGCCCAGACTGAGCTAGCTCCGTAGGCTGGCAGCAGTGTAAATGTATGCTCTCCGACCTTAGAAGTGCCACAGAGCCTTCTAGGAATATTTTTTTTAACTTGGTCAGTATTCTCATCTGCATTGCTCATTGGCTAGTCCAAACCTTTTTGAAAAATTATGTGTGATTGGAGTGGTTCTCCCATCTTTACCTCCCCGTTTCTACAGGAGAGCAGGGGTTACAGATGCACACGACCACGCCCCTCCCCGTTCCTACAGGAGCACAGGGGTTACAGATGCACACGACCACGCCCTGCTTTACATGGGTTCTGGGATCTGAACTCAGGTCCTATCTTAGTTACTTTTCCTGTTTCTATATAAAAAGACCCTGATGGAAGCAACCTAAGGGACAAAGGGTTAATTTGGTTCATGGATTGAGGGTTCAAATAGTAGATGCTTTTTTAGATAGATGGGCCATGTTGCCTCCAGGCAGAAAATAATGAATAATTTACTCAGTTCACCCTCCAGCCTCCAGCTTCCAGTCCAGTGCCTGTTCTGAGGTCTTACTATGTAGCTCAGTATGATCTGAAACTTGCTGTGTAGACCAGGCTGGACTCAAATTCACATGGATCTACCTAACAGCGACCTCCCTGCCTCTGCCGACCGAAGGGCATGCAACACCACATCCAGCCTAGCTTTCTGGTGGTGGCCATTTTTATGATGGTCTTCCCACCTCAATTAAACTAAACAACATAATCCCCACAGGCAAGCTAGAGGTTAGCCTAACACACATTTCTTTTGGGTACACCCAAAGGTGACTCCTAAGTGAGTTTAGGTCTGTTCAGTTGACCATTGATACTAACCACCAGGACGACTCAAGCTCACACATCAACCGCTTCCTCCACTGATTATCCCAAACCACCGTCTCCACCACACACCACACGCCTGCCTTTCCACTCAGCCGAGTTTGCCCCTCCTCCGACTTATTTTGGACTGGACCTTGCTGTGTAGATCAAGCTGAACACAAATTCATAGAAATCTACCTGCCTCTGCCTCCTAAACACCAAGCAAGCTGAGTTTGCCCTTCATTTCGCATCACAGTATCAGGGGAGGGAGTCCCCAATTTCCCATTTTCTCATAACCTCAGGTCCACCAACCTTCCCATCAAGGAATCCTGCCCCCATCTCTCATGTCTCTAGATTCATCTTCGTCTTCTCCCCAAGACCTCCAGCAGCTTTCTCTAATTTCTGCTTCTCCTTGCACTGGTGTCTTCTGTTTCCCGTAAGGGAATTTCCCAAATCTTCCTTCCTTTTAATTTTGTTGTTTATATGTGTGTTAGGTATGCATGTACGTTTGTAGTTTTGCATATAGATGGATGCATGTGTGTGCAGGTGCACGAGTGTGTGAGTGTGTGTGTGTGTGTGTGTGTGTGTGTGTGTGTGTGTATGTGTCGGGGTGGGGGTCACCTAAAGTTGCCACTGGATATCATATCATCCTTAACTGTTCTCTATCACATCGGGGTCTTTGGATTGCACCCAAAGTCTTCAGTCAGCTAGACTAGCTGCCCACACCCTTATTCTCCGCCTCTTAAGGATCACAGGCAGCCGCTATGCCGGCCTGACTTCTGTGTAGGTACTCAGATCCAAACTCTGCTCCTCACAATGCACGGTGAGCTCTTTATCCACCTCAGACCCACTGGTCTCCTCTTCTTGAGAGAAATACTCTTGTCATTCTCATAAACTTCCGTGTTGTTGTAAACACCATTAATTAATTAAGTTAGTTCTTAGTGTGACCTGCTCACCCCCAAACAATCGATGCAAAGAAGTCCTATGGGTTAATTCATCACAATCCTGGGCGATTACCCCTAATCTATTTTCCTATAGACTAGTTGGTTCCCAGCCCTGCTCCCCAGTTACTTGCTGTTTGAGTCTCACCCATTATTTCTGCTTCTCAGTCTGGCCTTGAGATGCACTTCTCGGCCACGTGCTCCCGATCCATCCTGTCTAACAAAGACCTCTGCTCTCCCCTCTTCTTTCTCCTTCTCTCCTCCTCTCTCCTCATGGTCCCTACCCAGCTCCCTGGGGTCTGGCAGAGCAAACCCTCAACCATTACCTGGTCTTTGCTTTCTGTCTCTAAGGTCACAGTTTAATCCACCTGCCTCTTAAACAAACGGTTGTGTTTCAGAGTTCCTTGGTTGGTCTTCTGTCTTCTCCTAGCTAGTGTCAAAGGTATACCCAGCTCACAGCCCTGGCTATGCATGCCCGGGTGGACACAAGCCTCTGCCAAGCACCTTTGCCCCATACATTCATTACAATCAGTGTGTCCTTAGCTGAACTCATTGTCTTTCCCTACAAGCTTTTCCTTCCTCCCATATTCACTATTTTGGTTAATAATCTACCTCCCAGCATCCAGAACAAAAGACAGTTCCCTGTCTCCCTTCCCCCTGAGTCCTGTATACTTTAATCTACTTTTTAATATTGAGTGTTTCAAACTATCACCTCTTACCAAAAGCCCATCCATCAGTATTTTTCAAAGATATTTTTTAAAAAAAGATTTATTTATTTACTATGTGTGAGTACACTGTAGCTGTCTTCAGACACACCAGAAGAGGGCATCAGATCCCATTACAGATGGTTGTGAGCCACCATGTGGTTGCTGGGAATTGAACTCAGGACCTCTGGAAGAACAGTCAGTGCTCTAACCACTGAGCCATCTCTCCAGCTCCATCCATCAGTCTTATTTCTCAGTAAATAATCTTTTTTTATTCGCATCAGTGTTTTGCTTGCATGAATATATGAGGGATCAGTCAGGCTTGGAATTACAGACAGCTGTGAGCTGCCATGTGGGGCTGAGATTTGACCCTGAGTCCTCTGGAAGAACAATGTTCTTATCTGCTAAGCCATTTTTCCAGCCCCTCAGTAAATAGTCTTGCCTCTTAAACCACAGACAGAACTGAAACCAGCAGGTCAGAGTTCCCCCACCTGTGGCTGCTATCGGCTGGAGAAGTCCAGACCCTGGAAGGTCAGTTCAGTCAGCTCTCAGGATATACTTACACACTGGGAAGGAAAGGTTTCTCTCTCCATAATTTTGCATTATGTTAATATTTAGATAAGATTTGATGGGTAACCTGTTTGGTCAGAACAAAGGATAAGTTTGAATTGCTGATCTAAAATATCCAGAAGTCAAAGAAATATAACGTAGCACAAATTTCTGAGAAGACTTGTGTAAAACATGAATGTTAAAGAACACAGAGCTTGGGGTTGGAGAGATGGGACGGCTCAGCAGTTGAAAGCACTGGCTGCTCTTCCAGAGGACCTGGGTTCAATTCCCAGCACCCACATAACAGTTCACAGCCATCTGTAATTCTAATTCCAGGGAATCCAACATGACCATACAGATGTACATGCAGACAAAATATCAATGCACATAAAAACAAAAATAAATACATTTTTTTAAATTTACAGAGTTTGCAATTTAAATGTTCCTTGCTAATTTATAGGTGAGTTTACATTGCTAAAACTTTTCACCCAATCTGAGTATAGCCTGCTTTCTGAGAGGGTGTTTCAGAGCCAACAAGACCCCCACAATGACATCACAGCTATGGTGAAAGTGGAAACAGTTCAGAGAGGTGGGGAACAACAGAGAGAGAAAGATGAGGAGGAGGAGAGGGAGCGAGAAGAGGGGACACAAAAGAAAGGTGAGGGGGAATAGGACAAGGAGGGGAAGACTCCTAAAGGGAAGATCTAGAGAAAGAGAAAATAGAGCCTGAGTCAGAGAGGAAGGACAGGTCCGCTCTTAGCTATGTGCATTCAGTCACATTTCAAAAGGGTCACTGTGGCTTTAAGAACAAGGTCAGGACTTGTGCCTTCAGAAGGTTAACATGGATGTGATTCCCATACTCAGTCTGTCAGGTGTGACTAGAAACCTGGACATTACACACAAAGCTCATGGCGTCTACAAGATGGAGTCTGACATGGATTCTTGATTTCAGAGGGAAACCAAGGAGTGACTTCCAGGGAGATTCCTTGTGCTCCAACACCCCAGGCTGGATACTGGACAAACCAAGAACATAGAGAGGCCAACAGAAATAGAGAATGACAGCCAAAAGGAAACCAAGCAGTACTAACAACAAAACTAGTCTTCCTACCCAAAGGACCAGGAAGAGTGTAACTTGGCCAAAACTGGAACCTTTTGGAAAATTGTCCATTTCACTCTGAGCAAACACCACTGACTCCCTGTGGACGCACCTTTACCCCGTCATCACCACCAAACTTAGTAATGCTGGGTCATGTCCGAGGCGGCCAGCCTACTTGAGTCAAGACTTTCCCAGCTGTCTAGAGGTACTGAAGCAACCCCCCCATTTCTCTCAGGGTTGTACGGGAGCAGTATGAAGCATCAGGTTCCTGTCAGCAAGACCCCCACCCCTGCTCTGCAGTCAAGAGCAGGTACCCAGGCTTAAGGGAAGATGAATGGGAAACCTGGACTTTAACCCTTCACGGCACAGATGAGATGCCCACGCTCATCAGAGGGATGTCAGAGGCCACAGAGAGAAGATCTAGAGGAGATCCAGAATGTGAGAGTGTAAGGCCTAGAGTGGTGAGGGTCCAATACAAAGCCCATCATGCCAATAAGCAGGAAAATGTTACCCTGAACAGACAGAGAAAATCAAAACACACTAACATCGTTTCAGAGGTGAGATTACCAGGCATGAACATTAACACAGATGCCATAACAGTGTCTCAGTAAATGACCGTGAACATGCTTGAACCAAATGAAAAATAAAGTTCAAGCTTAGCCTGGTGAGCACGTCTTTATTCCTAGCACTCTAGAGTCAGAGGCAGCTGGCTCTCTATGAGTTTGAGGCTAGTATGGTCTATAATAGTGAGTTCTCAGATAGCCAAGGCTTCATAGTGAGACCCTGTCTCAACACACACACACACACACACACACACACACACACACACACACACACACAGAGTCGTCGTCATCTTCATCATCCAAAGCTATAAAAGAATTAGATGGAAATCTCAGGACTAAAATACAATAAGTAGATAACTAATTGCTGACTTCAGCAACAGAACAGAGAAAGAGGAAGCCCAGAGTAATCGTGGAGGTAGAAAAAGTCACTAGTAAGTCCTTGAAGAGGGGGAAGGGGAAGAGCAGAAACAATAGTCACCAAGCACTGGGGGACGGGTCAGTGGGAAAGCCCATGTGGTCCATCTAGTGAACCTGAGTTCAGATCCCACAAGTCACATAAAGCCAGGTGTGGGAGCAACTGCTGGGGTCCCAGAGCTCTCATTTTTAAAGTCGGTTCTTTAGGAGTGCTAAGATTCTTAAAGTGTGTTTTGGCCATGTTTATCTCTCTACTCTTCCCAGACCTGTATATCCTTTAAAAGAAAAGCCTTCCAGAGCAATTTGTACTCCCATAATGTTCTTGGCTTCTGTCTTAGTTAAGGTTTCATTGCTGTGCAGAGACACCATGACCAAGGCAACTCTTATAAAGGAAAACATTTAAATAGGGCTGCTTTACAGGTTCAAAGTCTCAGTCCATTATCATCAAGGCAGAAGCATGACATGGTCCAGGCAGGCATGGTGCAGGAAACGGAGCTGAGAGTCCTACAAACATGTCCCGAAAGCAAACAGAAGACTGGCTTCCAGGCAGCTAGGAGCAGGGTCTCAAACCCTCTCTCACAGTAACAGGCTTCCTCCAACAAGACCACATCTCCTAGTAGTGCCACCCCCTGGGCGAGGCATATTTTAACCACCAAAGTTGTAGTCTCCCACCAGAGTGTGGTCAACTTACCAGTGACTATGCTCTTAGGGAAAACTGACCCTTCCTTTCTTAGCAGGCAGCAGCTCTGTGGCAAGAGATGGGATTGTATGCCCAACTCCCTTTTCCACGTTTGCATTTGCTCTAGCTTGGGCTTGTACGAGTTTTTGCATGCTGTTACAGCTATTGTGTGTTCATAAACGCAATGTCCCTGTGGGTAAGAAAAGGTTTCCTTGGAGCCATCCACTACCTGTGGCTCTTATACTCTTTTTACCCTGCCTCCTTTCTGTCATGATCCCAGAGTCTTGGGAAGAAGTGATACATACATACATATATATGTATGTACATACATACATACATACACATACATAATACATACACACATACACACATATGTATATATGTACATATAACATACATACACATACATATATACACAAATATATACATACATACTCATATACATACATACATATACATACATATATACATATGCACACATATACACATACATAATCACATACAAAATATACACACATACATAAATACACACATACACACATACATACACACATATGTACATACATACACACACATACATAATACATACACACATACACACATACATATATATATACATATAACATACATACATATATATGTATGTACATACACACATACATAATACATACACACATACACACATATGTATATATGTACATATAACATACATACATGTATACATACATACTCATATACATACATACATACACATACATATATACATATACACATACATAATCACATACAAAATATACACACATGAATACATACATACACACATACATAAACACACATATAAACACACATACACACATACATACGTATGTACATACACATACATACACACATATGTACATACATACATACTCCCTTTAGCACTGAGAATTCTGCACTATCATTCTCTCTGTGCCTTGGCCAGTTGTGGGTCTCTATTATTTACCAACTACTGCAAATAGAGGCCTCTCTGATGCAGGTTGAGAGATAATTACAGGTATATCAATAAGTCATTGGGACTTTGTTTAATACTATGTTCATTTAGAAGCATAATAACAGTAGTGTCTCCCCTAAGGGCTATGACCTGTACTAGCCAGACGTTCTTGACCTGATAATCGTGCTAGGTACTAGTTTCATCTCGTGGAATGGGACTTGAATCTAAGCAGGGTGTTGTTTACTCCCATGATCCACACCATTCTTGCACCATTGGGAACGCACTGTTAAACCAGTCATAGCTTTATCCTGTAGGATGCACAGCTGATGTGGTTATGATCACTTTTCTCCGGCCGTAACTTTTACAGCACCTGCCAGCGCTATGGGAGCCAGCCAACAGTTATGAATCTTCCAGGTCCTTCTCAGCTTGATTTCGTCGCGTTTGAGAAAATTGAAATAATTCACACACAAATAGATGGAGCTAGAAACAGTCCTTCTGGGTGAGGTACCATAGACCCAGAAAGAAAAACACTGCATCTTTTCTCCCATCTCTTCACATGTTTGTTTTGTTAAAATACTGAAGATATCAGGAAATTCATAAGCCGTGGGAGGGATGTTCAAGGGAAGGGGGATAGAAGGCACTTAGAGGGCACTGTCATTGGGGTGAAAGGGGATAATGGAACAGGAAGGGTTAAACTGGGGTGGGGAAATAGAGACCAGAGGAGGGAGAAAGGGGAAGGCTAAACAACTACAGAGACCTTTTGGGAAAAAAGAAACATGGAGACCTACTACTGTAGATGCTTTTATATACATACATATATATATGCACACACATATACACATACATACATACAAACATACATATACACACGTGCACATACATATACATGTACATATACACACATACACATACATACATATACATACATATATATGCATATGCACATACACATACACATATACATATAGAGAGAGACATACACACACCAGGAGGTATAAAAAAGAATCATTGAAATTTGGCAAAGAATATAAATCTATACACCATAAATAGGAAAACCCTCAGAAGTTCACACCATATTTCAAAGTTCTAAAAGGCTAAATCTGAAGGAAAACAAATTAAAGCAACAAGAGAGAAAGCAAACTCCGTCCGAAGGAGAAAATCAGTTTGAGAAGCAGCAGTGTTCTCATCGAGGTCCTGGACCCTAAAGCAGTTTTCAAGTTTTGTTCTATTATTTCACATTAGTAGCATTGTTGATGAGCTGGGAATCGAACCCAGGGCCTGGTGCATATGTGCCAGGCAAGTATCTATCACTAAGCTACATCATCACCAGCTCTCTAGAGGATTTTTAAAATATTGTATTACCTTTAATTTATTTAAAACGTATGGTCTTTTCTGGAATTTCTAAACTGTTATTTAATAGCTGAAACAAATTTATTAACAATGACTGATGCTTTACAAAGTATGCAAAGGAAATAGTCAGGATAATCATTTAATTATTGAAGATGCTGGAGGCCTGTGTAGGGTATGGAGCTAATTCACTGCATCATCCAAAGACCCTGGGAGGTGGTTGAGTTCATTATCGCCGAGCTCAGGGGAGGCAGTGAGATGGAGATTGGATGCTGGGTTGCAAAATCTGGTCCTCTGCAAAAACAGTAAGGACTTGTAACTGCCGGCTCCACCCCAAACCCTCCACTCTGAGATATGAGTTCACAGGGTAGCTTATTGTGGAATCGAACTGGAGATGACCCCTTCCTATGGTGTGTGGCTCCACAACTTTCCAAGTCACTGAATCATTCAAAGACCTGTGGCGTGGTTGAGGTCATTATTGCCTATGAGAGTGGGGACAGTGGCGTGATGGTTGACCTGACGGTTGACACCTTGCAAACTTTTCTTTGCTCTTGTTCCCAAATACAAATGACTTTCCTCCTGCCTGTCCACGAATGGCATTTGGGGCTGGAGCTATAAATTAAGGACATTATTGTGTGTTTTATAATGATATTTTCTATAAAATATGGGCTTAAATCCCAAGGATTTTGCTGGTGTCAAAACAGAGATGAACAGCGTGAGTCACCGAGCAATTTATTCAAATCTGGCTCCTGCTCCCATATTCACGTCATTTCAGAAGTGGGCCAAGGGCGTGGGAATGAGCATCAACTTGAGGAAGCAACCTGGCCCCACCCACGAGGCAGATACTTCAAGCTTGCCTCTGGCTGCCTTACAGTCCCTCAGCACAGAGGGATGGCCACACAACCCACACAGTTCCCCAGGCAGAGGGAGGAGCTGCCTTCTTCTGAGGGCTCTCCTGACCTTACAGTGCACAGTGATCCTGACCTTACAGTGCACAGTGCTCCCAACCTTACAGTGCACAGTGATCCTGACCTTACAGTGCACAGTGCTCCTGAGTTTACAGTGAGTGCACAGTGCTCCTGACCTTACAGTGAGTGCACAGTGCTCCTGACCTTACAGTGCACAGTGCTCCTGACCTTACAGTGAGTTCACAATGCTCCTGATCTTACAGTGTACAGTGCTCCTGACCTTACAGTGCACAGTGCTCCTGACCATACAGTGCACAGTGCTCCTGACCTTACACTGAGTGTACAGTGCTCCTGACCTTACAGTGCACAGTGCTCCTGACCTTAGAGTGCACAGTGCTCCTGACCTTACATTGCACAGTGCTCCTGACCTTACAGTGAGTGCACAGTGCTCCTGACCTTACAGTGCACAGTGCTCCTGACCTTACAGTGCACAGTGCTCCTGACCTTAGAGTGCACAGTGCTCCTGATCTTACAGTGCACAGTGCTCCTGACCTTACAGTGCACAGTGCTCCTGATCTTACAGTGCACAGTGCACTCTCATCTTTCAGTCAAGCTGCCAATTCTCCTGTCTGGCCTTCAGAATTAAAACAAAGAATCATCCTTCAAAGTTATGCCAGGACTTTTTTTTCCCTTTTTTTGTTGACATCTGTTTTCCGTGGAAACCTGATTCACACACAGACACACACACGGCAGGGGGTGTTGCTATGGGGGGGAGAGAGAGAGAAAGAGAGAGAGAGAGAGAGAGAGAGAGAGAGAGAGAGAAAGAAAGGGACAGACAGACAGAGAACTGCATTAGGAAATTAAAAGTGTGCTCCCACCCCAGGGTTTGCATAGGACTTCCCTGAGACACTCAGAATATTCTAGAAAAATAATGTTTTGAAGAGCATGGCCATCAAAGTGCTAGTCCTGAGGCTCGCCCTTGCTGCATGAAACATGCTTTAATTACATCGAGAGTAATCTTACTGTGATTCAGAGACTGCATTCCTCTGAGTACAGAGCTAGGCTGCCCTACTGGCTAGCTGTTGGTGGGAGACACAGAGGAGTAAGTAATTCTAACTTAACAGATTTTTTTGTCTTGTTTTGTTTTTAAGGATTTATTTATTATTTTATGTATTTGAGTACACTGTAGCTGTCTTCAGACACATCAGAAGAGGGCATCAGATCCCATTACAGATGGCTGTGAGCCACCATGTGGTTGCTGGGAATTGAACTCAGAACCTCTGGAAGAGCAGTCAGTGCTCTTAACCACTGAGCCATCTCTCCAGCCCCAATAGTTTGTTTTTTTTAAGATTTAATTTATTTTTATGTGTATGTGTGTGTGTGTGTATGCACACACACACACACACACACACACACATGCATGAGCACACAAATGCATGTGAGTGCACGTAGGCACTCATGAAGGCTGGAGGTGTTGGATCTCTTGAAGCTGGAGTTATATAGGCAGTTATAATCTAACCAACATGGCTACAAAATCAGCACACCCCTTATCTTCTGAGCTGCCTTCCCTGTCAACAGGTTTTGTTGTTTGTTTAATGAATGTCACAGGACAAAGGCTTAGATATAATGGCTCCTGGCGGGAAAGTCTCTGGATCAGTGACCTAGGTGGAAATTCTGCTCTGCCGTGTGCTAGCTAGGTGTGCTATCTGGCCACGCAGGAGTTGTGGTGCAGAGGGAATGGTGCAGCTTCTAGAGCGTTGGCTGTCCAAGGAGTTAGGAAGGTGGTGTGTCAGTGATTTCTGTGTCACGTGACAGAAGCTCTAATAAATGGTTAGTGTAGAGGCATCATCAGGTTACAGCCGAGTTGTTTCATTCGCAATCATTGCCTCCCTTGTTGCTGATTAGCATTCGTGTCTGTGGATGGCCTCAGCCATGGCAATGGATAATCCTCACTGCCAACACCTTTGGGATCACCTCGCAGAAACCTCTCTCTGGATTGTGAAGAAGACCATGACAGAAGTCACCCTAGGCTCATCTCTGCCCTGCACAGAGCATGCTCATGGCTGCCACATCTTACAGAGGTGAAACAGAAAATAACCATCTTCCAAACATCAACTGTGTACTAGGTACTTTGCATGTCTCATTTCAATTCTCGTGATGGTTTTGGAGATACAAGCACAAACACATGGTTTGAGAAACGTTAATTTGCTCCAGAGAGCACCAACGCCAGGGTCTGAAAACAAGTCGGTGCCACTCTAAAACCCACATCTTTCCCCAACCCCTGTGTTCTCAGTCAGCACTTCAGTTACTGCAACAAAATGCCCAAGGTAAGTCAACTTAAAAAGAGAAAAGGTTTACTGTGAGTCAGGTCTCAGAGGTTTCAGTCCACAGTCACTTGCCCCATTGCTGCGGGCCTGTGATAGCACAGGAGAGTAAAAGCACCTGTTAGAAGAGGCCTGGTTGGTTCCCTGAACCCATGGCAAGTAGCTCATAACTGCCTGTAATTGCACTTCCAAGGCATATGACTATTTGACCCCCCCTTCTAGCCTCTGTGGACACACACACATTTCAACTGAAAAACAATTGCTTTTTAAAGATACATACTATACACCCTGAGTGTGAAGGATCACAGACTGAGGATGAGGATACACACTCAATGGGTTGGTGGTGCCACACTACTTAAAAAAAAAAGTGCTTCAAGTCTGTACTGGGGCACAGCTTTAAAGATGCAGACAGCCTTCTGAGAGAAATTCCCACTGAAGTGGAGGCATCTGACAGAAGATCCCTTCTGGATATCAGATTTGACCAGGGCAGGAACAAAAGGGCACTGGTCCCAGAAAGAGAAACCAGATCAAATTTAGGCCACCATTTACTGTGTTCCTGGTAAGGTTTACCTGCCCTAGAAAACTCCGTATTTTCATATCTGTTCCCCGTAAGATTGCCAGACTTAAAAAAAAAAAAAAAACTGATATTTGTTTTGATACAAGTATGTTTCATCTCAAGCAATCAATATTCAGGACATACTGTAGTTTAAAATTGAGGTTCACACTTAGCTGGTGAGCCTCTCTATTTCACTTGGCCTGTAAGTTTCCCACTTGTCTTAGTTGGGGTTTCTATTCCTGCACAAACATCATGACCAAGAAGCAAGTGGGAGAGGAAAGAGTTTTATTCAGCTCACACTTCCATATCACTGTTCATCACTAAAGGAAGTCAGGACTGGAACTCAAGCAGGTCAGGAAGCAGGAGCTGATGCAGAGGCCATGGAGGGATGGTACTTACTGGCTTGCTTCCCCTGGCTTGATCGGCCTGCTTTCTTATAGAACCCAGGTCTACCAGCCCAGGGATGGCACCACCCACAATGGGCTGGGCCAGGGATGGCTCCACCCACAATGGGCGGGGCCCTCCCCTCTTGATCACTAGCTGAGAAAATGCCTTACAGCTGGATCTCATGGAGGCATTTCCTCAGCTGAGGCTCCTTTCTCTGTGATGACTCCATCTCGTGTCAAGCTGACACAGAACCAGCCAGTACCACTGGAAATCTCACAGATGGAAGGATGATGGTGCAGCCACAGGTATCTAGACCTGAGTCAGGCTCAACACCTTTCCAGCAGCTTCGGGGGACTTTGACCTGTTCTCAAGCCACTCTGAGCCAGCCCAGTTGCCTCTGAGTGCAAGCACTGAGGTGGTCATGGGCACAGTGGAGCTTTGTCAAGTGTCTTAGAACTTGTGTATGTGTTCCTACTACTACCCTAGCAAGTGACCATGAATTCAGTGGCTCAGAGCAGCACACATTTGTTATTACTCTCACGGCCTTCTCAGCGAACCTCCCCAGCCTCCTAAGTGCTAGGATTACAAGCTCATCATTGGCTCATAGGCCTGTCCATCTTCAAAGTCAATAGTAGTTCTTGTTATCACTGACCGCCCTCTGCTGCAGCCTCCTGACGGATCTGTACTTTCGTGTGTGTGTGTGTGTGTGTGTGTGTGTTGTGTTTACTTTTTTGAGACAGTTTCTCCGTGTAGCCCAAATGTCTTGAAACTTGCTCTGGAGATAAGGCTGGCCTCAAACTCAGAGACCTACCTGCCTCTGTCATAGTGGGTTGACATGATTAAAGTACATTGTTTACAAGAATGAAATTCTCAATGAGTAAAAATAAGTCAGCCAATAAGTAAGAACAGATTCTACAGCCGACAAGCTGGAGATTGGGTGTTTGACACATTTGCCTATGGGAGATGTTTCATATTAAAGCCATAATAAAGTAAAGCCAAGGCCCCTTCACCCTGAATCAAGTCCATCTAAGTATTTAAACTCAATGGGTGTGTTAGCTGTCAGTATACTGGAAAGAGTCTAGCTTCTGACCAAAGACCTGAGGAGCTTGCTCTGCACTGCCACATAGCCAACAAGGAAGGCTCTTGTGGACCCCCGGTCTTACAGTTAGCTCAGTGAGTCAGCTGGGGTTTCTGTAGCTGTGATAGAACACCATGACCAAAGAGAACATGGGAGGAAAGGGATGACTTCAGCTCACAACTCTCAGGTCAGACTCCGTCACGGAGGGAAGTCAGGGCAGGACTCAAGGCAGGAACCGGGAGGCAGGAACTGAGGCAGAAGCCATGGAGGAGTGTTGCTGACTGGATTGCTCCCCCCACCCCAGTTTGCTCAGTTTCTTGTCTTATTCACCTCAGGACCACCTGCTCAGCCAGAATGGGCTGGACACTCCCCCACCAGCCATTAATCAAGAAAACTCCCCATAGGTTTTTTTACAACTCTATCTTACGGAGGCATTTTCTCAATTTGAGGCTCTCTCCTCTTAGGTGACTCAAACGGACAAAAAAAACTAGGCAGCACCTAGAGATTCCTTCCCAGGGAGTCTTGAGCAGAGGGGCCTGGCTTAGGCTCCACCTTAACTCAGTACACAGGGCTCCTTTCCTCCTAGGCCTTGCCCTACATCCCTGACTCTACCCTTGATGCTTTGATCCCAGGTCTATAAAGACCAGGGTTTTGCTGAGTCCCTCAAAAGTGAAACTCCCCACAGGACACTGCATGCACCCTACACAGATGATTCTTGCTAAGGCCATTTCTTGGCAGAAAAAGGGACTGGGAGCACCTGGGCCTTCTCCTCTTTCACCTCTTGCTTATAATGTTGCAAGGGACTGCTACAGCTTCATCATGGCCGACATCACTTGGCTTCTGCAGATCAGCGCTACCGAGAGCCACAGACCTAACTGACAATGCGGTCGAGTGACTCCATGAGTTGCTGAGCCGATACATTCAAGCATTGACTGAAATCCAGCCCCAGCAATGCACACCAGCTGGATGCCAAGCGTACAGAGATAAATGAGCTCTGTTGGTCACTAGCAGGAAGCTCTTACCTCCCTTAGGGTATTACCATGTGGGGTAACTCTCTCTGTCATCATGATTGACTCAAAGCCTCAACTTCTAGCCCCAGATCCCATATAATCCTCCGGACCCAAGTGTGTAATATAAATGCCGCTATTACAATTATTATAAACTAATTCTCGTTATTTGGACTGAGACTTTCAGAAATTCCAGGTCAGGCTTGGACTCTAGATCAGTTGGTAGAGAATTGACCTAGCCTGATCTACATTCCTGAGTTTAGTCCTCAGTATCCCATAAGTTGGGTGTGGTGGCCTGAACTCAGCACTCCAGTGGTGGAATATCACAAGTTCAAGGTGATCCTCTCCCGCATAGTCAGTTTGAGGCAGCCTGGGCTTTGTGGTATCTTGAAAGGAGGGATGGGGTTTTTCCAAGCCAGCCTGAAATCCATCTGTGCTCTGTGCTGATAGCAATAATACACAAGACCATGGAGTCAACGGTCTGTTCCAGGAGGGTGCTAGAGAGTCTGTTTGTGTACAGTGATCCACTAAACACGGAGCCTTGCAATGAGGCCATTTAAGGACCAGCGTCCTATGTGGATATAAAGAACCCATTTATTTCACCTCACTGGCTTGATGGAAAAGCTAAGTGTGGGTGTGTACAAAATGCCGGTTGATAATATAGAGCACAGCCCAGCCCAGAACCAGGAGGAGGGCGAATGTGAGCATGATGTAATGGTCTCCTCCCTAAAAATGCTTCCCTGAGTCTCCACAAGGGTGACAGCATTGGCAAACATTTAAGCTAAGTGCCCCTCCTGTACATTGTGCAGTCCTGCCAAGGATGAATGCCAGGAAGCCCAGCCCTGGCAAGGGTCCATTCCAAAGTACCTTCTGACTTCAGGTTGTGGATGCTAGCCCACTTCCTGGCTCTTTCTCTCCAGGTTCCCTGTGTGGACCAGAGGCGGGCCTGGCCTGACATGGCTTTGCCTCTCCCCCAGGGACAATTCTGCAGTCACAGAACAAAGACAGCGTCTCTGTCAGGTCCCCTCCAGATGGACTTTAATCAGTCAGACTGAATCAGGTCACTCTTTCCTCTTTGATCTTTGCTCCGTCCGGACAGAAAAGACAAATCAGGAAGACTGACGATTACCCTGCTGCACCAGGAGGCGACCAGATCATTCTGCCCATCCCTAGCATTCCCAGTTACTAAGCAGGAATGAAGGAAGTATTCATGATCTCAGATCTTGTATGATGCTTGACATGCACCAAAGAAGGAGCAAGCAGGGAGCCACAAAGTCCATGAAACTCCTTTGGGAGCTGAGCAACAGTAACCACGGCTGTCCCACACACTTCTCTCTGACTACATGCCTACTGAGCGCCTACAGCACGCAGGGAGTCCTTTGCCGGCCACACACAGTAGGATCGCAGAAGGCTGAGGGATGGGAGAGCCGTCACTGCAGCTGTCCAGATTTCAGTGTCTACAGTTTCAAGCAGGCAGTGTTGGAGGGCATGAGCTAGAAGACGCCCTTGGAGTTATTTTCTATTCGTTCCGAACATATCACAAACACGCCATAACAGGCAGGGCTGGTGCTGACAGCTGGCTTACCTCACATGCCTTTCCAGTCACTGGAGAGCAAGGCCTGGGAAACCTGTATCCTCTAGGCTGAGCCCAAGGTGTCTGCTTAAAGGCAAACAGTTAGTTTTCGAGTCTGTCAGGGGGCACTTTGGGGCTTTAAGTGTACTCATTTTTAATTCATGAGGTTGAAAGCCTACTCAGGAGCTGGCTCTCCAGCCCTAACAGGCTGGTCTGAGAATTTGGGGGTTGGCAAAGTTGCAGAGGAATCGCAAGAGCCACGCCTCAACTGGGGCAGAGAAAGTGATGACTCACCCCAAGCTTCCTAGGTTGAGTAGGAAGCAGCTGACTCTCCGGCTGGTCTAGATAGGGTAGGAATGGAGTTGGGGAAGTGGGGCGGGGATAGGCGGGATGGAAGGTTTCCTGAATCGCCTGGGATGGGCAGCAGGAACATCTTGATAGGAGTTTAATCGTTATCCACTTTGTCTCTTTCTTGGCTTGTTTGTTCGTTTGTTCGTTTTTAGGGATTTTCAGAAAGAGTTGAGCTCTGGCATGAGCTCGAAGGAGTCAAAGTAGAAAGGCTATAACCCGGCACTGTAAAGGCTGTAAATAGGAAACCCAGAGCTTCCTACGAAGCCAAGTGGAACCTGAGGGGACACAGGACATGCGCTCCCTGTGTTAGGAGACTTTGCTTTGATGCTCAGAGCACCTAGCAGGAAACCCCCAAAGCTCCTTGTAAAACACAGCTAATAACAGAAGCCACCTGTAGGATTGTCTGTGACGATGAATGAACCAAAATCAGGAAGCCACGGGACAATGCATGGTTTGGAGTAAAAGTCTTAAGATTTGTAGTTATTTTTATGAGTTGAGAGGAAGACAGTCGCATGCCAGCAGCAACAGGTGCGCAGACACGGGTTGTTAGTTATGGCTGGAAGAGCGGAGCTGGATGTTTTTCTATTTTAAGAAGCCATGCTAATGACAGGTGCCTGCAGGAAGTGACTCTACACCTGTCGAGCCCAAGCTGGGTGCCTGGATGTGGCTCTTTCCTTCCTCCAAGCCTCAGGTGTGTCTCCTTGATCGTCTAAGCCTGGGGATCTCAACACAGACGCTGGCTCCTGGGCCTGGAGAACTGCGGCTCTGCCTTTCTTACTGTTAAGTCTCAACCCTGAGATGCCTATTGAACTAACCAAAGCGAACCTGGTGACCAGGTTCTCCCAGCATCCCTCAACCCCTACCTGTTACAGGGTCCTCTTGGGTTGCATGGCTGCCCCCTTACTGCCTCTCCTGAGCTCTCCAGCCAGAGGGCTGAGCTGCTCTTGCCTGTATAATCCAACTGTTTTGATATCCTGCCCTTTTCGTACCTTTGCCCCCATGGCTGCTGCACCAGATTCTCTTCTCTCCCCTCCTGATCCCCTGTCTCCTCACAGGGTCATAACCACTCTGGACTCTCCTAGATGTCCCTGCCACCGGCTGTGCTCTCCCACATACTGACAAACTTTCTCCTCCAGCAGACCTAGGGCAGTCATGCCCTCCCATTTCTCTCTTCATTCGCTTACAAGCCCCCTGTAATGTGTGCCGCTGCTCCACAGCCTTGGGGAACCGTGGGTAAAGCCAGCACAGTCCATAGCCTCTTGATGAAGCCTGGCATGGTCGTATGCACACCTACAACCCCAGAACTTGCTGGGCAGAGGTCGGAGAATCATGAATTTGAGGTCAGCTTGAACCGTATCGTGGGACTTCGTCTCAACAAACAAACAAAAACAAAGGTTCGGTGCTGACAGAACCGTACTGTCTGTGCCGCCGATGGGCCAGTGGACAGACGCCACTGGAAAATGATGCTTCAGTTTTATCTCAGCCAAGCATGAATCACGAGTACTTAGTGGATCCCTCATTGGACAGCTCTGACCCTACATTCTGAGGCCACAGACGAGACTGTGTCTAGAAATCACACAGGTTTAAGGCTGAAGGCAATGTAGAAACGTGCTCATCTGTGTACCATCAACATGCCCAGAAAACACAGTAAACAGGAGTGCTCTTGGATGTACCGGGGTTGGTAGAAAGGCTTTCTGATGGCTGCCTGGGGGAAGGGGCTTCTCCCGTTCTGATCTAGAATCGGAACCGCAGTATTGTCTGTGTGTTGGCAAAGGTAGAGTAGAAGATAACCCAGGACCGTGTGTGGTATAGGTACTGAGTGTGTGCATGTGAGAGTGTGTGTTAAGAGAGGCTAACGTAATCTATCTTAAAACGATTCTTGCTATGTGTCTGTGGATATCCCTTTACCTAGTTTGTCTTGGTATAGGGTTTCTGCCATTTTAGACACTGCTCTTTAAAAAAATTTTTTTAAAATGTGTTCTTTGATAATTTCATATTATAAAGACAATGTATTTTAGTCATATATACCTCCTTTTCTCTCCTCCGAGTTCTCCCAGAATTCCCTGACCGATCCTCCTCCTGATTTCATGTCCTTTTAACTGAAAGAAAATTGTGTATGTGTGTGTTGATTTATTTTTCTGTCATACAACATATCCTGACTGCAGCCTCTTTCCCCTCCTCCCAGTCCCCCTCTCTCCCGGGTCCACTGCTGCTCTGTTTCCCTACAGAAAAGAGCAGGCCTCCCAGGGACATCAGCCAAACACAGCATAGCAAGTTGCAGTAAGACCAGGCACAAACACACATCAGGGCTAGATGAGGCAGCCTAGTAGGAGGAAGAGGGTCCTAAGAGTAGGCAAAAGAGTCAGAGACACCCCCTCTTCCACTGTCCAACAAAAAATCCCAAGCCAAACTACTACAGTGTATGTGCAGAGGACATAGAACTCATACCTGCTCTGTGATACTGTTTCCGTCTCTGTGAGCCCCTGTGAGCCCTGCTTAGTTGATTCTGTGGGCCTCATTCTCTTGGGGTCCTCAAACGCTCTGGTTCCTATGATCCTTCCTCTCCCTCTTCCACAGGCTTCCCATACATAGCTCCACCTAATGTTTGGCTGTGGACCTCTGCATGTGTTCCCATCAGCTGCTGGGTGAAGCCTGGCTGATGATGACTGGTCTAGATGTGGATCTATAAAGTATAGCAGAATAACATTAGGAACCATTTCATTGACCGTTCGTGCTTGGTTCACTGTGGATCCCATTACCCAAGGCAGTATGTTAAATATGATCAAAGAGGAAAATAAATTGGCATCAAAATGTAGATATCTGTGACTAAAGATCTAAAATAATGGTGAAGATGTCGGATAGATTCCCAACTCCACCTGCCTGGGATACTTGTGTGTCTCTTGAAGCCCTGGGACAGAAATGAGGCTGTCTTATGAAGAACTGGACACAGGGGCTCAGATCTTTCTGCTACCCCGCAGAGTGATAGCAGGCTTCCTTCTGCTCTGTCCTACTCAGTCCACCAGGCCACCTGAACATGACCCACGGTCATACCCCAAACAGAAGAACTGTCTTTATGTCCGGCCCCACCCCAAGAAGCCATGTGAAACCAGGCAGGGCATTAATACCAAGTCTCAAAACTGCGCCACTGCAGAGTAGCTACCCCTGGCTCTGCCTATGCCCTAAGGGAACTGTTGAGCCCTGTTCTACTTCTGGGGTCTCAGCACCCTCCCGGGATCTTTCTTCATTGTATTAGCCTTCTCTCTGTGTGTGTGTCCCTCGAATTTTATCTTCCCTACTCAGTATGCAGAGGAGCACATTCCAAATTGAATCCAACCCTTCAGTTGCTATTTCCCCCAGCATGCCTCACCCAAATTATGTCAACATTTCGAGGCTAGGGACTGCTGACAGAGCTCCCATCTGCATTGTTGCTTGAAGTCAAACAAGGAGCCAGCTGTTTCAACATGTGCATCCGCCTCTCCAGACACAAAATGAGCTAAAGCAATGACTCAAAGCACGTTAGAGAGACAGGGCAGGGTATGCCCTGCCATCCTTCCTCTTCTCACTTGGGTTAAACATCCGACCACAGACTTTGCCCTTCAAGTCCTGTTCTGGCTCCCAGACTTGTGGACTTCAAGGCTGTTTCATCCCTACGTGATAATGAGCTGCCTCCTCTAAGCAGCTTCAAAGAGAAGGAACAAAACGACTTTCCCCCCCCCCTCCTTTTTTTCCTCCCCTTTGTAAAATTTCTCCCTTTGAATTTTGTTTTTCTCTGGTGTCTGAGAGTTCCCCCCGGGGAGAAACAATGCTGAAGGTTAGACAACCCAGCCTTAGCTATCAAAGCCCCTTCTCGTTATCTGTGGCTTTTGCGTCACTCCCGACGGGCACTGAGGCTTCTGTCCTCTGCATGTATTCCTACCCTGATGTCAGCTGCCAGCAGGGTCAGACATTGCCCCCATGGCTGTAAAGATAAACAAGGCGCGGCAGACACCCTCCCTGATTGGGAGGTAGACAGAGTCACTTTCCCTTGGCAAGGACTCCCCTAGGGGGTGTTACTGTTCCTCTGGGCTACGTAGTCACCATTGTTCCCTAAGCTGAAGCTGGGAGCTGCAGTCTCCCCACCCAGCCATTGTGCCGGCTCTCCCTTACTGCTGGTGCCTGTGTTGGTGGCTCAGTGCCTGGACTCCCACTGGGAGCCAAAGGCTCTTCTGTGCCTCAGCAGAACCTTCTATTCTGTCTCTGTGACTAACAGTTTGTGTTGAGTTTCGGTCTCTTAAACAACATTTTCAACATTAGGTGTTCATGGACATTAAGCAGTGTCAAGTAGGTTCCTTTGCAGATAACTTGGATTTGGTGGCATTTGTTTTTGCTTGTCTGGTTGGATCATAATCCTTGGCTATTTAATAAAATAACAAAAAGAAAGCAGTTTCCTGATCCACATTGCTGATAACATGCTGGGCCACTGTTCTCCACCCTGCCTCAGTCAGTGAGACCCAGAGTAAGAGCCAAAAGAAAACTTGTGTCCCATAAATTTGGGTATGGTGTACCTTCATTTTGATTGAATTTTAGAAAGTCTTTGGTTTCTTTATTTTTCCCTGACTCACAGATCACTGAGTAAAAAGATCAAAGCATAAAGAGGTGTTCAATTTCCATGATTGTGTAGGCTGCGGGTGTTTCTACTGCTGTTGTGAAGTACAGCTTTAATCCATGGTGGTCTGATAAGATGCAAGGCATTATTTCAATTTTCTTGTGTCTGTGGAGGCTTGCTTTGTGACTGACTATATGGTCAGGTTTAAGGAAGAATCCATGAGGTGCTGAGAAGAAGGTATATTCTTTTGTGTTTGGGTGTAACAGTTTATAATTTATGTTAGGTCCATTTGATTCATAATGTCTGTTAGTTTCATTATTTCTCTGCTTAGGTTTTGTCTGGATGTCCTATCAATTGGTGAGAGTATGATAAAAATGAACAGAAATCTGCAACTGGCGGTAGTTAGGAGGTGAGGGGCACCTCCAGGATGAAACAGAGACCTGGAATAAGGGAGGCACCCAAGAATGAATGGGAGTGACTGTAGCTGTAGTGACTGTAGCTGTAGTGACTGTAGCTGTGACCCTCTACACTGGGGATATGGAACCTGAAGAGGCCACCTCCTATAGGCAGGTAGGGACCCCAGTGGAACAATAGAGACATGAACCTACTCACTAAACTTTCAACCCAAAATTTATTCTGTCTACAAGAAACACAGGGATAGAAGATGGAGCAGAGACCCAGGGACTGGTCAACCAATAACTGGCCCAACTTGGACCCAACATGGGCAAGCACCAGTGCCTAACACCAATCCCCAATGATACTCTGCTATGCTTGCAAACAAGAGCAAGCTGTCATCTGAGAGGTTCTGCCAGCAGCTGACTCAGACAGGTACAGACACCCACAGCCAAACAGTGGCTAGAGCTTGGGAACTCTTATGGAAAAACAGGAGGAAGGATTGTAGTCCCAGAGGGGATAGAAACCCCACGGGGAGACCAACAGTCAACTAACCTGGACCCTTGAGACTCAGAGTCTGAACCACCAAAGAACATACATGGGCTGGACCTAGGTCTCCCTGCTCATGTGTAGCACATGTGCTGCTTGGTCTTCATGTGGGTCCTGAACAACTGGACTGAGGTCTATCCCAAAAGCTGTTGTCTGTATGTGGGATGTGTTCTTCTAGCTGGGCTGCCTTGTCTGGCCTCAGTGGGAGACTTGGAGTCTCCACTGAGCCTCATGGAGACTTGTACTGCCAGGGTGTGTATGGGGGGTAGCCAGGGGTCTTACTGCCAGGGAGTGTATGGGGGGCCACCCAGAGGGTCTTACTGCCAGGGTGTGTATGGGGGGGCAGCCAGGGGTCTTACTGCCAGGGTGTGTATGGGGGGCCACCCAGGGGGTCTTACTGCCAGGGAGTGTATGGGGGGGCCACCCAGGGGGTCCTGCCCACTCAGAGAAGAAGAGAGGGAATGGGGAATTGTGGGAGGTGGTAACCAGGGGGGTCAGTGAGTGGGGTGTAAAGTGAGTAAGTAAAAAAATAAAATTTAATTTAAAACAGAGCCAAAAAAACCCCAAACAAAAACAAAACCCAGGCTTCAATAGGAAAAGAGCTCACTCTGAAAAGGCAGAGTGGGGCTCCTGAGTTTAAGGCCACCTGAGGAGTCCTGCCATGCTCTTGCTCTTTGCTTTTGTTTTGTTTGGGAGAAACAGCAGTCTGGTTGCATTTAGAATATGAACTTGGAGCCATTAGTTGGACTTTGTGTTCCCATTCACATCAATAAGCAATTCTGCTTCTAAACACTTATAACTTATTCATACCGATGGCATTCTGTGGGGCAAAACCTTGGCTTGCCAAGCATAGCTGAAGAGCAAACTGTATTTCTAGAATTATCTTCCTTCTAAGACCTACCTACAAGTATGGCAAATGTCAAGGTCATTACTTCGGTGAGAAGATCATCAAGGGGACGATTAAGGGGGAACAAGGGGGTTTTCTATCGAAGGGGTCATTTCAGCATCTCACATTTAAATTGCCTTGTTTCAAAAGCCTTTGCAGGTCTAGTTTGTAGGTTTGCTCATTTTAGATGTAGTGATCTAGACAAGCCATGCCATTAATTTTAAAATTACACGTGTTTATTAATCTTGTGTGTCTGCCACAGCACCTATATAGATATTAGAGGACAACTATATAGTAGTTGTAGTTCTTCCTGTAGCAGTCAGTTCTTCCTGTCCAGCATTGGTCCCAGGGGTCATGCACAGATGTTTAGACTTGGGGGTCAGTCTTAAACAGTGCCTTTACCTGTTGAGCCATCCTACCAGGCCTAGACATGACAGATTTGTACTCTACTACTGAGCTAAGTCCCCAGTCCCCTGAAAATTATAGCTTTAAAAGAGATTAAATGTCATGTGAGCATGGAATTTGTGTGTGTGTGTGTGTGTGTGTGTGTGTGTGTGTAACACCATGGCCAGTGGTGTCGGAGTCATCTACCCATGTCTGATCCAATAATGTCCACCTTTGAAATCCTGAAGAGGTAGTTAGGGTGTGCCTTGTGACACCCTCCCTAGTTCACTTCCCCTGGGGCCTGCCCCATGTCCTACAATCCTACCTCCCAAAGGCTTCCCAACTCCAGTACTGTAACAGGATAGAGACAAAAGCTACACTACACGGGCACTTGAGAACATGAACATCCAAGTAGCAGGTTCCAACCTACCTGGAAGACTATTTGTTCTTCAGGGCAGGAATTCTAGCTCTATTGTATTTCATTTTCCTGTGTTGAGCATCAAATCCAGGGCCTTGCAAATGCCAGGCACGTGCACAAAGTTTTATTTGTTTGGGTCTCAACTCAGACCACACTTACTATTCTAGTTGACACACTGAGAACAGGCAAGGTGAGCCGTGCCTTCAATTCTAGCACTCAGGAGGCAGACGCGTGCTGATCTTAGCTTGAGGCCATCCTGCTCTTCATAGAGAAAGTCAGGCCAGCTACAGCCTACATTTATAGTTCTAAATTTAACTGATTTGAATATCTCCAAAATTTTTTCATTATTCACACAAAAGTCTTCAGAAGATTTCTTTTTCCCTTTAGAACCATTGAGAAAAGGAGGAAAACCTCAAATTGACACGTTAAAGCACATGGCCTTAGGCGTGGCTGTTTTCCTGCCCTGTTTGTAAACTGTGTTCTTGGTGACCAAATTCTGCCATAGAAACCCCACGCTGCATTTCACTGGGCCTGAGGAGGCAATCCAAGCGTGTGACTCTTATGTCATCTTAAAACTTTTCTTCTATGACTTTTATCACCACACAATCAACATATGCATATTCAAAAGAAATGAAAAGTACAAATAAGTACCATTTTCTGTCAGCCTACTCTGAGTGTGGGACAGTGTGGCTCTCTTATCTAGAAATAGAGATTTGTTTGCTTAGTTTCTTGAATCGAGGTGTCAGATAACCTCAGTCTGCAGTGAGAGATGGAAATTTACTCTTGAACGGATCTTTGTCCTGTGACTGTCACTTTGGCACCGCAGTTTAGATAGGCGTCTCAGTCCTGAATCCTCAGTTGACATAGGCCTAGGCTGGTTGTTTCCACAAAGCTGACCTCTCCCAAGCCCTTTCCTCTAATAGTGGAGAGTACATGTTTAGGAAGCCCAGCCTGTGGGTACTGTGGGAAAACCCAGTGTGCCCTAGGACATATGACTTTGTGAAGCAAAGCAAATCCAGATTGAGTACTGTCCTCTTTAAGATGAATCAGTAGCATCCAGTGTGTATGCACCTGAGGCTTGGGCAGAGCTCAGGACCAATGGGGCTATCCCAACAGTGGCAAATACCATTTTCTGCAGAGCTATGATAGGTCAGTGAGTGAGTGTGTGTGTGTGTGTGTGTGTGTGTGTGTGTGTGTGTGTTAGCAAAATACCATGGCCAAAAAGCAAGTTGGGGAGGAAAGGGTTCATTCAGCTCATACTTTCACAGCACTGTTCATCACTGAAGGAAAGCAGGACAGGAACTCAAGCAGGACAGGACCCTGGAGGCAGGTGAGGTTGCAGAGGCCTTGGAGGGATGCAGCTTACTGGCTTGCTTCCCATGGCTTGTTTAACCTGCTTTCTTATAGAACCCAGGACCATTTGCCTAGGGCTAGCACTGCCCACAGTAGGCTGGGCCCTGCCCCATCATTCACTAATTAAGAAAATACCCTACAGCTGGATATTAAGGAGGTATTTTCTCAATTAAGTTTCCCTTTCTGATAACTGTAGCTTGTCAGGGTGACATGAGACCAGCCACCATGACTGACCCCCTGTCAACTTGACACTAACATATCACTATAGAGCCACAGTTTTTCTTCTTATTCATCCCAAAGATCTCACATCAAAGGCAAATGACTTTAAAAGTTCCAACGTCTTTACAAATTCAAACACATTAAAATTTCAGTCTCTTTAAATAACTATCCAATCTTTCTAAAAACCCAAAATCTCCTTTAAAAGTTCAAAGTCTTTTAACTGTGGGCTCCTTTAAATATCAAAATTAAGTACATTCTTCAAAAGGGAAGAACCAGTCACAATCTTAAAGGAGCACAAACCAAACTCCAACCATATAAAATAAACTCAATGTCCAATCCTCCGAGAGTCAGTCAGGACTTTCTGGGCTCCTCCGAGGAGTTGACTCACTTGTCCAGCTCTGCCCTCTGCAGCACACACAGCTTGTGTGTTGTGTGCTAGGCTTCCGAGGAGTTGACTCACTTGTCCAGCCCGGCCCTCTGCAGCACACACAGCTTGTGTGTTGTGTGCTAGGCTTCAGCTTCCTCATCTCGGCTGTTGCTGCTGTTCTGTGTGGTCATCCGTGGTACCGGCATCTCCAAAGTGCTGAGGTATTCTGCTCCAACGGGGCTGCACTTTCTCATAGCATCTCTTAGGCTCTCTTTATGGTGCCAAGCCCTACTTCTTTGCACAACCCCTTCAGTCTTGGGCTTTCAACTGCCACCAGAGGCTGCACCTTCCCCAGAGGCCTCTCCTAGCCTGTCACAGTGTCAAGCCTCAGCTGCTTTCCATGATGCCTTCAAAACCACTGCCACCTGGATAGTTCTTAAACTACCAAGTTTGGCTGTCAGCACAAGGTACAGCCTCAGCCATGTCTGGATCACAGCTTCTGTGTGCTGACCCCAAAGAAACAGTTCCCAGGAGGTTTCACTTCAGCAATGCTGGTCTCTTCTCAACTAGTTTCTTAACTCCAGCTAACCAGCATCAATCGTCTCAGTAAAGCAAAGTTTTTACTTCAGTGTTGTTGGCCTCTTGTTAATGACGGCTGACCAGAGAAAGAGAATCTCCATCCCAAATAGCAAATGGCCTGATAGTCTCTAAACTTCATACAAAGCTTCACAAGCCAGAGCTCCATCTTCTGCACTGCTCCTAACATTCTTATCCTCCAGTGTCCTTCTGAACAGCCCACTGAGCTCTCAACACTCAACTTTCCCAGCCCCAAGTTCCAAAGTCCTTCCACAGTCCTGCCCAAAACATGGTCAGGTATCCCACTACACTGGTACCAACTTGACCAGTTTCTGTTGTTGTGATGAAACACCAGGAACGAAGCAACTTGGGGAGGAAAGGGCTTATTAGGCTCTTACGTCCACAGCACTGTTCATCACTGAGGGAAGTCAGGACAGGAACTCAAGCAGGGAAGGAACCTAAAGGAAGGAGCTGATGCAGAGGCCATGGAGGGGTGCTGCTTCCTGGATTCTTTCCTATGACTTGTTCAGCCTGATTTCCTATAGAATCCAGAACCACCATCCCAGAGATTGTGGGAGATGGAACTACCCACAATGGGTGGCGCCTTCCCCTATCAATCGCTAATTATTTTATGGAGGTGTTTTCTCAAATAAGGTTCCCTCCTCTCAGATTTGTGTGTCAAGTTGACATAAGACTAGCCAGCACAATTCTGTTCATCCATTGGCCCTAATTAAAGGTTTTAAAATGACAAAATAGTCCTGTGTATAAACTAAACCAAGAGTGTTCTTAATGATCAGGAAAAATAGAATTAAAAAAATTAAGGGCAGTGTACTGGCTGGTTTTGTGTCAAGTTGACACAAGCTGGAGTTACCATAGAGAAAGGAGCCTCAGTTGAGGAAATGCCTCCATGAGATCCAGCTGTGAGGCATTTTCTCAACTAGTGATCATTGGGGAGGGCCCAGCCTGTTGTGGGTGGAGCCATCCCTGGGCTGGTAGACCTGGGTTCTATAAGAAAGCAGGCTGATCAAGCCAGGGGAAGCAAGCCAGTAAGTGACATCCCTCCATGGCCTCTGCATCAGCTCCTGCTTCCTGACCTGCTTGAGTTCCAGTCCTGACTTCCTCTGGCGATAAACAGAAATGTGGAAGTGTAAACTAAATAAACTCTGTCCTCCCCAACATGTTTCTTGGTCATGATGTTTTGCGCAGGAATAGAAACCCTGACTGAGACAGGCAGTGAAAACAGCTCAGTGGATGAAGAATCCTGCTGCCAAGCCTGGTGTAAGTTTAATCTCCAGAATTCACACTGTAGAAGCAGAGAATTGACTCCTGACAGTTGTCCTCTGACCTCTACATGTGTACCCCAACCCCCACCCCATCCTACAAAGAAATTATTAAACAAATACAATAAAAAAATAAAGACATTTACTTTGAAAACTTATAAGTTTTCGCAAAGATGTAAAAATTGAACTAATGTTGGTGGGGTCATATGTGGAGAATTCTGAAACCCTTGTAACTGTGAGTCAGGACCTCTGGAATGTTGGAGAAGACAGAATAGCAGTAACCAATCTAGGGACCCGAAGGCATGCACTCTGAGAGCTGGTCCAAGTCTATTTTAGTAAGTGCACATGTCTTCAAAATGAAAGGTATTCTCCAAATGGTCAATGCCGTCCGAACCTCACAGGGCTGTGCCTTTTAGTTACAGTATTTAAAAAGTATTCAAATGTTAGTAGACACTATAAAATCTTCAAAATGGTAGAGGAATCTCAAATATTTTTGAAGAGTTTGTGGTTTGAGTCTGGTCTCCATCACAGAGTGTAGAGGTCATTTGTCATGGCTGTGGGAGACTCACTATACAGTGTAAGGGCCATTTAGGCTGTTAGATATCGCCAACCCTGTTTGTAGGCATTTGATGTAGTCTGGTCCTACAGATAATGCCAACCACCAGGCTATTAATCACTTCCAATCTCTAGCTTTCTAGAATGGAGAACAGGTTTTACATCTTTGCCGTTGGAAAGACAATCCTGAATGCTTAGCATTCCTGATTTCTCTAGAGTGCTGTGGGCACAAGCACCTTTATGCTGTGCTTCCAACAAAGGGTAACTTCATGAGCCTAGACTTGGAGGAAGAGAAAGAGGGGTTGCTGAGAGGCCCCTTATGTCTGAAGTGATCTTGGACCTTGAGAAGTCACTTCCCCTCCTTGACTCCATTCCTCCTCAGTAAAACAGGGAAGATACTGACAAAAAGTGCATGAACCGTTACGAATGCTGAAAAAGATCATGCTCATGTAAGCATTCTGGAAGCTAACAGACTGTGCAAATGTTAGCTTCTCTCTTGGGATAACAAACACTGGGTTGCCATTTCCTTGCTCTGAACAGTATTGGAGGATAGTAACAAATACTTTCCAAGTCTCCACCCTCCCCCAACCCCACTGCTTCTGAGATGTGAGTAGAGCTTCACACCACAAATAACTAGGGTTAGGGTTAGGGTTATAGTTAGGGTTAGGGTTAGGGTTAGGGTTGGGGTTAGGGTTAGGGTTATAGTTAAGGTTAGGGTTAGGGTTAGGGTTAGGGTTAGGGTTAAAGTTAAGGTTAGGGTTAGAGTTATAGTTGGGGTTAGGAAAAGCGAACAAACTCTATAGTGAACGCAGCTGCTGTTTTAGAGGACTCCTGAGCATGGCATCTTGGCTGGGTAACTCCTATGAATTTTGATAATCTCATGTGTTTTATGTTTTGTTCCCACTACCTCTAACTTCAGAGACAATTGCTTTCGAAGCCTGTTCCTAAATCATGACTCAGACATACACACACACACACACACACACACTCGGCCAGGATAGTGGGTAGTGAGAATTTTGGTTTCTCTAAAAACACAGAACTTTTACTTTTTTCTTTTAATCCCATGCATTAGGATATGGGGCTGCTTTGGCTTGTCCTCAGATGATGACTATGATTTGTCTCCTGCTCTGGCTGGGGTTGATTCTATCTACTGAAGACAGTTTACATTTGGAATTCTTGTGACTCTTAGGGTAAATGCCAGAGCCCTGAGAAAGGCAGCTGCTGCAGCTCCTGCTGCTGGATTGCTGGTTTGCTGCATTATTGGATTGTTGGTTTGCTGGATTGTAATATCCTGACGATGAAGAACAAATTTCCCCCCAGAACTCACCACCCCTAATCAGCAGGAAGTAGTATGAGATCAATTTCCCTTTCCCCCTATATCCTTTTCCTCTCCTACCTAGTGGTGGGGAGTTAGAAGAGATACGAGTGGAAGAGGATTTAGATTAAAGAACTTAGTCAAGTAGCCAACGTCCGGTTACAGTACTGTGTGGAGGTGATATAAGCCAAAGTCAATACCTGCTGTCCCTGTCTGCAGGTATATTTTGCTCTGGGCAGGCCTTCAGCCTCTTCACTGTTGATAACTATATATAAAGATCCTGATACATATGAGTTACATGCATGAAGCAGTAAACCAGCAAACGAAAGGGAAGGTCATAGCTGGAAATACCAAAGGGAGAGGTGCTAAAAGTGGCTTGTCAAGGTCAAGCGATTGCTGTCATGGTAGAAATATTAATTCTGCTAGTTTCTACCTAAAGAATACAACTCAGAGTAACATATTAATTCCACCAGCTGAGAGTAAGACCATCATCACAGTTTAAAACCTAACTGAGGCAGGCTTTCATTAAGTGCTGACCAGGAGAATGGGCACTGTCCAGGTTCATCCCGGGTTCCCAGGAAGATGGCTACAAGTCATGTTTTTCAGGGGCTTAAAAAGGCAAAACCACGGGCCTACTGTATTTCCCATCAGGTCCAATCATGGCATACTTTCTGCCTGTGTACCTCCCACCTGCATCCAGGCCAGTGCAAGCACACATCCTAATGTATTTCCTGCCTAAAGAATGCCTTCACACACACCCCTCCCTTATCCAATCAAGCACATTTGGTGCAGACAAACTTCTCTAGGAGAGCAAAAACCTGTGGTTGGTTATCTCCCATAAACTCAAGCCTCCAGCACTTCAGGAAGTATCTGTTCTTGGTCAAGATCAAGGGCCTACAGGTTAGAGGCAATATTGTTTCATGGATCTCTTAGGCACAGTAACTAAGCTTAAACTTAAAACAAAACTTTGGCTCTCTCACATGCACCAGGTTATTGCAGCTCAGGAAAGATAGACTTAGGACAGCTAGGCAGGAATGAAATAGAACAGAGCAAGGCTAGCCAATGGTCAGCACACATTCGTCCTAATCCCTGGGTAGGACTAGAACTCCAGTCCTGGGCCTCTGGTTTACTTGTGGTAGGGTAGTCTGGAATCCTGTAGTACTTTCACTTCCTGAGTCTCCTCTTTACTTTCCTCTTTTTCCTTCCAGGTGCAGACTTCATTCCTATGGAGCCCTGCAGCGGCTCGAATAAGAAACATTCCCCATAGTCCCTGGCACTTGAACCACTGTTTGGGGAGCTTTAGGTGGTGCGGCTTTACTGGACAAAGTACATCACTGAGGGTTGCTGTTCAGGATGAAAGCTCTCAGCTTCCCGCCCCTACCACAGTATCTTCTGCTTGCTTGCATGTTTCTGCTCCACCATCCTGCATTCTTAACCCTTTTAGAATTGTAAACTCCAAACACACTCCCTTTTAGAAGTTTCCTCAGTCACAATATTTCATCACAGCAATGGAAAAGTAGCTGATAGAGACCCAGAGCCTTGAACTGTACCTCTTGCCTTCCTTGGTTCTGAAAAGGGAGTTTTGAGAGGTGGCTGAAAGGAAGGAAAGTCTTTACTTCTAAACCTCATACGTGCCAGGGTGTCCTGAGGACTCAATGGACACGTACTAACAAGCCAGGAGGAATGCCGCCCTCAGCACCCAGAGCGCAGGTCTCACAGGATCAGAATGTGGTAGTCTCTTGGCCCTCGCTGCTGGAAACCACCCAAGAAATTCCACAAAAGCCGACCACTTAGTCTAAAAATGGAGGTGTTCTATTTATGATTTTGTGAGAGGAATTAATGACTCAGAGCATTTGATCTTCATAATTATGAAGTAATCTAAGATTATTGTGACATGGACCATGTGGATGAGAATTGAGAGTCCTCTGTAAAAATCTTTGAGCAAGTTAAAATCTCCATTGTTTGTGTCTCAGAGTCCTTAGATAGAGGGAACTCCTTGAACCCAGGTGACAGCCTCTCTGACAGCATTTGTAATTTGGGGAGCTGAGTCTTGCTCTGGGGCCCAGGATGATCGGTCATGCCTTGCTCTAACTGAACCGAGTGGTGCGGGAGATGCGTTGTTCTATGGGAGGCGTTTTTGTTCCGTTAATTATGCAGCTGGAATGAGATTTTCCTCTGTGTTGGGGAGAATGGCTTTTCTCAGTTGGACAATAATAAAACTTCCACAAGACAGGAAGGATGTGGTAGCATTATGTGCTAAAGAGGGGGAAGTCAGGAAAGTTACATGTTGCCGGGTGGTGGTGGCTACATTTAATGAGATGAGGGAGAAGTATTTGAGGAATGTGGGAAATAAATGATTCAATCCAAACAAAGATTATATGTGTGTGTGTGTGTGTGTGTGTGTGTATCTTATGTATGCATTATAGATAGATGTAAATAGTTATGTGTGTGTATATAAATGTCCATGTATGTTTATGTATAAAACAATAACAAAGAATTCTATCTCATGAACTTAAGCAGATCTTATACATATTTTCCTTAAAGCCCTGAAGGAGAACATGTTATTTCAGAGTCAAATTTGGCAAAGAAACTCCGAACCACTTCCACATACTGACTCGGAGGTTTTAGCAGTCAGGATACATCCTGCACTTTGAGTCTGGTCAGTCACGTGCTCATTCTCAGCACACCAATGAGGAAATGGGAAACCGCGTTTGAACTATAGACCCTGTACTTGGAGGCTGCATTTTCACTGCTAAATCGATCGGAGTGTGGTCTGTTTGCTCAACAGCATCACAAAAGCCAGTTTTCTAACAGGCTGATCTGAATGAAACGCTGTCTTCCTTCTAGTGGTTTTCCAGTTCCCAGTAATTCAGTTCTTCCATGTTGTGAGCTTTAGATTAACCAACTGCAGATGCACGAATGAGTTTCAGAAATGTCTGTCGTATCCATTCCAATGCTGTGAAGAAAAGATTAGATGCCTGGCAGGTTCCTCTGCTAGCCACACTCCTGGAATCCCATCTTCCCACCAGTGCTGCTCAGTGTTCAACCGAAAATGAAAACCATGTATTTATAGTTTAATGATCGCGATAAAGCCAGGATCCTTACAGATTCGGTACCCCTTTATCTGTGGATTTTCAATTATACTCTGACCAACTGCTATCTGAAACTATGAAATGGAAAATCTGGTAATAAACAATTAATTTTCAGGCCATTCTGGGTGGCATAATGAAATCTTCTGCTCTCCTACATCTCACCCAGAGCGTGGGCCATCCCTTTGTCATGGATGCCCACAGTGCACTGTGTGTATGTGGAGGGAAAACGGGGACTGGTGCCGTTGGCATTTCAGGCATTCACTGGAGGGACTGGAACATGTTCCCCTCAGACAAGGGAGACAACTGTGCCTCTGGTTATTTTGTGTATTTTATACCTAGCATGAGGTAGAGTTGTCCTGATTAAGCCTTGACTAAAACAGGCATGTTCCAACATGACTACTATTAAGACAAGTGTGGGTTTACTGTCTTGATTTCGACTTTAAAGACTTTTATTTTGATTCTATCGTTAAGATGTTGTGATAAAATATGAGGCTATGCTTTTACACACACTCTTCAGGTCTCCATACTAAGGCAGGCATTCTTGTGCCCCTTCTGAACAGGATTTGTCTCAGCTCACTATAGGTGCCTGTAACCACAGCTCTAGGGGAACCAGGGCTTCAGGTATCTGACTCACATGTACATATCCACATACATACAGATTTGGTTAGAAACCAAAGTGAAAACAAGAACAAAACACTTGGAAAGAGCCCTAACTGTCACTTAAATTAGGTTCACATTCTTTGCTGTTCAGTGGAGGGCCATTCAGTCACTCGGGTTTGTTTTTGGTTTCAGGTAAAGAAGAGAACAGTTGTTGGGAGAGCACCGGCTGGTGGGTTTTATGTGAAAGATCAAGTCTTTGCAGAGATAAGTACAACGTGCCTGCAGTGTTGGTGTGTATGTTCACACACACACGGTAGAAGGAAGAACCAAACCCAAACAGACTGTGTATCTCCTGATACTTATCTGAGCTGGTCTGCAGTAATAAACCTCCCTCCCACTAACAGTGGGGCAAAGTTAAGGTGCTAGAATTCCTTGATGAACATCTCAGCTTTGCATTTTGCAGCTCTGGTTCCTGAAATATCTTGGGAGATGCTCAGGGTCCACTGTTCAGCCTCGTCTCCCTGAAACCCGCCCGTCTGTCACTCAAGAAAGGCACACAGACTTTGCAAAGTCACCAAGTTTGTGGCTGTACGTTTCCCAAATAAAGCAATTTTTAAAAGCCAGCAAAGCAAAACAAGAAATATTGACTTCTAACCTCTACGTGTGTTCCATGGCACACATGCATGTTCTCAAATGAACATACATAGATGTGTGTATGTCTGAGAGTGAGAGACAGAGAGACAGAGAGACAGAGAGACAGAGAGATCTGAACTCTTCGGAGGCAGTAAGATGACTAAATGGGTAAAGGCCCCCGAGCCTTATAATTTGAGTTCTATTCCCAGAATCCACATGGTGGGAGAGAATCAACAAGTCTGACTTCCCAGAGGTGCTGCAGCAAGCCGGGGTGGGTGGGTGCACTCACTGAGTAAATCAGTGAGAACTGGTTTCCCGGATGCCCACTTTCCTGCTGTGGTGGCATCACTTCCATAGAACTCGCTCTGCTGACTTGGGATTATAATGACCCCATCCTCAAACAGGACTTCTGCAACAGGAAGCTGTTTCCCGAGGTATCCCACCACCTCTTGAGACCATAGTAATTAAGGAGCATTCACTGAATTCCAGTCTGACGTAATAGATGACTCATTAGCACATAAGAGAGACTAAGTGTTGAGCTAAATAAGCGTATTGGAGAGTGAACAGCACATTCTTAGCGGGATCACGAGGAGCACAGACACAAACTGTGGCCAGTTACATGTGGCAAATCGAGGGTGGAGACACGGCTCAGTGGTAGAGTGGTTCCTAACACCTGAAAGCGATCCCCCATACTGCAAAAGGGAAAAAAAAGAGTGCAGACCGAATGCTCACATTTGCCCTCAGCCCCCCGACTTTCCATGAAAGTGACAGTGGGTTCATGCAAAAGTCCGAAGTGCTCAAGTGTAAGGAAAACTTGAAGGAGACCCCAACCGACAGCACAGCAACATTTGGAGATGTAATGCACCTAAATATTCTGGAGGATGCCCAGTCCTATGCCAGCAGAGCAGAACATTAAAAATCCAGTCTGTGTTCTACACACACACCCAAAAGCCTTCCGAGCTGTAAATACCAGGAGGTGTGGGGCGAACTAGAGTGGGAAATAGGGAAGTTTAGTTGAAGTTTCTATAGAGACCTTTTGACATAAAGTCACCCTCAAACAGGAATGCCAAAAGTCTGCACCATCCTAGCATAATCAAAGGAAGGAAACTTCCCGTCTAGGTAGGCTGAGTCAGAGCGGCCGACGACTCGGGAACAGCAGATGGCTGAGGAGAAGGCTTCCTGGCCTCCCTGAAAACCGGGAACTAAACCACAAGCTGAATGTAGTTTTCACTCAACCCAAGTCAATTAAAAGAAAAGAGTATTTAAGAAAAAAAAAAAAAAAAACCTGATAGCAGGATGTATATTAACCCCAGCAATAAATTAAGAGTTTGTCTCTGTGAAAAACACCCAATCCCAGGCAGAGCGTCTGCCAGCAAGCTGCTCAGGGGAGGCAGAACCCAGTTGGTAATAGGGGTCCCACCCTGTGCTTCCACTGCAGCGAGGTCTGGATGGGTGCTGGGTTTCTGACCTCCTGCGTACCCAGATGCCATGGGGTCTCAGGGAGTTAGGAACTGTGTGGTCCAAGCAGCAAAGGGCTAGCTGAGCTGGAGACGGGTTGAGCCGGAGACAGGCTGCATCCGGTTTGTTCTGAGTGCAGAAGGCCTTCTCTGGGAGATTTAGGCAAGGCTCTTATAATGAAGACTCCTCCCACCGCTCCAGCCCGGATCCTTGAAAAAGAAGATGGTCCTTGCTTGTCCAGACTGCTTTATCTGATGGCATACTTGAATGCATACACCTTACTCAGGGTGGACCAGGGATTATACATCTTTTGCAGGAAGGAATGCCTAGAAAGGGAAGCTCATTGACTAGATTGGTCTAGATACCTCATTAGCGTGGAGAACTCCAGGTTTTTATGCGACATGGACCACTGTCGTCGTGGGATGTGCATGGTTACATGTTTCAGATCAGGGAGTTTGGCAGGGAGCTGGCCTCATGCCTATTCTGAGATTTTTGGGGGTTTACACTGCTCACCTTGCCTTTCTCTGTCTGGTGGTATAGTCCATTTGCCCCACAGTCTGGGCTACATAATATTCCTGCTTTAAAAAAAAAGTGAAATATAAAATTTGTTCTGAAGGGGTTGCAAGCTAATATAACCACTCTGGAAATCAGTCTGGCGATACCTCAGAAAATTGGATATAGTACTACCTGAAGACCCAGCTATTCCACTTCTGGGCATATACCCCAGAGACACTTTAATACACAACAAAGATATATGCACCACAATGTTCATAGCGGCTCTATTTATAATAGCCAGAAGCTGGAAGGAACCCAGATGTCCTTCAGAAGTTGAATGGATACAAAAATTGTGGTACATTTACACAATGGAATACTACTCAGCCACCAGAAACAATGACTTAACCAAATTCTTAAGAAAATGGCTGAATCTAGAGAATATCATCCTGAGTGAGATAACCCAGTCACAAAAGAACAGACATAATATGCAGTCACTGATAGTGGGATGCTAACCCCAGAGGCTTGCACTCCCCCAGAAACAACTCACAGACTGTATGAAGTCCAAGAAATAAAGAAAACAAAACAAAACAAAAAATATATTTACAAAACAAGAAAACTTTAACTATTTCCATGTTACACTTTATTTTACATGTACTTTATGCTCATTGTAACTATTAAGTTTTCAAGGCATACTATCAAACCTTGAAAAAAATCAAGTACTGACTAAAAAATATATTCATATAGTTTTATGTAAAAATTATTTTAAAATCTGAAAAATAAGTACTGACAAAAATATATAATTTTAAGCAAAAAAAATGTTTAAAATCTGTAAAAAAAAAAAAAAAAACTTAAAAAAAATTTGTTCTGAAATCCAAATACCTCTCAACCACATGTGGAATCTAAAACATTGACTCATGGAATCACAAAGTAATGGCCAGAAAATGGGGTGAATGGCTAAGGGCAGTTGAGGGAGATACTGGCCAAAATAGAGAAATTTCACTGAAACAGGAAGGATAATTTCAGGGCATCTTTGTAAACATGATAATTAACTGTGTAGTGTATTCTTGAAATACTTTAAGAGAATATATACAGAGTGTTCCTGTTGCAAAATGATAATTATGTGAGGTAATGCATATGTTAATTAGCTAGGTATAATCATTCCATAACACATACATACACACACTTCAAAGCCTCATGCTAGATACTTTAAATAAATCTTATTTGCTATATTAATTAATTAAGTAATTTTTAAAGATTTATTTCTCCTTATGTGTGCATCTGTCTATGCCAAGTGTGTTCAGGTGCTCTCTGAGGCCAGAGGATGCTGTAGAATCCCATGGAGCCTAAGTGATAGTAGGTTGCAAAGGCACCTGGCGTGGGAGCTGGGAAAAAAACTGTGGCCTCTGTAAGAACAGCAAGTGCTCCTAACCACTGAGCAATCTCTCCAAATACATAGTTCTAAAGAATAGCTTTTAAGGTGCTGGGAATTTTAATCTTAGCACTCATGAGGCAGAGGTAAGTCGATCTCTGTGAGTTTAAGGGCAGCCTGGTCTACACAGTGAGTTCCAGGATGGCCAGTGTTATGTAGAGAGGCACTGCTAACAATGATGATGATGATAATAATAATAAACAGCTTTCGGGGGTTGAAGAGATGGCTATTAATAACCCAGAAGCCCATTTTAAAGGCTGTTTTGAACTGATTCTATGATATGTTTACAGCCTGGCATGGCTGTCCTCTGAGAGGCCCTACCAGCAGCTGACGGAGACAGACACAGATAGATACTTATACCCAACCACTGGACTGAAGTCGGGGTCCCCTATGGAGGAACTAGGGGAAGGACTGAAGGAGCTGAAGGGAAAGGCGGCCCCATAGGAAGACCAGCAGTCTCAATTAACCAAGATCCTGTGGAGATCCCAGAAACAGAGCTACAAAAGGCAGCATACGCAGGCTGGTCCAGGTCCCTGGCACATATATAGCAGAGGACTGCCTGGTCTTAGAAAATGTACCTAATCTTTGAGAGACTTGAGAACCAAGGGAAGGGGGGCGGGAAAATGGGGTGAAGAACTGTGTGGAGGGATCAGAAGGAGAGGCAATGGCTGAAATGTAAATAAATAAAATAACTAATGTAAATAAATAAAAGCCATTTGGGGCTGGAGAGATGGCTCAGCAGTTAAGACTGACCGCTCTTCCAGAGGTACTGAGTTTAATTCTCAACAACCACATGGTGGTTCACAATCATCTGTAATGGAACCCAGTACCTCTTCTGGTGTGTCCGAAGGCAGCTACAGTGTACTTATATACATAAAATTAATAAATCTTCTTTTAAAAGAGTAATGTTGTTCTATATAGTAGTTATGATAGATCCTCTCCAACTCTTTCATGTATGGGTTTTTGCCTACACGTATGTCCGTGCACCATGTGCATGTAGTGCCTGAGGAGGCCTGAAGAGGAAGTACAATCCCCTGGAACAAGAGTTGCAGATGGGTGTGAGCCTCCATATTGGTGACAGGAATCAAACCTGGGTCCTCTGGAAGAGCTCCAGTTCTCTTAACCACTGAGCCATCTTCCCAGCACCCTCTCAAACTTTTAAATTTATAATGACTCTAAAATAAAGCCCAATTTAAGTACATTCATTCTGTATAAATTACCTATTACAAACTTATTTCTGGAAGATGAAATTTAAGTTGTTGCAAGAGCAGCTTGAAACAATAACTGCTTTATTGTATTTCATGGTTTTATGGGCTAGGAAATTAGGCAGGCCTCAGCTGGTTGGCTTTTCTGCTCTGAGAGTGTCAACTGAGATTACTTACTGGTGTTCAACTAATGGATAATGTTGGTCTGCATGTCCAAAATGGCTCCCCTAACAAGTCTGGTCCCTAGGTAGGAATGGCTGGAAGCTGAGATCATCTGAGACTATTGCCTGGAGTGTCTACACATGACCTTGCTAGTACTGTGCTTTCAGGGAGGCTGGACTTGATGTGCCAGTCAGAACCACAAAAGGGGTATTCCCAAAGATTGGAGTTGATGCTGCAAGCCGTCTTCACTGTTAGTTTAAGACACCATGAAGTCTTATACTTCTTCCACAGTGAATGAGGGTCACAGGGCCAGTTTAGATCTTTGTAAAGAGATCACACAGAGATGTGTATTCCTGGAGACTTCATTCCTTGGAGGGTTATTACTGAAGACTAACTTAACCTGTATAAAGACATCACTCACATTTTCCTTAAGGCATTATGTTGACAAGTCAAAAACTCAAAGAAGTTTATTATTTTACTGAAAATAGTGTAGTACGGGGAGTGGAGGAAGCCCTGGGTGCATGTGAGTTACTGACATGAACATCCATGCCCCGGACCCACAGACATTTGCAAAGCCTCCTCTGGGTTAGGCTCAGGGAACTGGCAAAGTTCCCTTTGGTGTCTGTGCCAATGCTGACAGGGTTCATGGGGAGCAGCTTCCTACCCCACTGCTCTTATACGGACACCTCCACTGAGTCAGCAAACCCCTTTTCTGCTGTACAGAATGAGGCACTGTCAGGGAGAGCACAGCTTAGCCACTCCTTGCTTGTGTGTCTGTATGTCTGTCCTTTCCTCCTTTCCTAGTCATCCTAGGCAGGCTTCTGGGACCAAGCCACACAGGACTTGCACAGGACTATAATTGTTGGGTTTATATATGGAAGACAACATGGGAGGCAAAGGTTTGAAACTCAGTCTTTTGGGGAAATGGGCAGATATCTCAATGGTTAGAAGCGATTACTACTGTTCCAGAGGATGTCAGTTTGGTCCCAGTCTCAAGTCAAGGGGCTAATAACCATCTGTACCCGAAACTCCAGGGGATCCTATGCCCTCAGCTGGCTTTGTAGACACTTGCATACAGAGCACACACTCATAGACATACACACAAATTAAAAGTAGAATTAAAAAATTCAATCATTTGTCTCTTCATGAATGTTGTGATGGCTCATATATGCTCGTCCGAAGGAGTGGCACTGTTAGAAGATGTGGCCCTAAGAAGGAAGATGCCTCAGTCCTTCTTAGAAGGGAGAACAAAGCACTCATGGGAGGAACAAAGGGACAAATAGAGGAGCAGGGATCAGAGAAAAGATCATCCAGAGGCTGCTTTACCTGTGGATCCACCCCACATGCAGCCATTAAACCCATACACTATTGCTGTTGCCAAGAAATGCTTACTGGCAGGAGCCTGATATGGATGCCTCCTCAGAGGCTCTGCCAGAGTCATATAGATACAGAGGAAGATGCTTGCAGCTAAGCATCTGACTGAACACGGGGACCTCAATGAAGGAGCTAGAGAAAGGACTGAAGGAGCTGAAAGGGTCTACAATCCCATGGGAAGAACAAAATTATCAACTAACCAAACCTGCCACAGCTCCCAGGGACTAAAACACCAACCAATGAGTTCCCATGGAGAGACCCATGGCTCCAGGTACATATGCAGCAGAGGATAACCATTCTCTGGAATCAATGGGAGGAGAGGCCTTTGGTCCAGTGAAGGCCTGTTTTCTCAGTGTAGGGGAATGCTGAGGTGGGAAAGGGTGGTTGGGAGAGGGAGCACTTTTATGGAGGCAATGGAAGGGGGAGGGGTGATGAATATGAAAGAAAGGGGATAATATCTGAAATTTAAATACAGAGAATATTCAATTTTAAAAAGTGTGGCCCTATTTGAGTAGGTGTGACGTTTTGGGAGTAGGTGTGGCACTGTGGGTGTGGGCTTTAAGACCCTCATCGTAGCTGCTAGTAATCTTCAGATGAAGATGCAGAACTCTCAGCTCCTCCTGCACCATACCTGCCTGAATGCTGCTATGTTTCTTCCTTGGTGATAATGAACTGACCCTCTGAACCTGTAAGCCAGCCTTAATTAAATGTTGTCCTTATAGAGTTGTCTTGGTCACGGTGTCTGCTCACAGACAGGTTTTGTTCACAGAACACAGAGACAGAAGTATCCCATAGGACTTTATCATCATACTTACCTATTTTCACAAAAGGTTGAGAAAGGTCTCATTTCCTACATAGCATTTTTTCTCCTTCGTGGTTCTGTGACAGTATATGTATGGTGCTTCCTTCCTGAGTATGTACGGTGGGTCTGAAAGCGGAAGGCTCTTGCAAGGCATTTCCCTCTATGGCTTTTGTTTTTATGAGGCCTGAAATTCCAAATTCTGATATGCAGGAAGAAGCAGTAAGAAGTGCGGGCTAGCCTTGTGTCAACTAAGGACAAACCATAGGTATCTGAAAGGAGAGAACTTTAACTGAGAAAATATCTCCATAAGATCCTGTTGTAAGGCATTTTTCTTAATTAGTGATTGATGGGGGAGGGCCCAGCCCACTGTGGGTGGTTCCATCTCTAGGCTGGTTGTCCTGGGTCCTATAAGAAAGTAGGCTCTGCAAGCCATGGGGACCAAGCAAGTAAGCGGCACCCCTCCATGGCCTCTGCAACAGCTTCTGCTTCCAGGATCCTGCTGTTGGGTTCATTCAGTGGTGAACACCAACATGTTAGTGTAAGCCAGATAAACCTTTCCTCCCCAGTGCTTCATAGAAACCCTGACTAAGACACAAGGGTTGGAAGGCCAGGACATTGTTGGGTCCTTTGTTCAGAGCAGTACCCCAGAGTATCTGTCCCGGGCCCATACATCTTCCTTCTTTGTTCCCAGACCCATGAAGCCTTCTGAGTTAACTCTTGGGAATGCTCCTCTATTTTTCCCTTAAAACATCCAATTTTCTCAGTATAAGCCAGAGTTCTGTTTACTATGGTTTCCTTTTCAACTGCAATAGCTTACGGCTGCTTGGCACTGTTTTACCTTTGATAGTGGGCTAATAGTCAAAGAAACTATTGAAGGTCTTACCTTTATTATTGGCTTTCTTTTTGTTTTGTTTATTTGAGATAGGGTATCTATCTCAAGTAGCCTGGAACTCATTATGTAAGCCAGGCTGGCTTTGAACTCAAAATCCTTCTATCTCAGCCTCTCGAGTTCTGGATTACAAAAGGGTACACATTCGTCTAATTTTTTTCCTTAAGGTAAGTTTAAAAAAAGAAAAGGAAGAGGAAGGAGGTAGTAAAGAGGAGGAAGAAGAGGAGGAGAGGAAGAGGAGGAAAGAGAGAAGCTGACTATTGCAGGAGTTGGGTACTGGAGAATTCGGAATGTAAATGAAAAACCTGCTTTTCAGAAGAACTAGATCCTTTTGAAATTAGAGATAAAGATGACAGGATACAGATAATGATGAAGAAATCAGATGATAATAGAACGGAAGAGGCTGCAAAGTAAAATCTTAGTATCCTGGGCTAATAATAGACACCGAGAATACAGAGCAGGAAAAGATAAGTCTCTCAAGGACATGCTACGTCCAAAAAGCATCGTGGCCAATTCCTCCTTACACCGACCCTCCACTTCTTTCTGGAAAATTCTGTTCTTTATGTTCATGGACTACCTGAACCTGTGGTTCCAAATATCTGCAAAGAGAACAGCTTCCAGTCTGTCTGGAGGACAGAAACAGCAAAGCAGCCTTCAATTCAAAAGTGAAGCATTCAGAGAAAAAGAGTACTCTCAGGACAACACTCCACACAGGTGCTTTGTCATGCTCAAGGACTTGGTGCCTTGGCCCACTGCTATCCAGATCTGACGACGATGCCTTTGTTCAAAGTTCTGCCTTTCCTGGAGCCTCACAGAACACTGGATCCTTTAAATTGTATCCAAACTGCACACTTCCAAGGCCTGGAATAATGCCCTGCTTTTCTTCATTTCTTAGTCTCCGCTGCTCCCCTGCAACTGAGCTCTTTCCTTCCATTGCAGAAGGCCAATCAAGATGGATCTATTAAACTCTGGGTTTGCTTCTGGAGGTGCTAGAACGTTCTAGCGAGCTCAGGGGTCAGTGGAGGTGTCCATAGTTCCATCATTCATTTGCCCAGCGAAGTCTGGGAACCAGGAGAAAGGTTTCTAATCTTTTTGAAGTTTTCTCTTGCAGCACCTCAGAGCCATTTTCCACACAGAGTTTTTGTGATATTTATCTTCTGAAAAGAGAATGGTAAGTCATTTGTTTTTGAAGTGCAGGTGGTGGTTGAAGCCAGGGCCTCCTGCTTTCTGAGCAAGCATACTACCAGAGTTACAACTCCAGGCCTGGGAATGGTTTTCTTAGACATGTAACCCACACGTATTAATCTGGTCAAACCTTCCTAATGCTGAGACCCATTAATACAGTTTATGTTGTGGTGATAACATCGCTATTTCATAACTATAATTTTGCTGTTGTGGATAGTAATATAAAAATCCGATATGCGAATCACAAGGAGGTTGCGACCCACAGGTTGCAATACCATCCCTCTGGTGTGGCAGCTGAGTTTCCCATTGGTCAGGGAAGTGGGACCTCAGATTCACCAAATACCTTTGGGATTCTCTGGCCAGGCTGCGTGACGTCAAGCCTTGGGCAGCCAAAGGTGACAAGTGAGGGGAGGTTCTTTTTCCATCCCACCCAGCTGTACCATATCTCTTGGGAAACTCCTTTCATTACTTGAAAGAAACTTCCTCTTTCTTTGTTATATGTCTGAATAAAGCCCGTGCGTGCGGGGCGGGGCGGGGTGGGTTACCGCTGCACCCCGGCCATGCCCCACCCTTAATTCAAATCTCCCCGGTTTTGGCAGAGCGATCTAAAACAGAAACAAAATAAAACCCAAGAGTGCGTCGGTAATCATTTTTCCCCTCTAAAGCCAAAATGAAAGCGCTCTTCTTTTCAGGGGTCTGGCCTTAAACTAAGTTGAACACCATCCATTAAGTAGTTAAAACAAACTTCTCCAAAGAAAAAGATGTGACCCTTCCTGCGCTCGGAGAAATTACGTAGCAGCCTTGGCGATACTCCCAGGAAAACTCGATCTGGAAGCCCTAAACCTACAGCTGAGGTGGAGCCGGCCAAGGCCTGCGGCCCGTCGCGGGCTACGATTGGCTGCTGGGCGTCGCCCCGCGCCTGCGCAGTGTTCCTCCCGCCCGCCCAGCTCGCCGCCGGCCTGTGCACTAGGGCCTTCGGAGGGTGCGATCGTCAGCTGGCCGGGAAGCCGGCGAGCTGCCGGGACAGGATAGTGGGCCGAGCCGCAGGCCGCGGCTATTCCTCCCGAAAAGAAAAGGAGCCGCTCGCCAGTCCCCGCGGCCTGCGGAGGCTGGTGAGGGAGACCCTGAGGAGCACCGAGGCTCGGTGGGCGCCGCCGCCATGGCCGCCATGATAGAGCGGAAGTGAACTTCGGGCGCGGGTGCGGGCGATAGCGCTTCGGTCTCGCTGCCGGGCGCTGCCCGGGGCGCGAGACGCTGCGGAGCCCGGGCCTTCGGGTCCTCGCGACGCCTGCTTCTTGGCTCCCGTCGCTTACCCCAAGAGTGAGCGGCGGGGAGTGGCGCCCGGCCTGCGGACCCGGCTACCAGAAAGATGGCGGACCCGGCGGAGTGCAATATCAAAGTGATGTGTCGCTTCAGACCTCTCAACGAGTCTGAAGTGAACCGCGGCGACAAGTACGTCGCCAAGTTCCAGGGAGAAGACACGGTGATGATCGCGGTAAGTGGCCCTGTCCCCACGTCACTCGGGTCGGGCAGGGCGGTGAGTTCTGGGACGTGGCCGGTCGCAGAGCCCAGAGGGAGCAGAGGGTGCTCGCTCTCCCGAGCCGGGTTTGCGGGTTCAGACTGCCAGGGAGGAGCGAGCTGAGTTGAGGCGACTCCGTGAAGATTCGAGGATCACCCCCCACCCCATTGCTAAGCTCTGGCAGCTGGGAGGTGTCTTGTTTCCCAGCCTGGACACTCCCCCACCTGGGGCTCTGGAGGCTACGTCCCAGGAGCTAGTTTAGTGCACGTTCATTGTGTGTGTGTGTGTGTAACAACAATGTGCATGTTTCTCAAATGTTCTCCCTCTAGACTTTTCATGTTAACAGTAATAAGTGAGAAATCGAAGCCTGTAAAAAGTACTAGTGGCTTTTCTTTTAAATTAGGGTTATCTCTAATGTAATAGATATAAGTAGATTTAGATTGGGCCAAATAAGTGTCAGAGATCTAGAATGTTATTCTTTACCGTGTTTTAACATTGTAGAAAAGATAACTATAACGGAGACATAGTATTATAAAGACCTTATGGCGGGGTAGGGAATCGCTGTTATTAAATTCATGTTAATACAGACACAGTCTATTTTTAATTGATCATGGTAATCTGAGAGGTAGCAAATACTCCTTCGCAGTGTAAGATGTAACTGAGCTGATTGATTATTGTTAAAGAAACCTGAAAGGGAGGGTTTTATATATATATGTGTATATATATATATATATGTATATATATGTATGTATGTATATATGTATATATATGTATGTATGTATGTATGTATGTATGTATATATATCTAGGATTTTAGGTTCTCTGAAAACCTCATTCTGAGTTCAAGATTAAAAGGTGACTGGTAAGATTTGCCTCTGTATATATACCAGCAAGCTAAACTAAAAAGTAAAGTCATCATTAGGGATGATGCCACGGACCTCGTTATTAGGGTTCGGTTGTTAATATCACTTTTTACTTGCAATTGTTTGTTCTTGAATAGAAATCTATATTTAGTATATTGTTTGAGCTACTTAATTTAGAAATAGGGCGTTGAGGTCACAGGAGACTGGTTGTTGATTGAATGCATTGGCCTGAAGGTAGTGCTATAGTTCTTTAGTGGGCGTGTTGATGTGAGGGTTTCCAAAGTTCAGTTTGGGAAATTGAATGTGTTAGTGTTACATCCTCCTGGTTGGCAGAAAAGAAAAAAACCGGGTCACCAGCACCAGTAGTGCTGGGTGAAGACTGTCAGGCCAGTCCTTTGTTGGTAAGTCTCCCAGGTGCTCCTGCTATAAAAGACATCACAGTAAAGAAGGGACTAAAGGAGCATAGGAACCCTGTTCCTTAGTGCACAGAGGCCAGGACGGTGGTTAGGTGGGTGCGGAGCCTGCAGTTAGTCCATAGCAGGTTTCAGCTCCAGTGTTAGTTCCCAAACTTACTTACAGTCTGTGATGATTCAGCTTTAGCAATGATTTATACAATAAAGACATATTTCATTTGCCACTTTTATTAAGATAGTCTTAATTCTGAGTTTTTGTGCATATTTTTTAAAATCTGTAAATATCGTTTAGATTTGTTTTGCTTGGAATGCCAAAATTTAGGCCTTTGTGTTAAGTTGTGTTTTAAGTTATGGGAGTTTATCTACTTGTAATCATAGCACTTGTGAGCCTCAGACAAGAGGGTTGTGACCGTAATACATGAAACAAAAGATAGTTACTGCTACAGAAAACATTTATTTTAGGTCCTTTCTTTTGGGGAAAGTTGTTATAATTTCTGTTTCAAAGTTTCTGTAAGTAATACAAATAAGTTTAAGCAATGAATAGACACTCAGGGTTGATGATGAATGAAAAGTAAAGTACATTATAAAACCAAAGGAAACATTGAGGACACTAAAGATATTTACTATATTTCATTCACTATTTTAGGAATTGACTTCTTACATTTATTACCCATATTTATATGCTGGCTGGAGTATTTGTGTTCAATTTTTAGCGAATTGTATTTTAAAAGCCTTTTTAGGAATTTTAAGGGGGTTTAAGGAATGAAATGAAAGTCTCTGTGCCCAACAACCAGATTGAAAAGAAATTGTAAAACATAATTTATTTTCTTCATTTTATTGGATCCTAAACATGATAAATTAGAACTTGTTTAGGAGAGAATTACAGCAGTATAACATGTAAACTAGATGGTTTTTAATATGGTATTTAGGTGTTCTTTATCTTTAAGTTAAGTCAAAATTTTAAACCTACACGTGTTAGTATATAATTTTAAATGAATGGTAATCATAATCACTTCGCAGATAGAAAATAAGGATTCTGCTTTTCTTCTAAGTTTAGCTCTTAATATTTTGTCCAAATTTTTTCCTGTTACCTTCATAATTAATTTTAATAATATAATGTGGCATTCTGGTAAGCAGGCTTTTGATCTTGCAGTATTATACATGATTTGAGTAGCTTTTAGTCTTATTTGTGATATAAATGCTTGTTAAAGTACCACAAATACGACCACACTGAGTGAAACAAATTATTTCCTAAAAATCTTTAAACAATACAAAATGGCTTACTTTAGAGAGTTCACAAAACAAGGAGAGAGCACATGAGAATGTGTTCCACTGAACTTGCTGTAAGTGAAAACCCCAAAGCAAAACGGTTCATGGAAGTGTTTCTGCATCTGCATAGGCAGGGTTAAATGTCTCTTAATCATAGTTCCTTATATGGTATATTGTTCAGGCTGCCAAACCTAAGCCAACCTGCTAGAATTCATGGACATTAGAAAAGAATTAAAGTAATTAGATTATCTTTTCCATTTCCTTGCCTCAAGCAAACACAACTTGCACTTACAAGTCAGTACTGGCTTGATATTACACCTTGAGTGCCTTGAAAATGGAAAGAGGAAGGAGTCCTCACCAGGTGTCTGAGGAAAAGCCCAGTGCACACTGCGGTCTGAACAACCATTTTTCAGACTCCCTCTAACAGTAACACATCCCTGCTTCATGACCAAATTTGGTTTGCTCTGTGCAGTCTCACATGGAAGTCATTCAAAAAGTCTGAGGTGTCATGTACTTTAGTTCAACTCATTCCTTAGACTTACCTGTGAGGGCTAAGTCCGATGTGGATGCATCTTGTGACTTGAGAGTTTGTAAAATAGAGTAATTTTGAAAACACATCAAATTATAGGTTTTGTAATGTGTATTTCAAGTCAAAAAATGAATAGAAAAAAAACTTAAGACCTGATATATAGGTTTTCTTTGTTTAATTTATTCAAAAGATTAAAATTATCTTAATTGTGAATTTTTCATTCACAAGGTCTTGATTTCTTCCTGGAAGCCAGGTTCAGTTAGTAACTTCAGGCAGTATCTTTAATGTCAACATTTGACTTACACAGTGAAATTAATGATTTATTTTTATTGGAGTGTGTGAGAATATATAAGCATGTATGCATTCAGACCCTTGGAGGCCAGGAGAGGGCACTGGATCCCCAGGAGGCAGGCAGAGTTAGTTACAAGCTATTGGGTGCGGGTGTTTGACATGGCTGTTAGGAACAGAACTCGGGTCCTCTAGAATAATAGGAGTTCTTAACTCCTGAGCCATTGTTCCAGTCCCAATTAATACCTTAGAACTGCAATCCAAAAAGAATGCTTCGTCAAATAGTAAAATACCAAATTGTCTTTTTTAAGACCCTGCAGTTAGTCCATAGTGTTTGGGATTGAGTGTTAATGTGTCAGTAGCATGTTAGCAAAAGGATACTTTGAGAATAGTCAAAATTGATGCCCAAATGAAGTCATTCTGGCTATGCTTCCAGTTGCTGAGGGAAAACAACTGGGGCTTAAACAAATTAAAGGTAATTTTTCTCGTACCATAGAGATTTTAGAAATAGGCTCATATTGCTTCTGCTTCCAAGACCCGAACTGTTAGTCTATCATGCTTAGCTGCTCACTTTTGATTGTCATAGTTAAGTTTGCACGGTGGATGCTACAGCTCCAGATTTTATCCCACGGACATCAGTAAAGTGAGAACCTCTTTATCTGACTCAGAACTGGGTCACATGCTCACCAATTGCAAGGGGACTCGACTAGTGGGAAGTAGTAGGGAAAAGACAAGGCTTGGGTTGGAAGCTTTCCCATTTGCCAAAGAAGTAGTAAGCATAGTCTTATGCTACTTACGGCATGTGGGTATGTGAAATATCAGACATTTACTGACAATCATAAATTTACTTTAAGACATTCCTTTGTGATACCACTTATTAAAGATGAACACAATTTTATATACTGAGATGGATGTTCTTGTTTACTTTTAAATGAGTTTTAGTTGAGTATCTGATACTGCAATATATAGAATTATCTTCAGTAGTTGGAAAGTATTGACTACTCCAAGTTGTCTTCAATGTGTATGTGCACGTAAGTATACACACAGTATATGGGTAATTTAATTCTTATGAAAAACAGAATATAAAGTATGTATACCTCAAGGAAAGGTAGCTGCAAATTGAAAAATACGTACTTAACCAAAGGTCAGGTTTGTACAGGGGTATGGGTCAGTAGTAGAGCATTGACTTCAAAGAAGGTCAGGTTGGAAAAGAAGGAACAATCAAGTAGAGAATTGTGAGTCTGAGATTTAATTTGTAAGGTGGGTTGAACATTGGTAGGAACAATGTAATTAAGATCAGTCCCCTAAAGACAAGGAAAAGAGGAACAGAAGACCTAAGTATGCATCTACCTGTTCCCTAGTTTTTCCTAAAGGAAAAAATACGGCAGCCATGACTCTAGGGAAAACATGATTTTAGCATCGTAGAGTGCATACTAGGCCCCTTCCTGAGTACTGGGGGTTGGCAGGTCATCAGACTTGGCAGCTCCATCACCCAGTGAGTCATCTCCATGGCCACATATTCTGAACTTAAAAAAAATTCTACGTAGATATTTAAAAATATCTACAAAATATAATGGCCTTTTCACTGTATTGATCCTTTTGCATTTGCTCCTTGCTCCTGACACTTAGACTGGACTTCTGTTTCTTGACTGTCACATAAGCTGCTTTTGACGGCAGCTCTGCAAACATCTTATTGATGGCCACACTCCCTCCTCACATCACCCCACTGGCTTCATGGCTAGGACTGAAAAGAGGGCCAGTGAGTCAGGTGCTTTTCCTAAGACTGTCTTGACACCTTTGCTGTCCTCTAGCGTACTCTTTCAGTGTGTCTGTCAGTTAAGCTGTGGTCACTTAATTGTGTCATGTGTATCTCACTGTAAATTTAAGCTCCATTAAAACAGAATCTGTCTTGGTCATTGTGGCTTCATTCCATAAATATTTGTTTAATGCAAAGATGAAAAGCTGGATGAAATTTTCCTAAGAGTACTGAATTTTATTCGGTAGAAATTCTATTTTAATTTTGTCATTAACAATGGTTTTTATGCCTGTCAAACTCTTAATTTTTCGAATTTGCAAAGTAATATTAGTATTGAAAATGGACACTAGTCCTGGTGCTGAAGGCCTGAAATCCAAGCTACTTTGGAGTTGGAGCCAAGGGACTCTCATGTTGAAGGCCAACTTGGACAGTTTAGTGAAACCCTATCTCAGAACAAAAATGCTTTTTTTTCCTCAGTTCTTGTTTTCATGGAGCTGATTTTCTAAGGTATCTTACCCTCAAGATGCATAGCAGGTGTACTGTTTTTAAAGCTAGAGACACCACAGTGTCTGAGGTTAAGAACGTGCGCTCACCTATGGTTTGTTTAAAAGCGTGGACTCACCTACGGTCTGTAACGCTTTTGTTTTCATTTTTAGTCGAAGCCTTATGCATTTGATCGTGTGTTCCAGTCAAGCACATCTCAGGAGCAAGTGTACAACGATTGTGCAAAAAAGATTGTTAAAGGTAAATATGTGTAACTTGTCAAACTCAGTCTATTTACTATCTAGCATTAAGTAAGATTTGGTTTGTGATCTTTCCAGTTTTACCCAACATTGCTTTTTTCTTTAATGCCCGCTTTTACCTGCATTGACTAGAGAGTTAAAGTAACAAAATCTAAACACAACTAGTAAACATACTGTACTTTTAGTTACTGTATTCCATGATATATTGTACCTAGTGAAGACTGTTACAGTTATGTTACCAGCCTACTATTGAAGGGAGAATTCCCAAGGCACTAGTGTAGAAGCAGAACTGTGTGAAATGAAGTGGCTGGATACATTTTTAAAGATTAGAAAATAAGTCTTTTTTCCTATTCCATTGTTCTTTCCTTAGAGGCTTAACTTACAGGCATGAGAGAAATTCTATAGGAACTTATTAGGGATTGCCAAGGATTAAAAAAAGTTGCACCTACAAGAATTTTTTTTTTTTTTTTAGTTTTATATTTTCTAAAACCTTAGAACTCTAAAAGCAGAGAGGGTGCTAGACTTTCTGTTTACTATAAAAATACCTTTTTATCAAAGGGCTTTTACTGTTAAATAGCTGTTTATGATAATGATACTTTTGACAGTTCTAAAAATGCCCCTTAGCTTATAGCAAAAATCTTAGATATTTATCAGACATGTTGGGCTTCAATATAAACATGAATGAGTAAGGGCAGGTGTGGTGGCAGAGGTTTAAACCGAGGACTTGGAAACCGAGGACTTAGAAAGCAGAAACAGACCAATCTCTGTGAGATCAAGGCTAAGCTGTTCTACATAGTAAGTTCCAGGCCAGCCAAGTCTAGGCAGTGAAACCTGTCTCAAAAAGCAGCTAAATTAGGATTAAACAGCAGAGGTGGTGTAACTTAATAACAATAGCAAGTTGGGTGTGTAGAGAGCAGATCTATAGAGGAGATGGGGACTATAAACACTTGGCATTGATTTCATACTGCATAGTGAATGTAAGTCATGAAAAGTGAGGAATGGGGGTGGTTCCAGGAACAGGATGCAGTGTAGGAATTGAGGCATGTGGAAGCTCTGCTGGGCAGTATTAAGGGCCCAACCGAAGTTAACTTCCAGAAGAATTGAATTCACCTACTTGGAATTTTACCAACCTAGTACAGAAGAGGAGGTTGAAGGGCAAGAGAATTGAGAATATTGTCCATGTAATGTTTAGATTAGTGTACCATGATACCTTTAAGTTACTTTGTGAGAGACCGGGAAAGGAGTGGAAAACAAACACATGGTATGCCTGAGATCTCAGCTCTTAGGAGGAAGAGGCAGAAGGATTACCACAGTCTGGGCTTCCTAAGGGGTTCCAGACCAGCTAGGGCTACCTATTAAGATCCTGTCTCTAAAAACCAAAGCAAACCGATAAAAAAAGTTAGTAGATTATAGTTTCCAGAAGACCAAAAAACCCAACTTGGGTTCCATCAGTCCAGAGTAATAGAAGATGGTGGAGGTGGCGTGGTTGGTTAGTAAGGGAAGGTCAGGGTCTCAGGTCATACAGTAGGTGGACATTTAGGCTGCGCTGGCTTGCCTCCAGTTCCCCAGAGCCAGGATTGCAGGCACAAACCACTGCCTGTAGCAATTTAAATCAGTACAATTTAAAATTACATTAGCCTTTTGGTTTTGTTATGCTGAAATAAAGCCCTCTATACGATAGGCAAATGCTCTACCATTGAGCTACATTCTGCCTTTTTAAATAGTAAAAGATTGATTTAATTAATTTGTGGACACTTTAAGTGGACAAATCTTTTAACATGTGCTGCAGTGGTGTTGATGTGCAAGTTACACCACACACTGATGGATTTCATTTTGTTTAGCTTAGGTCTTAGTCATGTATAAGTTCATAGGTATCTGTCTTACCAGGAATCTCAGTAGCCCAGGTCCATCGTAAATGGATACCACCAGTCTCAGAAGCTGGGTTCATAGACCTGCGCCTCCAGATCTGGTGGACGTTCTGCGGCTGTCTTCCTGTTTCTCAAAAGACAAGATTTTATTAAAAGGAAAGGGGGGGGGGTTCTTAGAAAGTTGTATACCATTCATAATCATTCAACAAAATTTGGGTTCCTCCTGCCAAGCACTGATACTGTGATTATGGGGCTGTAGGATGTGTGGTGATCTCAGTGACAAGTGTCAGGGTGGATGCACAGCTGTAAGCATGGGGCTTTCCTGTACTTGGAGTGGTTGTTCAAATCACGAAAGTACTAAAGCTGAAAGTTAGTCTTCCTAAAGGAAGGTGAAGAAAGGGGGTGCCTTCTAGGTAGAGGTGACGTCCACCCTTAGGGCATTTCCAAGAAAACAATGTGCAACACATGTGGAGGAGACCATGTATCATGAAATTGTTACATTTGACTGCAAAATATGGGGAAGGATGGTGGGGAAATAAGATGAGTAAGAGCCAGGTAAGCGTGTGTGTAATTTACGCTAGGGTTATGTGGCTGCAGATTGGTATTCTCCACGATTTTAAAGTACATTGTAAGAGATTTTACATTAGTTTTTGCCTAAAAAGAAAAATGAAAATTACTGAATGCTAGGTAATGGTGTGTATATCCTCATAGTGTGAGGTAGAAAGTCCTGAAGTGTCTAGACATCTGCAGCTTACCTTGAGATGTACTAATAGATAAGGAACAAGCACACACGTGACCAGAGCAAACAGTAAAATGGTGTTAGTGACAGAGTCCTGGTCACACACTTTCTGCACATGACATTGAGAGTGGAGCAGTGACATTATAAAGCACAAAGGTGAGCAGACTTGAAGAAAAGAATTATTGCAGTCAGCCATAGGTCCATCAACTGCAGGTCCAACGTCTTTGTGCCATCTCAAATATACATACAAATAAAATAATGCCATTTCAAACACACATACACCCCATGTATGCATGTACCCGATCCTTTGTTCCCTAAACAATACAGTGGAACAACTTCACAGCACTGGCTTACATTTAGCAGGAAATGAACCGATGACTTAAGTACATGAGAGGATGTGCGCAGGTCATATGCAGACCATTTTATGGAAGAGACGAGCACCCAAGACCAAGTACCTCAGAGGTGCTGAAACTAGCCCTTCTTGATACTCCTTTAACCGATAAAAATGCAGTCACTCTATTTGGAATACTTAAATATAATTTTAGCATTTGTTGTCTTTTCTACACCCCAAATAACATAGGTGAATGTGGGTGCTTAATGTTTCAGTATTACATAGTTCACAGCCTCTGTGATTACATGAAACATTAAAAAGTGCACTTTAAATCTCAGATGTGTTACATGTATGCATTTATTGCCCCGGTGTTATACAGCTGTATGTAGTCTGGCAAATGTATTATATAGATATCTACCTACAAGTGTTAGTGCCCAATTGTGAAGTAGCAGGATAATTGGATATATCATGAGAGGACATTTTTACTTTTATTATTTTAATTTTTTTGTCTTATTTTACTTGTTCGGGTATATTACCTGCATGTATAGTCAACACTGTGTGTTTGGTGCCTGCAGAAGCCAAAAGAGGCATTGGATCCCCTTGAACTAGAGTTACAGTTGTGAGCTACCATGTAGGTGCTGGGAATTGACCCCTACATCCTGGAAGAGCAGCCAGCCAGTACTCTTAACTGCTGAGCCACTTCTCCAGCCCCAGAAAGGATCTTTTTAAAAGATTTATCAAAACATTGAATTGTATGCTTAGGTGTGTGATTGGTTGAAAGATCTTAAGCCAGGGTATTTGACGTAGACCTATTGATAGCAGTTACATATAAGGTGAATTGGAATGGCTCTGGCCCTGTTTACCCTGCTTCTTTAGACTTACTAGCATAAGTGTTGCTATCCCATGTATTATAAGTGTAACTCAAGAAATTATTTTGTTCCCCTTAAAAATAAAAGGTCTTTGGGAAATGCAGTGTAGCTCAAGGGTGCTTGTCTGCCATAAATAAGGCTCTAGGTTCGATCCCAGTACCACCAAATAAATGAGCTAACAGGAAAGAGCAATAATAGCCCAAATAAAAGGCACTGGAGGGCGTGGCTCAGCACTTGCCTGCCATGCACAAGGCCCTCGGTTCAATCCCTGGTACTGCAGAAAAGGGAAGGAGAGAATACAGTAACAACAAAAGGACTTTGAAAGGAAGTTTTAGATGTGTGGTGTTTCTTAATTACCTTCAGTAGTAAACAATGCCTTTCCCCCTGTATCCACTCTGTCTCCAAGGGCTTTATAGCCCAGAGTGGCCTTGAACTCCTGATTCTCTGTTGAGATTGGTGGAAGGGAAGAACATGAGACAGGACCCACCACAGCAGGCTGTAATGTCTTCTAATTATGCACCTTACCTAACACACTGCATACAAAATGGGGACTAAGCACGCAGAAATACAGGCCCGTGGAGGCCAGTCTCATCCAAACCATGATTGAATCAGTTAGTTATACTTGCTTGTAGAGCTGATTCATCTGTGTATATTTTAATTCATAGGGTTTTTGTCAATAGATAATAAAGCTTTAGAATTTACGTATAGTGAAATGGTGAACTCTATGTTGGTAAGTTGATCTTAAGCAGTGGAAATTTTAAAGTGTTTGTGTGTTTTGGGCTGGCGTTTACACACTTAGGAATACAGTTGACCTTGGAGGCCAGAGCCATTAGATGTCTTTCATGTGGTTATGAGCCATCGTATGTGGATGCTGGGAACTGAATTTGGGTCCTCTGGAAGAACGAGAGTACCCTTAACCACTGAGCCATCTATCTTAGTTATGTCTATTATTGTGATAAAACACCATGACCCAAAGCAACTTGGAAAACAAGGGGTTTATTTCACTTACACAGTTCATCACAAGCAGTGAAAGCAGGAACTCAGGCAGGGCAGGAACCTGGAGGCATGCGTTGATGCAGAGGCCATGGAAGAACACTGCTTACTGGCTTGCTTTTCACAGAACCCAGGACCACCAATCTAGAGATGGTCTTACCCACAATGGGCTGGGCCCTCCCATATCACTCACTAATAAAAAAAAAATTCTACATGCTTGCCTACAGCCAGATCTTATAGAGGGATTTTCTTAGTTGAGATTCCCTCCTCTCAGAGACTCTAGCTTGTGTCAACTTAACCTAAAACTAACCAATATACCATCTTTCCATGCCTTCTTTGATGATTATAAGCTCATTACATATAACATTAGATAATGAGAGCATTTCTTAAGGAAAAAGACCTAGAAATACAAGATGTTTTGTTTTTTTGTAGATGTTCTTGAGGGCTATAATGGAACGATATTTGCATATGGACAAACATCATCTGGGAAGACCCATACGATGGAGGTAACGTTTCATAGTCTGCGTAAGGGTAATTTACAGTGTGAGTAAGTCAGCCACTTACTGCTTTCTTGTAGTTAATTCATTGTGTTTACTTTTTTAATCTTTATTGCCTTTTCTCATACAAATAATACACATGTAAGAGCAAGATTCTGATTAGCTCCTGAGCTTGGTTAGTAAGCTGTACCTGCATTTTATATTACAGAGTCTTACAAATTAGTATAACTATAAAGTATTTTAACACTAAACGGGACTTTTTCTTCTGGTCTATGATTTGAGAAAACTTAGATCGTATTAAAAGTGATTGTCTCCTGAATATCTGCTACACTTCTGATAAGATTGTCTACAGTGTGAGATTTGGATCAGCCAGGACCACACAGAGAAACCCTGTTCCCCCCCCCCCCCCCAAAAAAAAAAGAAGAGAAAAAGAAAACTTATTTGGTATATCCTTATACAATATGATATGTAATAGTTGAAACTTTGAAATTATTTGTAGAGCTATTTCTAAAAGAAAAAACCCAGTCACAATGTTTATCCTATTAATTACATATCAGTAAAGAGCCACGAGGTTTTTTTTTTGTTTCAGTTTTTCTCTTGAAATTTGTTAACAGTTATGCTTTGTTTTCTATGCAGGGTAAACTTCATGATCCAGAGGGCATGGGAATTATTCCAAGAATAGTGCAAGATATTTTTAATTATATTTACTCCATGGACGAAAATTTGGAATTTCATATTAAGGTAAGCTTTTGTGGGAAAGGTTATATTTTATTTTACTTAGGATACTTATTTTCCAAAATAGCTGCTTTCTGAAAGTCACATTTAAAAGTTGTTAGAGGTCTATAAGGCTGAAGGGTTTGTTAGAGTTGGTTAGAATTATCTAGTTTATTTGCCATTAGATGACTAACTGGGTAAGTTAAGTCTGTTCTTAGCTTTTCACTGTAGAAAGCAGTTTAACTACAGAGCTTCAAGATTCCCACCACATTTACCTCTTCTCGTCCATTGTGGGTGGTTGTAACAGAAAAGGGCTTTTCATTATCTAAGCAGCTTAGTGACTCACTTTTCTGTTAGCATGTGAGGTGTCCTAGTGGAGTGTGCTAGTCTAGGTATCTGGCACTTAGACCACATTGTTTGTAGAGAGAACAAGCTGTAGTAACTTAACTGATTGACTCTTCTTTGTGCTTTAGGTTTCATATTTTGAAATATATTTGGATAAGATAAGGGACCTGTTAGATGGTAAGTTAAATTCTTGCTTTAATAATTTCAGTAGTAACTGTTGCTTTTCTAGGGTTATATGTTCTTAGTAGCATAGGTGAGATTTTATAAAGTGATAAATTATACATAGGATAACTTAATAGCATACGTGTACTTCTACTTTAAGTCAAGCAACATTTACTAAGAAGTGAAGGAATAGCTCCTTATAGCTGGGAGGGAATGTGAACTTGAGATGCCATTCTGTCGGCACTTCCTAAGTGATGAGGGCTTTAAATCGGGAGTTGTAGAGCTTAAACACAAAGTGTTGGTTCCAGGTGTTAAATAAATTGTCCTTCCCTTAGGCCTAATGTTATTTGTAAAATGTGGGTGGTAGAAGTTTGAAATTTCTGTTTTTTTGTTTTTTCTTTTACATTAGTTTCTAGATTACTCCCCTAATGTTTACAGCGCCTTGCTTTTTTTAAAAAATAGTAGTGCATAGATGTGTATAAAATGTATATTTTTACATTTCTGTTGTTAAGCTAAAGGAAACCTACTACTTATATTGGTTATTTCATAACTGATATTAGAGTCAAGGTAATATTGCTAATACAACTTTTCTTTTTCAGTTTCAAAGACTAACCTTTCAGTCCATGAAGACAAAAACCGTGTTCCCTATGTAAAGGTACTTAAGAGAATGATTACTGTAGAAAACCCTGCAAGAGAGTTTTGAAAGAGTACTAAGAATACTTTAAAATTACTCCACAGGGGTGCACAGAGCGATTCGTGTGTAGTCCAGATGAAGTCATGGATACCATAGATGAAGGGAAATCCAACAGACATGTAGCAGTTACAAGTAAGTGGAGTACTCAGTACTGACCACGGCATATTTATCTTACAACTTAATGCAGTCTATTAACTTCAAGATATTTTTGGTATAAAATAATGCTTTAGGGGGATTATTCGTGAAGGAACTATTTATACTTGCTTACTAATGTCATTGCAGATATGAATGAACACAGCTCTAGGAGTCACAGTATATTTCTCATTAATGTAAAGCAAGAGAACACTCAAACAGAACAGAAGCTCAGTGGAAAGCTTTATCTGGTTGATTTAGCTGGCAGTGAAAAGGTAAGCCCTCTTTTGAAAATCTAGTGGATACTTAGGCTTTTCTATAACCTTTACCTTGAATTGCAATTTATATGCTATGCATTGTTGCATCTTGAGAACCTGTGGAATTGGATTTAGTAATCTGGGAATTATACTGTTGATACCAATGCTATATGATAATTAAAGTCAGTAACCTGTTCTCAAGTGACTGTCATTTAGCTACATCTGATTCAGTTAGTAGGGTATTTGGATTAAGAAGTATGCTTTTATTGACAACTTGTTAGCATATGCCATGATGATTTTATTCTTCATCTCTCTTGTGTGATGCCTAGTGTAGGGAGACCGTGTACAGAATGTTAGACTGTATTGTTTATAGAGACTATGACTAGAGACAAACCATATATGTTAAAAATAAATGAAGCTTGTTTTGGAATGCTTCTCAACCTTGGCTAGTTGAATCCATGGGTATAGGGGGTCAACTGTAGTCTATAAAAGTTAGAATATTTAAATGTATTAACATAGAACTCTGTGGCCATTATGCTATTTTGCTTCTTCTGATTTAGAGTGTTGTACGTAGTCGTGTTTCCTGAAAGTCTTACACACAGCTTATCTATCAGTTAGTCCCACTACTCTTAATTCTAGAAGCCATTTAGTGCTTGGGTTTATATAGTGTTAGAACTGTCCTTTATTTTTAGCAAATTATGACATCTGCTTTATGGGTTAGGTGATTTCCAGTTCCTTGTTTTATACTGCACAGAGAGATAACAGTGAAAACTACAGACTCGCTTATAAATTTATTATTGACAAAAGCATACTAGAAATACATTTTAATATTTCTCTAATCACATTCTTATCTAGCTAGTTCTCTGACCAGGCTATTGGACAAATAGTGGGTATTTAAGGATTTCTAGTCCTTAGTGTGAACACCCTTCTTCTTTGTAATTTTATACTACTGTTTATTGGTGGGTATTTGGAAAGGTAGAAGAAAATTATTTTAAACTTGTGAGTTTGTCTCACTATGAAATTTTACTTACAGGTTAGTAAAACTGGAGCTGAAGGTGCTGTGCTGGATGAAGCTAAGAACATCAACAAGTCACTTTCTGCACTTGGAAATGTCATTTCTGCTTTGGCAGAGGGCAGTGTGAGTATAACTAAGTCTGTCGGTTCCCTGTTTTATGGTAGTTATTTAGAGAGTATGCATGTACACAGACGTAAAACTGAGTGAGTATGTGCTGTCTTCTGAGTTTACTGTTTGTATCCCATCTTGAAATCAGTCATATAGTTAAAGTACATCTGGTCACAATGCTTGAGGCAGAAACAAGATGACCAAGAGTTATCCAACAAATGTTGTTATTGAAAACCCCACTGGTTTTGTTTTTGTTTGTAGACCTATGTTCCTTATCGAGATAGTAAAATGACCAGAATCCTTCAAGACTCATTAGGTGGCAACTGCAGGACCACTATTGTCATCTGCTGCTCTCCATCATCCTACAACGAGTCTGAGACCAAGTCAACTCTCCTCTTTGGTCAAAGGTTTGTTGTTGAAATACAAAGCCTAATGTCAGATAGGTCAGATAGCTACTACTCAAGTCCAGACGTATTGTCAGACAACTAGAATCTGTTGTCAGGACATAGGTCGTGTAAGTTAGAGCTGTATTTTGGACGTAACGAACTTTAACTTTTCGTAGACATTAAAATTAACTGGGAAATTTAATTGTCTGATTTCCTGTTGATGAAAGTAAACTTCTGAGTCAGGTGATGAAGTAAAAGCTTTTCAGATATATGAGCCTATGTCAAGCTCACTGACACTTGAAGGCTCAAGTAACATACATGAAACAGCTACTGTAGGAAAATCAGTGACAGCCGTGTCTTACATATGCAGTGATGGGTAACACAGGTTACTGCTTCAACCTTGCACGTGAGTTGGGAAAATAAATATAGTCTTAGTTTTGATTTTTTTTCTTTTAAATATTACCAAAGATTGAGTGCTGACAGATATTTATTTGGGTTGTGAATAGTTATCTTTAATATTTGTTCTAAGAAAGAACTAGATAAACTTGGACAGTTTGTTACTTAGCTCTGTCATATATTAAATAGGGATGTCAATTGAAAATACTTGTGTCATATCCTTTTTTTGTAATGATTACTCTTCCTTAATGATGTCATCCTTTCTGGAATTGCATCGCTTAGGGCCAAAACAATTAAGAACACGGTCTGTGTCAACGTAGAGTTAACTGCAGAGCAGTGGAAAAAGAAGTATGAAAAGGAAAAGGAAAAAAATAAGACTCTACGGAACACCATCCAGTGGCTGGAGAATGAGCTCAACCGATGGCGTAATGGTAAGTAATCACTTAAGCACCATTTCACCTTTCTTAGACCTCTTACCTACCTGAGAGTTTTATATGAATGAAAATGAAAATAAAGCCCGCTTTCAGTTTTTAAACCTGTAGAGGTCTTCAATAAAGATGAAGGTCTGTCATTAAACTTTTACATTACCTCAAACAATAAGTAAGAGCTGTAGATGCTACAGTATAGTAAGGCTACATTAGGAAGAAGTCAGTAACAGGTAAGTGTGGATGGATTTCAGAGAAGGGGTAAGATGAAGGGAAAGTGCAGATGTCCAGATGTCAGGGACAGAGCTCTGTGGTATAAGACTGCAGCCCTAGCACATGGGAAGCATAGCCTTGGATCAAATACAGTTACGTGTATGAAGTACCTGTGCACACACTCATACATACATATATACATGTATAATGCATATATACTTAGGTACATTTATCTATACTTATATGTAAAATGTAGATGGGAGTGGTAGTATGTACCTTTAATCCTAGCGCTTGGAAGGCAGAACCTTCTCTACATGGCAGGAATCTCCCATTCTAAAAACCAAACAAACAGCTCAGAATGGGAGCAGAAAGAAAGGCTGGTAAGAGCTGCTGATACTGTGTAAGGAAGAGGAGCAAAGAAGATGGTGAACTGGGACTCATAAAATGGCAGTAGGGAGCACCAACAGCAGAAGGAATGTGTGAGGGAAGGAATGCCTGTTTTAGGTAGGCACATTCTTAGTCACCATTTCATTGTCGTTTTAGGGGAGACAGTGCCTGTTGATGAGCAGTTTGACAAAGAGAAAGCTAATTTGGAAGCCTTCACAGCAGATAAAGATACTGCTATTGCCAATGATAAACCAGCTGCTGCAATTGGAATGGCTGGTAGTTTTACAGATGCTGAAAGAAGAAAGTGTGAAGAAGAAATTGCTAAATTGTATAAACAACTTGATGACAAGGTAGAGTTCACATTCCTTGTTTTAGACTTGTGTGTTTTCAAATACTATTGATATCAGTATTTTGTTTTTTAAATTTATTTCTGTTAGCTTTTAGAAGGCCAAACTATTACTGGATTTAGTGGGACATGCTGAAATTCTAGTACTGAGGGGGTGGAGGCAGGAGGAGTATAAGGCTAGCCTTGAGTGTACAGTGAGTTTGGAGGTGATTACAGAGGGCTGGAGCATCAGTCACAGTACATTTAAGTGCTGACATACTTCATGGGGATGGAGGTACAGCTAAGTGAAGAATGCTTGCATTGCATGGGGCTTCGGATTCCATTACCAGCATCAGGGAAGAAAATGTAATTTTAATTCTGTGTGGAAACTGTGTGTAAATTCTTTTGACTACTTTGGAGGAGTAATAATTCAGAATTGGTGCTGGGAAGTTATGGTCTATTTTGTTAATTGGATTCTTTAATATTTCTTAGGATGAAGAGATTAACCAACAGAGCCAACTGGTGGAGAAATTGAAGACACAAATGTTGGATCAGGAAGAGGTGAGTTAAATGCTTCCAGACAATCTTTAGTGTTTATCACTAAAGATAAAGGAATCTATGGAATTCAGACTATGTAAATTCTATATCTTTAAAGTTATTGAGTGTGTACATGCTTAATTATCAATGTGCTACGAGATTAACCCTTGATTGTATTGAAACAGGCTGGTTTCTTCCTTTAGAAGTTTTTTGTTATTTGGTTTTGATGTTTGAGTTTCCTGTTATATATATGGAAGAGAGAAGACAGCTTCTACAAAACATTTATTTTTTGCCAGGTGTAGTGGCATGTAATCTGTATAAATTTATAATCTCAATATTAAGGATACTGAGACAGAATTTCAGGTTTGAGGACAGCAATATATAATATGATCCTTTTTCAGAAACAACAGTAGGGGAATTCTGGACCATATGACTGCAGAGTTTTTAACTCTTTCACGTTACTTATTGCATTCTATATCTTCTACTCTTCACTCCTAAATATTTCATAATTTTTAAGAAATTTGGGGTAGACAGTGACCTGGAATAATTGTTAAGACACTGTCCTTTAGAGAAAAAGATACTTAACACAAGTGCCTTTGTTAGGTTTTCTGTTGCTGTGCTGAAATACCATGACCAAAAGCAACTTGGGGAGGAGAGTTTGTTTTGCCTTATAGCTTAGTATGTTTATCACTTAGGGAAGCCAGGGCAGAAACCTTTAGAGAAGCCAGGGCAGGAACCTGAAGGCAGGAACCAGAGCAGAAGCCATGGATGAGTATTCTTTACTGACTTCTCGTGGCTTGCTCAGCCTGCTTTCTCATAGTGCCCAGGACTACCAGCCTAGAGGTGGGGACATTTTCTCAGTTTATGTTCTCTTCCAAAGTGAACCTTACTAGCATCAGCTTGATATAAAACAAGCCAGCATGCTGGTTGGTGATGGGTCACACTTCAGTCCTAGCATTTGGAAGGTTCAGGCAGGTGGGTTTCTGGGTTCAAGGCCATCCTGGTCTACAGAGCAAGTTCCTGGACAACCAGGGCTACACAGAGAAACTCTGTCTTGACCCCCATCCCCAAACAAAGAAAAAAATTTGGGTGTACCCAGCCATTTGGGTTTTAGTTCATTACAGATGCAGTCAAGTGACAACCCAGTATAGCTATCGCAGTTGTTAGATTGTGTAATTTTCAGTGTGAATGTCACATGAATAAACATACTTCTCCATGTTGTCTTCCTACTCCCAGTCTGTGCCACCTTTCATTTCATTTCTCCCACGCTCATCTTTTCCTATGATTTAATTTGAATCTGTATTTTATTTCACCCAGCATAGTGGAGATAATAGAAAAATATTCCCTATTTAGTGCTTTTTGAGACCCTGAAGAAATAGAAAAGGCTGTAGCATCCAGCAGAATGAAATATCCATTATCAGAAAAATCTCTTAATCAATTTCTCCTTTTGAATTGTTGAGAGGTCCTTCTTTTTAGTTGGCCTTGAACTTGACATTGAGCCCAAATTATCCAACAGAGCCTCCTGGTGAGCACCACTGTGCCTGGTGTCTTTTATTGTTCTCTTCAACTATGACATCATTCTTAGAGGCAGATTGTTAGCATTTGGGGTTTGACAACTTTTTAACACTCTGTCCCATGCACTGAAGGACATTTAGCATTCATGGTTCCTGTTTTTTAATGTTATTAATAGCTATTACTAACTATTACTAACATTCCCATTTATTTCCAACTGTCTTTGATGAAAAGTAACTGACCTGGATGGGCCTTTGTCTTCTCTCCAGTTCAAACTTAATAGGCTGACATACTTCTCTGGGGCATTTCTCTGAAGCTACTCTTAGTTTCCTAAAACAAATCTTAAGTTCTTTAAAAATGATTTACTTTGATTTCATGTATGTATGTTAGTACCTGCATGTATGCATATGTACCGTTTGTGCCTGGTACCCTCAGAAAGCAGAAGTTATTTGCTTCCCTGAAATTGGAAACAGTTTTGTTCTGGTTGCTCTGATCTGAGTCCAGGTCATCTTGAAAGAGCAGCAAATGCTCTTAAGTGGTGAACTTGCTGCAGATGTCAAGTTTTTAAAGAACTGTTCTGATTCGATTTTGCACACGGTCCTTACAAGTCTAGAATGCCTTTGGATTTTTTGTTTGTTTGTTTGTTTGTTTGTTTGTTTTGTTTTGTTTTAATTCACATGACTAAAATTCAACTAACTGGAGTAAAATTCTTAGCTAACTTGTCCATGGATATCATTAAGAAAGATCTCCCTTTTTATGGTACCAAGAGCTCTGCTGTGTCTTTTTAGTTACTAAATTATGTCTTGTGTTGTTGGTCTTACTTTCCTGAACTTCACGCTTAGTAGACGTCTTCCTTTCTGTGTTGCAGAGTGTAGCCTAGCGCCTGCTCATAACTGCTCAGTCCGTCTGCGGCAGACAGTGAGGTATCGGCACCTTTGCTAGTGCCACTTCTCCTGTCTGTGGCTTGCCTAAATCATGAAGCAAATTAATGTTTTTTTGCAGGTTTGTTAAAATTCTGTTTTCTTCTTTTATCTAGCTTCTTGCATCAACCAGAAGGGATCAAGATAATATGCAAGCTGAACTGAATCGCCTCCAAGCAGAAAATGATGCTTCTAAAGAAGAAGTCAAAGAAGTTTTACAGGCTCTAGAAGAACTGGCTGTTAATTATGACCAGAAGTCTCAGGAAGTTGAAGACAAAACGAAGGAATATGAATTGCTTAGTGATGAACTGAATCAAAAATCTGTAAGATAAATTTTGTTTTCTTAATACTTAAGTATAAATAATGCTAAATGAAGTTAGTTAAGTACATCACTACTATATAAGCCTAAGATATGGGTAACACAGGTTCTTAAGACACCCAGGCCTCACCTTCCTTCTTCTCTCTTCACATACAAAGCCTAGGAGGTAGAGCAATAGTGTTGTAATTTTGGTTTCTATAAGCATATTGATACGTAATTTAATTATCAATTTAAATGATTAGCATTTCTAATGTTAGGAAAAATAATAATAGCTTGAACTAGAAGCTACCTCATAATTCACTATTGATCAAGCATCTCAGAACAAGGAATAAGTGGCTTTGTAAGGACTGTAGTGACTGGAGTCTCATCTGTTCTGTCTTCATTCTGTCAGGCAACTCTAGCGAGCATTGATGCTGAGCTTCAGAAGCTGAAGGAAATGACCAACCACCAGAAGAAACGAGCTGCAGAAATGATGGCATCCCTATTAAAAGATCTTGCAGAAATAGGGATTGCTGTGGGGAATAATGACGTAAAGGTAACACTGTTGGTCACATATCATGTTTTGTGCACAGCTCTTACTCTGGTGCATTCATTATGTGTTGTGTGCATGTGCAGTGGTACAGGTGCAGCATGTTTTCAAGTGCGTGTGAAGCTCGGGGATCAGCCTTGGGTAGTGTTGCTCAACACCTTCCCTTTGGCTTTTGTAACTGACTCCCAGCTGCACCCGCACAAGACCTCTGGATTTATGAATGAAAGACTGCACCAGCTAATTTTGATATGCCTTGAGTAGCTCAATGGCTGGACACACATTTCTCTCCAGTATTTCTGGCTTAACACCTTCTAAATCTGTATTTTTATCTTTGTTGTCATTACCTTCTGGGCAGGTCCACCCCCACCCCCATAGGAGCCCTTTCCCTTTCTACCCACTTTGCTGGATGATTTTTCTCCAGCAGCTCTTAAATCTGATCCCTGTCCCTCTGAGGGAAGTGATTATCTTCTCTCTAGCAATCTCCAAGTCCCGCCTCCATCTCCTTGCCCAGCTCTGGGCTATACAGCAATTCTTTATTACCAATTGAAGCCAGTGGGCGTGGTGACCCTCAGGCATGAAATTAAGACAACGCATTAGAACCAATTCCCAATATGATCTCTTTCTTTTTTCTTTTCTTTCTTTTTTCTTTCCATCTTCCCTTGTTTTTTAAAACAGTGTCTCCCAGTAGGGCCTGGAGCTTTCCTATGGGACCCTCCTCCACCTGCCTCCCAAGCATTGGGAGTATAGACACATGCCCACTACACCTAGCTGTTAGTTTTTTGTTTTCAGTTTTGGTGCTTTTAGTGTTGATTAAAAAAAAAATCCTTAAGCATTTTCGGCAGATATTTAATGACTCAATTATATCCCCAGCCCTGCTATTTTGTTTGTTTTGTTTTACAAAGTTCTTTTCATACCTGTTATCCTCATAACTGTGTATGGTAGATGATATTAACGACATTTTAGATGTATTTATATTTATGTCTGTGTGTGTGAGAGTGTGTATGCAGGTATCTCTGGAGGTCAGAAGAGGGTGTTGGAGCCTTTGGAGCTAGAGTTACAGGCTGTTGGGATGCCTCACATGGGTTCTGGGAACCCAGTTCAGCTCCTCTGGAAGAGCAGTGAGGACTCTTAACACTTAGCCATCTCTCCATCCCCTTAGGTTTGATTTAAGTAGAAGAGCTAAGAGGGAGAAAACCAGGGTCATAGAAATAGAATATTCTTAGAATATTCACTAAGTACCTCGTTGAACCATGGTGAAGATTTTTACTTAAAAATGGCCTTGTTGGGCAGCTGAGGTGCCTTAGTAGTAGGTAAAGGTGCTTCACTCCATAATTCTGCTGACCTGAATTTGTCCCTGGAACCCATGGTGGGAGGGAGGAGAGAACTGACTAAATGCATGTTGGTATTGATAGTAAATAATTTTAAGTATCTTGCGATATTTCTGTGTGCATACTTGAACAGAACAGTGGTAGGTCCACTCAGGTAGTAGCCTATTTTTAAGTCATGGTGTCCATGGATGTGTGTGGAGGCCAGAGGTAGACCTCAGGTGTCTTTCTTATTCATTCCCCCTTTAGTTGTTGAGACACAGTCTTTCACAGAGCCTGCAGCTCAGCTAGCTAGCATCTTTGCTACAGAGATCCGTGGCTCTGCTTTCTGAATACCGGGGATTAAAAGTGACCACCACGCCTGCTGAGCTTTATTTGGACTCTGTAGCCCAGAACCTCAGTCCTCACACTTGGCACCAAGCACTTCAGCCCTAGAGCTGTCTACCTGGCCGTATACATTATAGTTTGGAACAAAGGCTTCCCTGAGCTAAAAGCTCAATGACTTGCATAGACCAACTGGCCAGCAAGCCCCAGAAAGTCACTTGTCCCTCTCTCTGCCTTCCCCAGTCATGAGATCACAAGTGCACACTACCTTGCCTAGCTGTACATGAGTTTGAGGCAGCTCATTCTTGTGTGGTCATGTCAGAAAGTTCACTGCTCATCTGTCTGTGCTTACGCACTGCAAGTCACTTTATACATGTGAAGGTGAATGAAATTCAAATTCAAGCCAGTCAGAGTTACTCAGTGAGGCCCTGTGTCATAAACAAGCAAACAAAAACAGGTGAGGTGACTATGGGAGAGAGGGGACTTTCACCAATCTAGTGACTGATTATGAATCTGGAATGCATGGAATAGAGGAAAGAATTGCAAGATCTCCCTGTGGTCTCCACTGGCACACCATGGCTCACATGCTTACTCACACAAACATCATGAATTCGTATGACTTCTGTTAGGTTTTCTAGCCTAGCTTGGGAAAATAGACTTGAACATGTTTGGTTCTAATTTTTTTATCCCTTTGTATGTATGGTAATGGGAAGGTTGCAGGGAGGGAGTGTCTTACTTGGTTCACCTTGTAGAGCAGGCTGCTCTTGAATTTATAGATATTCTGATTGCCTCTGCCTCCTAAGTACTGGGATTAAAGGTGTGTGCCACCATGTGGCCCCGGCTTTAACTTGTTCCATGTCTTTCTCTTAGCAGCCAGAGGGAACTGGTATGATAGATGAAGAGTTTACTGTTGCCAGGCTCTACATTAGCAAAATGAAGTCAGAAGTAAAAACCATGGTGAAGCGCTGCAAACAGCTCGAAAGCACCCAGACTGAGAGCAACAAGAAAATGGAAGAGAATGAGAAGGAGTTAGCAGCGTGCCAGCTTCGGATCTCCCAAGTATGTGTTCCAGATGGTTTTTCATTTCTCTAAAATGTCATGTCTACATCTCATGTATTTTAAAGGCTTTCAGAATCATACACTTCTGTTTATTTTCAGTAATAAAGCCTTTGTGTTTCTTAGTGTAGCTGCAGCATGACAGCTTGAGTGATGTAATGTGTACATACTAGGTCTAAAAGTTAGCTAGAGATGTGACCGGTTGACAGAGGATGTGCAGAACTGCAGGGACTGATGGTGCTCTTCTGTCAGTGGCTGCTCAGTAATGGTGAGCACTGCACTAGGAAGTGTCTCAGGTTACAGGTGCTGTAAGTTCTACAGACAATGGTCCCATCTTGCACGTTTTAACTGCATAATATGTGTGAGATATGTCCCCACCTCATACTAGTATTTTTTCCCCAATAGCATGAAGCCAAAATCAAGTCACTGACTGAATACCTTCAAAATGTAGAACAAAAGAAGAGACAGCTGGAGGAATCTGTTGATTCCCTTGGTGAGGAACTAGTCCAACTTCGAGCACAAGGTATATTTAGCTTCGACTGCTGTGTCTGTATTCTTCCTCACTTTAACATAATTGTTGTGCACATATACACATAAACTGAAAGAAAATAGTAAGAATGCAGAAAATTTGAAATAGCAAATTATCCACCTCTGTGTGGTATTGAAATTTTTTTTTTTTTTAATTAAGGAGTGATAGAGGATACATAATGCACACGCACACAGGTGAACACTTCCATATGAACATGCATGGTCCAAACATACATGTTACAAAAAATAAAAGTTGTATTGACTATCAGTAGTAATTCAAGGTACTTCCCACAGAGCTCGTGTGTGTGTGTGTGTGTGTGTGTGTGTGTGTGTGTGTGTGTGTGTGTGTGTGTAAGTAAATCCTAACATACAACACTTTCTTTTGTGATATCATTACAACAGTGGTAACAAAGTATCCTAATGTTACTGAACTTGGAAGGTTTTGCCAAGTTCTTAAAAACCTATTTGCCCTCTGGTTTATCTCAGGTATCTTAATCATCACTTTGACCCTCTCTTTTTGCTATTTGTTTGCTTGTTTGTTTTGTTTTGTTTTTTTTTATCTTACTCTCGTGTCTCGTGTATAAAACAGAGAAAGTCCATGAAATGGAAAAAGAGCACTTGAACAAGGTTCAGACTGCAAATGAAGTCAAGGCAAGTTTGATGTCCAGTGCACCCTGATGTGTTTAATCCATCATTATTAGTAATCTTAATCTCACTTTGGTCTTTTCCCTTCCAAACAAATTTTAGCAAGCTGTTGAACAACAGATCCAGAGTCACAGAGAAACCCACCAGAAACAGATCAGTAGTTTGCGAGATGAAGTTGAGGCAAAGGAAAAGCTAATCACTGATCTCCAAGAGTAAGTAGCATGCTTTTCTCTGCATTGGTAGAGACTAACTCAGAGAGGTTGGCTCTTCAGACAGGAGGCACTGATGGGCAAGCCTCCTCATAGAAACCTACTCTGTTCAGCGAAATGATAATGTTTTTTTCTTCCCATGTTCTCTGTCTTCACATATATAAAGTATAAATTGGAGAAATCTGTGATAATTTGAGTAAATAAAAGAGAACAAGTGAGGACAAGTTGGGAGACGGAGATAAAGGTGTGGAGAACAGAATGATCAGGACCTGGGTGACCAGAGCAGAAATCATGAATGGCTGGGGTAGCCGTGCCCTTCCTTTTCCTACCCTTATGAGATCAGAGTAACGAGATCCTGAGCAGCTGGTGAGGAGATTGAGCTTGTCAGAGTTCAAGCTCAGTATAGCACACAGACTTGTAATTCTAGGCTGAGGCAGGAAGATGTCAAGTTCCTAATCAGAAATATGTAGTAACATCCTATTTTAAAAGGCAGGACCCCTTAAAAAGTTAAATTTGATGATGACATTCAGACAACTTTTGAGGTTAAGCTTGTATTCCATTCTTTTGTCAGCCAAAACCAGAAGATGGTGTTGGAGCAGGAGCGGCTAAGGGTGGAGCATGAGAGGCTGAAGGCTACAGACCAAGAGAAAAGCAGGAAGCTGCATGAGCTCACGTGAGTGTCACTTAGGTTAAAGCTTACAAATGCAAGGCGGGAGGTACTGCCCATATGCATGACTGTCTTCTTTTTCTGCCTTGCTTTGATTCATGACATGTGCTTAGGCTTTTGGTTTTTTTTCTTTTTTTTGAATAAAAGCATATCTTGAAGACCATCTTAAAATCTGATGCTAATCTAGAAAATTGTAGGATCTATGTCTAATACTACATTCTGTCAAATTTGGTTTTTCATAAAATCATATGTTATGGTCTTCTTTTTAAAATAAAGTTGTGGTGTTTGATTTTTCTTTTCCTCCCTCTCTTAGTGTGTATGAATGGCCTGCCCAGATTTATTATATTTACTGTGCATACCTGGTACCCACAGACATCAGAAGTGGGTGACAGGTCCCTGGAACTGGAGCCACAGACTGTAGAGTCAGCATGTGGGTCCTGGACTCAAACTGGAGTCCTCTGCTAGAGTAACGTGTTCTCAGCCGCCAGACCAGCTACCCCCAACCTTAATTTCTTGAGCAGAGTTTTTTCCCCCCATGGCTTTTACTCATAATAGTGTTCCACAGGGCCTTGAGTTTCTTGAGTTTTAAGAAATAATTTGCAAGTAAACTACAGCAGTTAGGATGGTTACAAAAGAGGACCAGTTTAGAGTGTGTTGCATAAAGGTTCTGCTGGGGGCTGGGAATGTGCCAGGTAAGCACAGGCCCTGGGTTTAAGTCCCAGCTCTTTAGTGAGGGATGGGGTGGGGGTATAGAATCTACTGAATTTCAGCTATAGTTTTGTATAGTGTAAAATACTTTAATTTCAGGCAAATTTTATTATCAACAACTTCCACTTAATATCTTTTTGGATAAATAGCCATTTACTCTGTGTACCATATTTTAAAATAAAAGTCATTCTTATATGAACTCTGGCACATACTGTTTGATCTCTTCCATTGCTGTATGAGCTGTTTCTCCCTAATAATCGAGATAATGAAAAGAGATGGAAATACATATAGGTTTCATGGGCAAACTGTTGTTTAAATACATTTCTATTAGAATTTAATAAAGTTTGATTTAATTTTTGCTAAGTAAAGTTGGAATTTATGGAGTCAGAGGTGAAAGCATGTAATTGTTGCTTCAATTTAGGGTCATGCAAGACAGACGAGAACAAGCGAGGCAGGACCTGAAGGGCTTGGAAGAGACGGTGGTAAGGACATACGGACACAGGACTGGGGAGTGCACTTTGGTGTTCTCTGCCTTAAGTGTTGTGATTGTCAGACCAATCTCTCTGTTCTTAATTCAAGGCAAAAGAACTTCAGACTTTACACAACCTGCGCAAGCTCTTTGTTCAGGACTTGGCTACCCGGGTGAAAAAGGTGATCTCGTAGTGCCCAGGGCTGCCTGTATAAATGCTTGCTGTGTGTGGTGCTCTGAGAATATGTATGTGGTCGTGCCCGTGTGAGTCTGGGGTGTCCATGTATGTGTGGAGGAAGCTTGGGTCCCCTGGTCCTTACACTTTGTCCCCCATCCCTTCAGAGTGCTGAGGTGGACTCAGACGACACTGGTGGCAGTGCGGCACAGAAGCAGAAAATCTCCTTCCTCGAAAACAATCTTGAGCAGCTCACCAAAGTGCACAAACAGGTAATGGAGTTTCCTGTGGCAGCACTACAAGACTACAGATGGGGGAGTGGGCAGCTTTGATCCTTCCAGAGCCCCGGACTGTTAATGATGTGCCACTCCCTTGAGACCAGGCTTGTGTAGGGAAGTTAACTTGTTCACTTTCAATTTTGTGAGTCCTTCCCAAGTGCTGTGATTACAGGTGTGAACTACTGTGCCCAGGCCAGGGGTTAACATTTCTTATCAACATGTTATTAAACATTTCCTATGAAAAGCATGAAATACTCATACTTTCTCTATAGGCATTCAAGGTTGAAATTTTTTGTTAATTTATTGGATAGGCTTCCTCTTGTAGTTAATGCAGTCTTTTTCTTTGTTGCTCTTTTTTTCCCGTAATCTGAAATACACAATGTAATATAGTGAGCAGTTTGTATTTTGTACAGGAACATGTATGTTTTGCTTTTTAAAATGTAACTTTATTATTCGAACTCTGGTTTTGCCAATGTAGACTTTTCAGCTTTTATTAGTATGTTTACTCGGGCTTTTCATATGCCTAAAGAGCAATCTAGAGGTTTAACTCAGTAGTGTTCACCATGGATGCACGAAAGCCTGGGTTCGGCGCCATAAAAACTGGATGGAATGGTGGTGACTACCTGTTGTCCCCACTGGGCCATAGAGACAGACCAGAGGATCAGGATCAGCCTTCACTGCTTGTGTTGGGAGGCCGTGTAAGATACATGGACTCCTGTCTCAAAAATACACCTGAAGGGACAGTTGCTTTACCAGCTGTGTCATATTGTCTACTGCGTAGTCCACCTAGGTACAGAGGGTTACAGGCCAGTCAGCTGGATAAAAATAACCAAATGAGCAGGATGAGGATGCTAGCTCTGTTGGGAGAGTGCTTGCCTTCTGTCCTCAGCGTCACAGACACCTGGTGTGGTGACAGTACTTATACTCCCAGCACTTGGGATAGAGGCCGGATTAGGGCTTTAGGTCATCTGCTAAAGAGTGAGTTTAAGACTATTCTAGGCTACTGTCTCCAAACAACTAAGTGAGTGTGTGTGCTTTGTGAGATGTTATGTCTGATACGTATGTATTTTTACATAGTGCTGCCTAAATGGAAAAAGCTCAACAGAAAATGTAGTTTAACTTGCTAAACTGAGTTATGAAATACTCATTTTTAAAAAACATCTTATTAAAAGCTATCTGTATTTTCTGTGCACCTTTAGTTGGTACGTGATAATGCAGATCTCCGCTGTGAACTTCCTAAGTTAGAGAAACGACTCCGAGCTACTGCAGAAAGAGTGAAAGCTTTGGAGTCGGCCCTGAAAGAAGCCAAAGAAAATGCATCTCGAGACCGCAAACGCTATCAGCAAGAAGTAGACCGGATAAAGGAAGCAGTCAGGTCAAAGAATATGGCCAGAAGGGGACACTCTGCACAGATTGGTGAGTGGAACAAGCTCCGGGAGCTTGTGGTCCTTCAGCTCGAAAACTTCGTCTCCTTTGTCATGCTGTATCGTGGTGGAGTTTCCTGTCTTTATTTTCTAAATTATTAAAGAGTGACACTTTTTGGAAAGAAGGTAGAAACTGAGAGGTAGCCATGTTCACTCAGCAGGTAACTGAATAAGTAACTACGTGGGAAGACCAGGAGACACCACCAAAGCACAAGAGAGTTTCCAGAAAGGACCGATAATAGAAACAACTATTTCCTGGGTTTCAGAACAGTCATTGGCACAGAAAGGGGATTATACAAGCATGTGGGCAAAAGCACCTGCTGTGCAAACCTGCCTTGTGTTTGATCCCTGCATCCCACAGTGGAGAGAGTGGACTCTGCGAAGTACCCATCTGTGAAGTCCAGTTCAGCCTCGTCCATGTAGAGAGTTCCAGGACTACATAGATCAAAACTTAACAAATAGCAAATATTTTGAAAGATTATTAGAGGCAAGAGATCATATTGTTTCTGGAAAATGGGTGATAACCAAGAAAAAGGTATCAAGAAACAAAGACACAAAAACTAACACAATAAAATACTGGGAATGTCAGTGAGGAGAGAAACTAAGGCCTCACTGTGGTTACTGTCACCCTTACTCTGACTCTGTCTTCTGTCTCACAGCTAAACCTATTCGTCCTGGACAGCATCCAGCAGCCTCTCCAACTCACCCAGGGGCCGTTCGTGGAGGAGGCTCATTTGTTCAGAACAACCAGCCAGTTGGGCTTCGAGGTGGTGGAGGCAAGCAGGCATAAACATTGACAACCACAGGTGTGTATCTGTGTCTGGCTTTTGAGTTGTGACTGTGTGTGGAAAACTGAGCTGCTAGCATAGGATTTGAGTTTCACAGTAGAATGAGGACTTTTTTTTTTTTTTTTTTTTTAGTGTGTGGTTTTATAAATGCAACTTGGCATGATTTCTTGTTTCATGCTACAGATAATCTGTGTTTAGTTTGGCATTACTAATTTTAAAGTTCACATTTGATCATTTGTAATAATTCTTTGTATCCTACACAACAGGTATGCACTGGTTTATGATATTCCCTTTACTAGAAACATAATAAAGCACCCTAATTTTGTTCTAATTTTATTTTTATCAGTAACATATGAAATATGAAGTATCTTATATACTCCCTCACCCTTTAAATACTTATGAGGAGATTCTGAAAACTGGGATTCTTCAGTGTGAACATTTTTAAGGATCTTACAGTTGCCGTCTAGAAAGACAGCCTAAAATTGCATCTTAATAAAAATTAGCATTTGGTTGTATCCTTGCCAGAATTGGTTATTAGTAGTTTATAAGCTTCTAATTTGATAGGCCCACAGTAGTGTCCCGTGGGTGTCCTGAGTGAAGGAGACTTGGTGTGCAGCACACCTCCATTTACACCCCGTTTAAACAGTCGACCATCCTCATTCGCCTATCGGGAGTTGATTTTTCTCTGTTTTAATTTTATGTGTGAGTATTTTGCCTGCATGTATATCTGTGTACCACGTGTATATAGTGTTCCTATGGGCTAGAAGAGAGTGTTGGACCCTCGGGGACTGGAGTTATAGACAGAAATGAACTGCCATGTTAGTGCTAGAAACTGAACCCCTGTCCTCTGGAAGAGGACTCAGCTCTTAAATGCTGAGTTATCCAGCCTCTGTGAGTTGATTTTTCTAACAGGTTTCCGAATTTTTTTTCCCCTCCACTTTTTGATATGTGTGTGTACATGCACGCACATGTATGTAAGTGTGGAAATTAGAGGGCACTTTGAGAGGCTATTCTCCTTCTACAGTGTGGGCTCTGGGGTCAAATGCAGGCTTGTGTTTCTGGCTGAAGATAACGAATGTCAGTTGAGGGCTTTCTGTGCATACTACTATAACTTCCCATTTATAAGTTACCACACATACCATACCACACCTGTTCCCTATGTGTACTTAATAGCTTCCTTTTTAATTTAGTAATACACTTAACACTTGGTTTTATATCACATTCACTAGTAAATGGCTATCTGATAGTTTATGACACATTGCAGAAGTCTGACTTTTAATTATAGAAGTTTCACAGAGATGCTGAAATTTTAAAATACTAAATAATTAAGAGATGGTTAGCTCTAATTGCTTCGGAGAAATCTTAAAGTTGGTTTGTTTTAATTTTGCTTGGTTTGGTACTTTGTATAGTGCTGTTTTGAGTAGAAATCAAACCAACAATCTGTTCTGTCCAGTGTAAGATTTAAGTGAGAGGTAAGAGTCAGTCTGGCTTTGCTGTGTTCATGAGCTTGAACAAAGCAGCTTGTTAAAGTTGATTCTTTCTGGGCTGGAGAGACGGCTCCGTCTGCCAAGTGCACAAGTGCTGCCACCAAAGCCGGAGGACCTGAGTTTGGCTTGGCACGCATGTAGAAGTTAGACAGGGAAGAGGACATCTGTAAACCCAGCTCAGGGGAGCAGGTGTCCCTGGAACTCAGTAAGATACCCTGTGTCATTCTCCTCTGAGTCCTTTTAGAATTCACTATAAAAATAAGTTACACATTCATGAAAAATAGCTTTTTGTACAGCTGTATAATAGTCACAGCTAACACTGTGTAATATCTGATGTTTAAATTTGGATCTTCCTCTTGTATCTCTGGGGTGCTGTGGCTTTGTACCTGCGATCAAGGCTCGAGCCACTGAACTCTCCTACCCCTCAGCTCTTCTTTATTTTTTGTTAATGTTCTGTGTATCTAATTCTTCTAAATTCTAGGACTTTGAATTTTTAAGTTTCTTTTAATCTAGAACAGATCTCTACCTTTTAGTGACAGTGAACTACCAAAGATACCCAGTATCACAAATGCATGCTACCTCCTTCTGGATATGTTGAATTATGTTTGTAGCTACCATATTGCTTTACTCAATGTAGACTAAATGATTTAGTATATATTGGGGGGGGGGGATTATGTTTTATTTTTGTGAGGTTTTCTTTCCTCTTTCTTTCTTTGAGTCAGCATCTCATTGTATACTTTGGCTTGCCTGGAGCTCGCTATGTAAATATGAACTCAACAAAGATCCACCTGCCTTTGCTTCCTGAGTGCTGAGATTAAAGTTGTATATCACCATGCCCATAGTGTAAGCATTTTTGCTTGACTTATATTCTAGTGATACAAGATCAGATTAATTGTTTACACTGAGAGATACACCTTTCACAGACAGACACGCACTCCATGTTTTGTCTGCCCATATTGGATTAATAGCTGATGTTAACCTCCTTTATTAGTAAGCTGGAAACAGTTGAGAACCATGAGTTAGGATTTCCTCACATACCACCAAGCTTTCACTACACAGAAGCTGCTCCTCCTGCTTCCTAGAGGAGAGAGGTTTAGAGCCCAGAAGTTGGTATCTTCAGATGTTGTTTTTTCATGTTAAAATTCATAAACAGTCTAGGTAGAAGACAGGTAAGTGAAAGAAACAAATCAGGAGCTGGAGAGGTGTGCATTGGTTAAGAGCACTTGCTCTCTTGCAGAGGACCTAAGTTTGGTTCCCATTATCCACATAGTGACTTACGGTCATCCATAATTCCAGTTCCCGTGGGCACCAGGCAGTCATGTGGTACACATGCACCATGCAGGCAATACAGTTACGCACATAAACTCTTACTAAAATGTATTGTTTAAAAAAATTAAATCATTTCTATTTTGTTCTCCATTATCTCAGATGAGTTTTATAAGAACTAAAATTTTCTCTGCTTTCTCTTATTTCAGGTGTTGACAAGTAATTGAAGTTTGAAGAGGACATAAAATCAGTCTTTCGATAACTAACCTCTATCCCTTGGGATTGTAGAAATTTAATTTTTTAATGTGTAAATCACTCCTAGCCTGTACAGCTGTGTCCTACCCACTCTTGTGAACTCTGCTGCTTCCCAACACTAGAGTGCAATGCTGACGTCCTAGAAGGAGACGACCGTTTACAGCTGCAGCCCTATTTATACACACTGTCTTTCTGTCTTCACCGTGCCGAGTAACTGCTCCAGGACGTGCTCCTTGGTGGCCTTTTCTGTGTGTGTGTGGTCTTGGTTTACATTGCCTAGCTGCTATTGCTTCTCATTTTCCCTTTTCTACTGAAATGTCTCTTTGTTTTTAAAGGAAATATGGAACATTTAGACTAAATGTCCTAAATTTTACCACTTAGAACACTACTTGCCACAAAGTATGTCAAGTCAGTCAGTCCTGTGTTTTAAAACTCCCTCAAGCAGAGTGTGGTGGCACACACCTTTAGTCCCAGGCAGAGGCAGATGAATATCTGTCAAGTCAGTTTGAGTCCAGCCTGGTCTACATAGTGAGTTCCAGGACAGCCAGGGCCACATAGGGAGACCCTGTCTCAAAACTCAAAAAATAAAAAAATTAAGTTAAAAATAAATAAAATTTTCTTGAAATAAAATTAGTGTTTATGTTGCTGGTATAGTCTCTGAAGCTTGCCTTCGAAAATGTTGAGCTTTGAGACCTGTGACTAATTAGCCAGGAGTTCAAGACTGAAGAGGCTCTATTAGCTCATGAGATGTCTGTTGCGTATTACTTTGAATACACATATCTTCCATATCAGAAATGAATCTCCTGTTAGAGATGAATTTGGGAACGACTGTATCTCTCCTTCCTACTTGTGCACTCAGCATAGTGCAGCGGGACAGTGGTGCCCCACTTTACTGTTATGTCTGCCTGCTAAGGAATTGAACAGAAGCTTAGTCATCCTTAATTAGGAAATAAGTGAATTAAGAAATTATAGAATTAAATAATTTTCAAATGTTAAATAATTATATTGACTGATCAATTTGAAAAATGAGAAAAGTTGTGAACAGGACAGATAAACTCTAAATTTAAAACTACATGGTTAATTTTGCTCTGAAATCTTGAAGGTGGTTTTTACCTGTTACACTAAGTTATACACTATAATTTGTTTAGTTAGAAATAATAAATTGTTTGCAAGTCACTAGTAATTCTCAAAAAAAAATTTATTGGCCATAGTGAATAATTTTTAAATTAGAACTAAGTGTGCACCTATTTTTGGCACTTATTTTTCAGATGATTAAACTCAATCAAGTATATTTTAAGGATCTATAAAAGTAACGGAAAGATTTTTCAACATCTGCTTCCTCAGCACTGGGGGTAACTGCAGCCCTGTTAGCAGAAATCCACAGGAAATGGAATGTCTGAGGTTATTTGATAAGTAGAGCAGCTTTGGAAGTTCTGTGTTAGAATCTGGCTGGCAGAACCTTTGGAAAAGTTTTATATACAGATATTTGTATTAAATTTGGAGCCATAGTCAGAAGACTCAGATCATAATTGGCTTATTTTTCTATTTCCTTAACTATTGTAATTTCCACTTTTATAATAATTTTGATTTGAAAAATAAATTTATTTATTTTTTTAACAGTCAGAATCTTTGCTGTTGTAGTCTGCAGCCTTTAATGACTGTGTTGCTTTTGTGACTGAAAGAAACGCTGCACAGATTGGAGAGGGGCTGGACGCAGCGAGTGTGAGTCCCGGGGTAAGACGCACGGCTCTCACTGGCTGTGAGTGGCATCTGGCTGCATCCGTAAGGACATTCTTTCCAAATGAGAACTTGCTTCTTTGGCAGTTTTCATAATGGAAAAAAAGTCTCTTTTGTCTGAGTATAGAAGTTTTAAGATGTATCATGGGAATTGGTGCTTGTATAACACACAATGAATTGTAACTAGCATGTTGTTAAGAAAACACGTTGTTAGTTTTTTTTTTTTTATCTTAAATGTTTCTTTTCTATTTATAATTTCAAACTTTCATAAAGTATACTAAGAATTTCATAAATTTCTTTTCAGTGAACTGAACTGTTCTTTTTTGCTATGATAGGTCATTAAATATAGCATTCACTCAAAATGGACATTTTTAATCATCTAGAATATTGAAAATATTTTAATTTGCGGTATCTTCTTTTTTGTGACTGGATATATTAATGTTCCTCTGAGTGGTATTGGTAATTGGTTCAGAAGAGATACTCAATGACATAAGAATAGTATTTATTCATGGTGATCAATTAAATTATTTGCCTAATTTAAGGAAACTAACTACTATGCATAACTGAATTTAGTTGCAACTCTCAGTTGATTTGAGGTAACAGAAGAGAGTCTAAGTCTACCTGTGGAATATGGTTTATTTTCAGTGTTTAGGGTTACATTTAAACATAATTGGTTTGGGAAAACAACATATAATTTTAAGTTAACCTGCATGCTGTAAATGTGTTTAAATAAAGGAAAATCTTTTTGAACTGTTATGACACATTTGAGCCTTACTTCATGAAGTGTTAGCTTGATTTTTATATCATTGAATGGCCTGCTCTGACTGTAGTGGGCTGGGGGAGGGGCTGTATCCCTCTGCTCATCTGTATGTTTACATGAGTTATGTTTTGGCTTGCATCTTTTAGAATCGTAGAAAGTTTTAATCAGAAACCATGTATCAGAGTAGAATACATAAGTAACCTCTAAGTACTAGTCCCTGATTTTCAACAGCTACAAGTTCACTATTTTATCTGTAACCCTAATTGTACATTGTATTTTGATGGTATTTACATGGCGATGCTTAAAGCATACAGCAAAGGCAGGTTTGGTGCGTCATGCCTTTAATGTCAGACCCTGGAAGCAGAAGCAAGGGGCCTTTGGGTTCAAGGCCAGCCTGGGCCCTGTCTTACGCCTTGTCTTAAAAGAACATAGACACACCAGGTACCATTGTCACACCAAAAAAGGAAATTTCTTAACCAGATATTTTAGTTTTATAAGAAGCTTGTTGACATCGAGATCCAGTTAAAGGCCACCTATGCAGAGTCCTCGTATCGCTTGCTGTTCCCTTGAAACTGGCTTACAGAGAAAGCAGGTGGCCTGCCATAGAGGTTGCTGCTCACACGCTCTGCTGTCTGTATTTTCTGTTCAGTTGTTCTGGTCCACTGGGATTTAGGTGTTTTATTTCACTAAAGGGGGACTTGCTTCACCTGTGGTCCTGTTAGTTAGTATTGCATGAGTGGTATTGATACCTTATAGTCTCTCCTAGGCGTTATCAGGCACTTAATGCCATAGGTGTTCAGTAGGGGTTACTAAATGTCAGCCTACCATCCCTGTGTTAGCGTCAGAAGATAACTTGCCTTTCTGTCTGGTTACCCGAGGTTAGTTTACATAAGAAAGATGGAGTAGGTACCTGAGTCTGCATTTCATCTTCAGTGAGGACCAGTTGTTGTTCACTGTTCCCCCTGATATACATACACGCTCTCCACCAGACCTTGAGGCACGCCACTCACTGGACACAAAGCTCATCACTTCAGCTAGGCTAGTATGCCAGTTAACAAGCTCCATCTCCCCAGTTGTCAAGCACTTTACCAACTAAGCCATCTTACCAACCCTAGTTTATAGTTTTTTAGGTTTATGAGTTTTCAGATTGGTTCCTTTTCTGAAGAAATTTAAATGTAAACAAAGTTCTCCAAGCAAAATCACACAGCTGGTCTAAGTTACGGGTAGAATGGTAATGGACCTCACCAAGGGAAGATGTATGTGCAGATAGATGTGTACTTGCAGTGAGGAAGGGAGTAGAGACTTTAATACGCAAATGATAGACGGGCCAGAGAACCGGGTCACTTGGTGCTGGGTAGTTGATAGGACGCGGATTCTGTGGGATAAGTAATGACATATTGTCAGTTACTAAACAGAATCCAGGGCTCTTAATTTTCAGTCTTGGGCAATTCTAGAGGAGTCCTCAATACAAATTTAAGTTTGGGTACAGAAAATTCAATTTTGTATGCAGATACTGGTGGTGGGAAGAAGTTTACGAAAAACAGTTATCTGGGAGATGGCTCAGTCGGTGGTGAGGACTTGACTTGAGCGGTGTCCCTATAGCCATATAAAGAGCTGCAGGGCTGGAGAGGTGGCTTAATGGTTAAGAGCATTGGCTGTTCTAGCAGACCCGTGTTCAGTTCCCAGCTCACAATTGTGTAGCTCCAGTTCCAAGGAATTCACAGAGACATACATGCAGTCAAAACACCAATGCACATAAAAGGGGGCGTGGGGGGGAGCTGGGTTTGATGTTTATAATACAGTCCCAGGGGGGCAAAGATAGACTGTTCCCTGGGGCTCGTTACCGGAATAGTAACTTCTAGTGCAGTAAGAGACCCTGTCTCAAAACCAAGGTAGGTGATAATCTGGGGAATGACAGCCAGGGTTCACCTTTGACCTATAAATTCATGTGCACACAAAGAATTTGCATGAAGCAGTGGAGTATCTACAGGATTGAGTTTGAGTTGTAAAGCTTTTCTCTTTGAGGATCTGGACCTTTACCTTTGTAGAACTCTGGGTTATAGAGGACACAATATTCCCGTGGTCATGATGGAAAAGATAAATGACTTGGTGTTCCCTTCTGGGAACAAAGGACACTCAGAAATACTTAGATGAGTGTATCTTGTGCTTTAAAAACTAGATTCTGAGATGGTTCTTCAGCTAACACCACCATCAGACCTCTCTTACGCCACCAGGCCTTAAAATAATCAGATGTGCTAAAACCTCTGTCAGGAGGATATCATAAGACCCAGAAGCAGAAGAAGCAAGTCTCTGGTTCTTCCAGAATAGAAGACAATGTAGTTGACTTACCACCAAGTTACTAGCTGCTCTATTCAAAGATGGCCAAGCCATTGGGTGGCAGGTAAAACATGTCACCAGAGCGGTGATTGGCTCAGACTTCCTAGATAACCAGCCTTTGTTTTAGGACCAGGTGTGGCTTTGATAGAGCCCACCATTGGTATTCAATTGAAGTACCAGTCTGGTGTGTACCACTTCCTGGTAGGCATAGCAGAGTCCTACATAGAGCTCTTCATAGCTTTGTTCCAGCCTAAACACCCGTGTTCTCACTCGAGGGTTGAACGTGAAATGTTCATTCCAATAGGATCATGTGTTTGAATACTTGGTTCCCTGCCAGCACTGTTCTGGGAGGGTTACAGAGTCTACAGTAGGTGGAGTCTTGATAAAGTACATCTCAGGGCACAAGTCAATGTGGGTTTATAGCTTTGCCCTATTTCCTGTTTTAGGAGTGGGTGCAAGTATGTCCTCATCCCCATGAGGGGGTACTGTCCACTCAGGAACTATAAGCCAAAATAAAGTTGCTTTTACTGCAGCAACAGAAACAAAACTAATACCTGATTCCATCCATTTCTCTCTCCTGTAAATATGAGCACACAGGTTGATATTTTCTGATCTTTCTGTCAGATTGGAGAATGGCTTCTCTGTTGTATGGCAGGAGCCGTTCCCCTTGTGTTTGTTTCCTCTCCGTGCTCTTTCTGTAGGCCTGGTTGTCTGAGCTCTGTCGTCTCAACCTTTACCAGTGACATTCACTTCCTTTAGCTTTTGTCTGAGAAACACTGCCCTTTCAGTGTGTGTGTGTGGGTGGGGGGAGCTTACTGCAGACCTGTGGCATTTTAGATTTTGAAACCGTATCTTCTAGTAAGCTGGCTTTAGTATGGTGACTCCCCCGCCTCTGCCTCCCGAGATCAGAGACTGGAGGCCTATAGCACTGTGCTACCGTGCCTGATCAGATCTGTGGGCTCTTATTGTATCGTTAGTTTGGGTGAATCTTGGTTCTTACTGCTTCAGATGCTCCTTTGTCATTACATTGACGCCCTTGAGATTAAGTTGTTAGTCTCGTCTGTGGAGCTGTGACCCATTTCCGAGTTGCCCACCTTTACCATTGGAGCTCTGTCCATCATGTGTTTCCCACTGCGTTACCTGTTCTTAGCAGCAGAGTCCTGTGTAGTCCAAGCTACCCTCAAACTCTTGTACCCACAGTAGCCCTGAGCTCGTGATTGTCCCGCCTTCACCCAAGCGTTGGGATTACTATGCTGGCCAAGCTCAAGCCTTCAGACATACTAAGTAAGCACTCCTCTAACTCAGCTACACCTCCAACCCCATGAGTTATTTTAAATTCTTAGTCTGATTCAAACCTAGACGGATGCCTGAATGTTTCTGGTTTTTTGGTTTTGTTTCTGTGTGTGTTCCAACAAGAAATGTCTTACAACATTTTGTTCAAAGTTGGACGTGGGTTAAAAACTTACACACTGGCTCCAAGAGTCATCAGTAACTTGTAAAAGCATCTCTACCTCTCAAGTTGGCTGGGACTTTATATTCTCCTGTGTCTCCAATTTGGGGACCAACACTTTGTGCACATTTCTTGAGGCGAGCACATGTCTATCATGCTCAAGGACTCCATGGTCAGCACTGTTAGGGTGGTGGTGGAAGTGCTGTTAATTTTAGTCCAGCTTTTTCCCCTAGGGCAGATGGGAGTGGCTCGTTAGACAAGAAACTGGAAGTCTTCCCCAATCACTATCATTCGTGACATGAGATGCTACAGTCTGACTGGATCCAAACAGCTCGTCTGTAAAAGCAGATCTGGGGTTTTCCTCCAGTGAGTGAGTGTAAAGTGAGGGGACAGTAGTGAAAGATGTATCCAGGCGACCAGCACTTGGGTTTTTCTCATATCTGTAGCCCGTCCATGCTCCATCCTGAACGCACCACTGAGACGTTCTGGGTTGGGCAAATCCAGCTCTTGGTGGGATTTCTAAGTGAACTGTCATTTGCGGTTCCATGTTCAGGTCCCCATCTCTGCCAGACCCAGCATCACAACAGGCTTGTTTTTCTCAAGAGCATGAAATTTACTGTAGAGTTTACAGTCTTACTTCAGAGGCTTGACTTTGGACTTGGGTCATTGTCACCAACTGAATTTGGCTTCTCGTCCCAGCCCCAATATCTCCAATATCATTGTGTCTTCTGGTCCTAGTACTTGTGATTGGGCTACTTATAGCTAAGCCTGCATGTCCTGTGGAGCCCTTTCCCAGGCTGGCTTGTGTTCCCTGGGACATTAGTTACCCTTCCAGTGCTGTCATCAAAATCCCCAATAGAAACTACATAGCAGAGGAAAGGCGTATTTGGACTTGACAGTTTGGGGGAGATGTTGGCTTGTTAAGGTGACAGGGATATGTGCCAGAGGCTTGTTCACAAAGCACAGGAGGCCAGAAGCAAAGATGGGGACAGCTTTCAAAGACCCACCACTATTTCCACCAGCCAGGTTGCACATTCTGAGTCCCACAGCCTTCAGAGTAGCCCAGCGACAAGCTGGGGAGTCACATGCTTAAAACATGAGCAGGTTTAGTCATGTCCAATCTGACACCGAGTTCCCGTCATTTTGACAGACCCAACACTGAATGCTCAAAGGTCAGCCTACTGAGACTCAAAACTGTTATTGATGGTGGGAGTGCAGATGTGTGTGTGCCACAGGATATGTGCTGAGATCAGAGGACAAGTCTCAGAAGTCTCTCCAGTTACTGTGGAGAGTCCAGAGATTGAACCCATGTCATCAGTCTGCTTACAAATGCCTCTGCTAATAGCCTCTCACAGGCCCTCAGTGCAAACACTTTACTTCTGGACTCTCAAAGTCATTTCCACTACACCGTGGCATGAGGCAAGAGCAACAGAAGTGGACCCAAAGCTAAGCCCCAGCAAGGCAAGCATTGCATTCTCTAAAGCCGAGTCCAGCTTCCAGGGTATGTAGTAACATGATGTGAGCCTGGGCTAGCTTCCCTTCTGTCATTTGTTGGGGGTCTCACAGCACCATGACTCCATGTTCTGTGGCCAGCTTGTAGCACTGTGTGGTTGAACTCAGGGAAAACTAGGTGACCTTGCTTGAACGGGACCCGCCCCCAACCCCGGCAGCTGTCTTTGCAGGCTCTTCCTACAGAAAAGGCAGATGGATTTGTATTTGTAAGGCACTACTTTTTAAAGGTTACAGCAGCTTTCTCCAACCCACCCAGCCTAACCTTGCCACAGCCTACATACTACCCTGTTTCTTGACATTTCTGCCAAGTTAATGACTGTTACCCTTAAATCCAGCCTGCCTCAGATTTTGAGCTTGGGTAGAGCTGTCCGTATAGCTCTGTTTGCAGCACACGTGGGCTCACTTTTCAGAACACTTTTCAGACTCTTGGCCAACCTGTAACATGAGCTGCTCCCCAGTAGCATTCTCAATCTTAAAAACAACCTCATGAGCACAGTCTTAGGCGTCTTCCTGCTCTATGTAGTAAGACTGTCTAAAAACATTTTTAAAGAGACTCAACAAAAGGAAGGTTGAGACTGGAGAGATGACTCAGCAGTTAGGTGTGCTCACTGCTCTTCGGGGGAGACTGGAGAGGTGACTCAGCAGTTAGGTGTGCTCACTGCTCTTTGGGGAGACTGGAGAGATGACTCAGCAGTTAGGTGTGCTCACTGCTCTTCAGGGTGACTGGAGAGATGACTCAGCAGTTAGGTGTGCTCACTGCTCTTCGGGGTGACTGGAGAGATGACTCAGCAGTTAGGTGTGCTCACTGCTCTTTGGGGTGATCTGAATTGGGTTCCCAGCATCCACGTCATGCTCAAAACTCTCCATAACTTGAGCCTCAGACCTCCATGGGCCCCTGCACCTATGTGCACATGCACACAAGCAGACACGCACACCTACGCATAGTCACAAACAATAAAAATCTTAGGGAGGATTTGCCAAGTGGACTACATAAAGGACAGTCACTCCTGGCTAGGGAAGGCTGCCAGAGAAAAGCTTCTAAGAAAAACTGGGACAGATGTATTGATGTGTTGTGTTTTAAGAGGAGAGTTGATACAATTAGAGTGCAGCTTCCATCTGAGTGAGTGCTACCCAAGACACAAGGAAAAAACTAACTGGTTCACAAAAGCACAGGGCGCGTATGGTTAGCATAGATAGTCAAGACAACTCTGATTTCACTACCAGGGCAGAAAATCAGGCACAAAAGGGAAAGTCAGCACAGATACTATATTACTATGGCTCAGCTGTGATTAGCAGTTTACTGGATGAACAGAATTCATAATTTAGAGGGAGAGAGATTGGGGCGCTGGTGGTAATTCAGTTCTCCTCTTACATGGTGAATGATAGATACTGCCCAAGGATGAATAATTCAGAAGTAGCAGAAGTTAGAGACTAAAATACGATAGTGGTTGCTTGCCCCTGGGAAACATGGCTGGTCGCCGTGTGGCTGGTCACCCTGTGGCTCGCCTTCCAGGGTTGGGCAGACAGTCCGAGTTTCTTGTTGCTATGGCAAAATGCCTGGTGAAAGCTACTTTGAGAAGGAAGAGTTTCTTGCAATTCATAGCCAAAGGGTTATGTCCTTCCCCTTGTCTGGGAAGTCATGTCAGAAGAGAGGAGGCAGCAGGTCACATGGCACCCCACAGGCAGGACAGACCAACATTGCTGCATCTTGCCTCAGGATGATTCTTCCCTCTTCGTCTTTGGAACAATGAATTGTCATTTGAAAACCTAAGGTTCTTGTTACTTGTTCTGAGAGGTTGAATGGCCTTTCCTGAAGTTATCAATATAGCAGACAAAGGGTTGGGTTTGTTTCCATGAAGGCTTCATATCAGACTGGATGGGAACGATCCTACAGGGTGTCATCTGAGGTTCTCTATTGTTATCTACAGCCATGCTAAAATAACTTGCCTCTCTACATTCTGGCCCTACTGCCGTCACTAAAGGAGGCCATGAAAGATGCTTATCCATCACCTGACGTTTTGCTCCCTAGTCCTGACAACCACCAACCAAAGACTGAAAAGAGGGAACGTTTAGTCCCGTCCCGTTCCCAGGCGCAAGGTGGAGCACAGGCCCTGCCGCTCCTGGACTAGAGCCTCTGTAGGTCTCTGCCCCGTGTCTGTCTGCCTCCTCCTCTCCACTTCACAGTAATCTTATCTTTCCTGCGACAGGGTCTAGCTTGCAGCTTGTGTGGGCCCTTGTACTCACTAAGTGGCCCAGGCTGCTCTCAGTCTTTCTGCCTCAGCCTCCCAAGTTCTGGGATTTTACTCACCTGGAGCTTACTCAGAGTTAAATTAGCAGATATTGTAAGTACTTCTGTGGTTAAATGTGTACTTCCAGATTCCGAAGATCTGAGAGAAACATTTTATTTAAATGTGGTAAATCACATACATACAATCTTTACCATCTGGGCCACTTTCAAGTATACCGTATGTAACTGTACTGAAAGGAGTCTCCTCCCCCTCCCCTACCCCATCCCCAAGAAAATGCACACAGAATTGGTTCAGGACTGGAAAAGCTAGTGTCTTAAATTACATTTACTTATTTGGGGTTGTGCACATACATGTGCCATGGCATGCATGTGTAGGACAATATTAGAGTCCCTCCCTCTCTCTGCAGTATCCCAAGGACCAAGCTCAACCTTGGCAGGCAGTGCCTTTCCGCTGAGTCAGCTCTCTAGCTCCACTAACATCCTTGTGCAAGATTATTTCATGATCCAAGTCAAAATACTTGCTTAGAGTTTTCAACTTATGTTAGCTTACCAAAGTATTAATATCATGCCACCACAGGTAAAATTAAAATCTATGACAACCATTTAAAATGGTTGAGAAATTAGCATTTCCCACCCATTTATTTCAGAGCCGTTTGAAATGGAGACCAGCACAGCAAAGTCTGAACAACTCCAGATCAATGCCCATTGTTTGAGACAGACAGGAGGCCACCAGTATGGGCAACAGAAAATAACCACATTAAGCATCCCTGGTACATTATTTTCTCTGAGCGAAGCACTGGGTGCACAGCTTTTCTGTACAATGACTAGAATTGTGCAGCCTCCCTGCTCTGAAAATGAACTTTTGTCTTACGCAGATGTAGGCGAATTAGAATGCACAGAGACTGAGAGTATTCAACTAGATGTGACAAAGGCATTTTTCTTCTGTGCGACGAGACCCAAACAGCTTAAACACGGACCTGAAATCTGTCTGTTGTCTCAGTCTCAGACGTGCATGAACACTAGTACTTTCTGAGTATTCCTTCTAGGGCTAGAGAAATAGAAACTGAAAGATCTCCAGGTATCCTGAGGTCCAAACCTGTGTAGACGACCAAGTGCCTCCCATACTGATGTCACAACTAGTCCATCCAAAGGTCTATACCACTCTTGGCCCACACACACCTATCAAGGGGACTGAGACATTTCTCCAGACCACTAGACAGGACTCCTACAGGAGGGGAGGCTTTCCCCCATTCTTAGAAGGACAATGGACAGATGCCAGGTTTAAGGAATGCCGAAGGCCGCATCTCAGAGGCTCATCAGAGGCAGAACAGCAAAACTCTTCCCACTCAACCCTACACATAGCATTCCAGGAGACTGAGGTCACTCTGGTTTCCAAGAGCTATCTCTATGGGAAACCCCCACCGTTACCATGGAAATGCTGCTGTGTCCTCCACGGCTATGGTTATTGGACACAGCCCAGGGACTAGCACACCTCTGCTGTCCAAGTGTCCTTACCCAGCACTTTCCCTCTCATGAACTCCTTTAGAGTCTAGGTAGCACTGTGGGGTGGAGTTGGGGTGCCTGCATATGCCCAAAGGGAAGGTTTGATTCCTAGAGCAGGTGGCTGTGAGCCACCAGGTCTGAACTCAGGTCCTCTGGGAAAGCACTAACTGCTGACCCATCTCTTCAGGCCCTCATGAGTCTTTCTCGCCACCGTGGAACGCTTACATTGAACCCCGGGCCGTCAGGCTTACCTGCCAAGCACTTCAGCTGCCATGGGCTGTTTTGAGGCAGACTTTCACTATGTTCCCCAATCTGGCTTCTTAGGCACGAGCGTCCTCTCTCAGCTTCCTGGATAGCTGGAGACACAAGTGTGTATTATGACACCAGGCAACATGGACTCTGGTCCATAGTGCTCACCCTCCTTTTCTTGGGTTGTTTTTGTTGGTTTTTTTGTTTTGTTTTCCAAGACAGGGTCTCACTCTGTAGACTAGGCTGGACTTGAACTCACAAAGATCCACCTGCCTCTGTCTCCCAAGTTCTGGGACTAAAGGCTTTATTCATCTCTCTTTTTCTTTTTTTAAAGATTTATTTATTTATTATATATAAGTACACTGCAGCTGTCTTCAGACACACCAGAAGAGGGCATCAGATCCCATTACAGATGGTTGTGAGCCACCATGTGGTTGCTGGGAATTGAACTCAGGACCTCTGGAAGGGCCTCAAGTGCTCCTAACCTCTGAGCCATCTCTCCAGCCCAAGTTATGTCTCTTTACCAAGGGATCTTGTACCAATTTATGTACCGAAAGAGGACTTTTCAGAAAAATTCAGATGTTGGAACATGTGACCTTAGTGAGCATCCTTAATAAACATGAGGCTCTTGGAAATTAACAAGAAAGAGAGGTATGAGGCCCTGAAAGAAAATGGACTAAGGCTATAAACAGACCACTGAAGATATTTTCTAACCCTCTGCCTCAGTTTCTTTTCCTGACACAGACGCCTAAAGAGGAAAGATCTGCTGTGGCTCACAGTTCAGGATGCTGCCGAGACGTGGTGTGTAACTCACACCTCCACCATGATGCTCAGGTTCAGGCAGTGGCTGCTGGTCTTCGAGTGTTCACAGCCAGGAAGAGAAAGCGATGGATGCAGGATCCTAGCCGGGGAATGGTGCCACTCACAGCGAGCGCATTTTCCCAACTTAATACAATCAAGATAACCCACAGGCAGGTTTCATCTCACGGCGAGTCAGATTCTGCCAAGCTGATAATTAGCACTAATCACAGTAACCGTTATTACCAATTCTCAAACATACTCAGCTTGGTGTAATAGTTCTTACAAGGGTGGAGGGGAAACAGCAGAGAGACTGGCCCACACTGTGGTGTCCTCAGGTTTACTACACAGATCCCTCAGCCACCTTTTCCTCGTTTCCTGGTGCACAGCTAAGATACCCCAGGCTGCCTCGTGCTCAGCCAACCAGAGAGCCACTGCAGGTGCTACAGGGAGCTAGGGTGTCACCACTTTTCTGTCCCTTTGCCTCCTGCTTAGATGCCCAGACGTCTCAGCGTCTCAGTCAGTGCCCTCGTGTAAACATCAGCCCCTCCAGGAGGGCTTCGCACCCACTGCTCCCTCCCTGTTCTCTTCTTGAGTCTGAGGGCGGGATGCTGGTTAGGCAGCCACTTCCAGATCTTCACCTGGCCTATGGCTCAGGCAGCTGTGTCAGATATGAGCATCATGGTCCAGGAAGTAGTTGTGCCATCTGTCTGTCTCTACCTGCAGGTCAGTATGGTCTACACAAGTCACCAGTGGGCAGTGTGCTGCCCCCTGTCAGTCGACATCCTCTGAAGCCAGGGCAGTACCTGCTGGATTTTCTCTGTGCCTCTATCACAGCCCAAACTGTGCTGTTTGCCTTTGAAGTGGCCCCACTATATAGTCATGTCTACCTCCTTTCTGGGGTCACATCTTTTTTTTTTTTAATTAGAAACTCTGTATTTACATGTGAGATGTTATCACTTTCCCCTCCCCCACTCCCATCCCCCCTCCCCCTCCATTTGCCTTCACAAAGGTGCACTCCCTCCTGATCACCCTCTCCACCCCATTGCCTTGGCATCCCCCTACACTGGGAAACGTGCCCTCTCTGGAACAGTCTTTTCTCACATTGATGCCGGACACTGCTATCTTCAGCTACATATACAACTGGATCAATAGGTCTCTTAAAGTGCACACAGAGGTTGGTGTTTTACTCCATGGGAATTTTGGAGGGTTTGGTTGGTTGATAATGTTGTTATCTTCCCATGAGGTTCCCCTTTCAGCTCCTTAGGTCCTTTCTTTAGCAACCTCATTGGGTCTGGGGTCACCCTCCGTACCTTGGCAAGACAATCTCCATCTTATAGCATGACTAGGCAGGAAATCAAGCTTGTCATGATTTGAATGTGAAATTCCTCTTATATGTTTGAATATCGGTCTCTAGCTGGTGGCACTGGGTGTGTGTGTGTGTGTGTGTGTGTGTGTGTATGGAATCTCTGTGAAGCAGACAAGCTGAAGGAATAACTTAGCAACCCAGGACTCCCCTCAGCTTGGGCCACATGCACATACCCTCTGTGAACAATGCACCCAGCAACTTGTTAGCAACATGGGAGTCCACCTGCATCTAGCTGCACACGTATGTGCTTTAAACAGTGGAAATCTGTCACTCCTCCTAAGAGCCCTGGATGATAATGCTTTATTCAAACACATCTCAGAACCCGGTCCAGTAACTATAGTCAATGGCCCAATTCAGCTTAAACTGGCTTTGAGTAAACACATAAGCAAACTGTGTCCTAAAAAATCCTCTACCCTCTATGCCTATAGATAACAACAACAACAACAATAATAATAAATTATGGGCATGCATTGATTAAAACCAGATTCCTATGGCAGTGGCGCTCAGCCTTCCTGATGCCGCGCAACCCTTTATTTCAGTTCCTCATGTTGTGGTGATTCCAAACCATAAAATTATTTCAATCCTACTTCATAACTTATTTTGCTACCGTTATGAATCTTAATGTAAATGTCTGAAATGCAGGATATCTGACTCTGCTTGAGGGTGTTTGAAAGGGGTCGCTGTCCACAGAACTTACGTGAAGAGCAGGAGCAGTAGAGACCTGGTTATATAACATCTGTCAACCAGGAACCACTCAGACTGTGCCCTTAGGAACCAAGCTTTTACTGCAAATCAATAACTGAGCCTCCATAATGGGGTCCTTGAAGACTATCACTCACTAAGCCTACAGTCGGTCTCCACGATGCGTTTCTAGTCTGCTACCCCATAGCTTTGCTTTAAAAGCTTCCTCGCTACTTTGCAATCTGCGCAGCCTTTCATTTTATTCTCGATCTTAAGAGGCCATGAAGTTGGAAACCCAGCCCAGACTCCCACTACCAAAAGCATTTGGAATCGTGACCCCTGCTAGCAAAAGCAGGTCACTGGAGGCAGGCCTTGAAAGGTACCTGTGCCTCTGCTCTGGCCTGACCTATCTCTGTGTCCTAATCCTGTAAGCTTAAACAAGTTTCCACCATTACCAACGGAGCCAGCCCCGCTGCCTTCACTGTGGAAGCTCTGTGCCCATTAAACATTTAGTCAGCCACATCCTCTCCAGTCTATGACAGGCACCATTTTGCCCTCCTGAGTCTACCACGTCCTCTCCAGCCTAGAACAGGCACTATTTTGCCCTTCTGTAAAAGCCTGACTATCCCAAATACCTCTTTTTGGTTGAAACCACGTGTCTCCCTTTGTAACTGGCTTGTTCCATTTAGCATAAAGTTCTCAGCTTCAATCTTGGTTCCAGCATGTGACAGAAGTAATTCCAAGCCACTTCTTTGTAAGACAGACCGATAGCCCACTGTGTATGTTCGATTACAGCTACCCATTTGTTGACAGACATTCAAGCTGGTTTTTTATGAACGTGAGCCTCTGCTTTCTTTTCAGGAATCTACCCAGAAGAAATTGCAGGTAATCCAATGATAACTGCAGGAAAATATCACAGTTCTTTTTTTTTTTTAATTTTTGAGCACAAGGATTCTGATCTCTCCATATTTTCTCCAATGCATCACTTTTATATTTTTCTCTTATTTCTTTCACCCCTTTTCTTTTTTCTTTTTTCAAGTTAAAAATTATTATTTTATGTGTATGGTGTTTGGCTGAATGAATGAATGTCTCATGAATGAATTTGTGTGGGGCTTAATGGGCCATCCTCGTAGGAATATGGAAGACTTTGTTGCTGAGAGTGATATGAACTGTGCAGACCTGGCCCAAGAGGTTTCAGTGGAGAAAATTTTCAGGATGTGGCCTAGAGACTATTTTTGTGGTATTTTGGTGAAGAATGTGGCTGCTTTTTGCTCTTATCTGAAGAGTCTAACTGAGGCTAAAGTAAACAGATTTATATTCACTGCACTGGCAAAGGAAGTCTCAGAAACACCCAGACTTTGTTCTCTGGTTAATTTGCATGAAGAGCATTATGAGCAAGCATAGCAATCTTAGAAAGGAAAAATATAAAATATATGGTCTGAGTATTAAAGGGACACCAAGAAGTGAAACAGCTGAATCCCGTGTTCAAGGATATTAAATCGAATTAAGGGAGTGGTGACTTTGGGGTAAGATCTCACCCAGCTAAATTTAGGTCCAGGCATGGTAGTACAAGCCTTTAATCCCAGGAGGCAAAGACAAGCAGATTTCTGAGTTCAAGGCCAGCCTGGGACAGAGTAGGTTCTAGGAGAAGAAAAAGCTTAAATCCAGGTATGGTGGCACACACTTTTAAACCAGCATTCAGGAGATAGAGCCATGCAGATGTCTGAGTTCAAGATCAGTGTACAGAGCAGGTTCCAGGACAGCCAAGCTTAGGCAATGAGGGAGTTGGAAAATAGAAAGCTGGTAATAGAATAAGGGGAACCATATCCCAGTTCCAGCAAGCCTCAGAAGTAAGTGGCTCTGGCTTTAGGGTCCAAACTAGAAGGGACCACTGGGACAATTGGTGCTGGTTAGTTGGAGCTAAAAAATTAGTGGTGATTAAGAAGAGACCAGTATCACTGAGGTGAAATCTTCTGAGAAGTGTTTTCTGAGAGCACAAAGAAAATGTGTTCCAGAGATAGCCAAGGTTGTCCCTCATGCTGCAGCTGGACTTGGTAATGTGTAAGAGTCGCCCTTGGTAATGTGATTTTGAAGGCATGGAAGAGTCATGGACAGCAGCTGAGGCTTGGCATTGAGAGACAATGGAAGGCCGTTTGGTGAAGGTGCAGCCTCATTTGTAGTTGACAGCCCAGGACTGAAGGGGTCATGCAAAGAAGTTAAGGCTTGGCACAATGAAGAGAGCCTATGAGAGGCTATTGGTGAAGCCTAGTTGCACTGAAGACCCCAGAGTACTGGAGATGCCAGTACCATGGATGATCACCAAGAACAGCAGCGGCAGGACCAACCTGAGCTTAGAGTGCTGCAGAGGGCAGAGCTGGAGATGTGATGTCAGCCCTTTGGAGGAGCCCAGAAGAGCATGTGTGGATCCCCGACATTGAAACAAGAAGCTGTAACACTGAAGTTGCCTTGGAGACCCCAAGATGTTTGAGATGCCAGAGCTGTGACCTATCTGCTGTGGAAAGCTACTAACAGGGAGTAGAACCAGCCCAGGGAAAAGAAGTTTGTTGCAGTCAACAAAGATGAAAAAGGAATTGGAGATCTGAAGACAGCTTTGATATCAGACATGGAGATGCAGAGTTTAGAGTTTGCCCCGCTTCTTTCCTGTCTTGCTTTGGGGATTGCAGTTAAGTAATTGGGTGATTCTCAGAAGAGACTTTGGACTTTTAACATCGGGGGTTTTGAAAGTTGGACTAAATGTAACTTTTATTATGCTATCCGTGGGTATGGTCCCCATAGACTCATGTGTTTGAACAAGCCTATGGGGGCCAGGAAGTGGAATGTGATGATTTGTATATGTTTGGCCTAGGGAGTGACACTACAAGGAAGTGTGTCCTTGTTGGAGTGGGTGTATCACTGTGGGTGTGAGCTATAAGATCTTCATCCTAGCTGCTTGGAAGACATTCTTCTCCTAGCAGCTTCAGATGAAGATGTAAAACTCTCAGCTCTTCCAGCGCCATGCCTGCCTGAATCCTACCATGTTCCTGCCTTGGTGCTAATGGACTGAACCGCTGAAACTGTGAGCCAGCCCCAATTAAATGTTGTCTTTATAAGAGTTGCCTTGGTCATGGTGTCTGTTCTCAGCAGTAAAATCGTAAGACAGTTAGTTGCGAGCAAGCCAGTAAGCCACATTCCTCCCTGTCTCTGCTTCAGCTTCTGCCTTGACTTTCCTCCGTGATGGACTGTAAGCCGTGAGATAAAATAAACCCTTTCCTCCTCAAGTTCCTCTTGGTAATGCTACTTATCACAGAAAACAAAGTAGGACTCTAACCAAAGCTTTATGAAGCATTTCTCCTTTCCTTGTGGATATTACAGAGAAAGAAGAGTAAATAAGATAAGGATAAAGGACTGTTGTAAGAAGAGAAAAGATAAAACAAAAAATAAAATAAAGTGTTACTTGGCCCCTGTGGTGGTTTGAATGAGAAATGTCCCCAAGACCTAGGGCATTGGACTGTTTGGTCCCCAGTGGGTGGATGATGTTTTGGGAGGCTTAGGAGGTGTGGCCTGGTGGGAGTGAGTACATCTCTGCAGGTGAGTTGTGGAGATAAAAAGTCTCCAGCTTCTTGCAGTTCATTCTCCTTGCTTTATGCTTATAGTAAAGGATGTGAATTCTCCATTCCCGAGCTTGGCACTGTGCCTCCACGCCACCATCATGGAGTCTTCTCAGAAACACAAACCAAAATAAGCTCCCTCCTCTTCAGGCTGCCTGTTGTCCTGGTATGTTAGCCCAGCAACAGCAAGGAAACCACTAAAACATCTTTGAAGAATATCCACATACTGACTTCGAAAAGCAGTCTAGGGCTGGAGAGGTGGCTCAGTGGTTAAGAACACCGACTGTGCTTCCTGAGGTCCTAAGTTCAATTCCCAGCAAACACATGGTCACAACCATCTGTAATGGGGTCTGATGCCCTCTTCTGGTGTGTCTAAGACAGTGACAGCATACTCACATACATGAAGTAAATTAATTTAAAAAAGAAAAGCAGTCTAGACTCTTGTGACTCAAAGGCTTAGTACCAGCAGCACTGTAACCATCTGGTTTTTAGAGAAATGAAGTCTCAGCTTCCACACCTTACTGCAGCTGTAGTGACTTTATGAACATGGCCACCACGGTAAGTTCCATTCCACATGTTCTTTTTTTTTTTGTATTTACTTTATTTTATTGAATGTACCATGAAAAAGGGAAAATGGGTGGGTGGGAATGAAGGAGGGAGGGAGTGAGGAAGGACCATCTCCTCATGCTGAGAAGGAGGGCCGTCAGTCTGTCCAAATGGGCTGGTTCATAGTCTCGGCGCTTTATCAGAGAAGAGACTTTAGTTCTGGCCTCCTCCTTTCTGATTCCTCTAAAGGCAGTCTTGGAACCCTTATATATTGTCCTATTTTATTTCTTTGGTCAAAGTATTCCATGGCCACTGTGTTCCCAGAGAGTCCTGATCACTCCTGAATATTACTGCTGCTTCCTGTAGCTTTTGAAGGTCCAGGTAGAATCCCGCATTTTCTTAAAGTGTCTGCAGCCATCCCATCAATCCGTGAAGTCTCTGAGTTCAATCTTGGCAGACTTGCACAATGCCCTTCCTCAGGGGTATGGCGGAGCCAGGTTGCCTAGGTGAAACTCAGCCACCATGCTGTGAGGAAGCCAATGTGCCCATAGAAAGAGGAAGTGTGTGTGTGTTTTATGGTAGGAGCCCCAGCTGTGGTCTCCATTAACAACCAGCAACAACAAACAAAACCATCCTACCGAGCCCTGTCCACATCTCAGGATGTGAGAAAGTATGACACTGGTTGTTTAATGACTGTTTTAGTCCTATGTGTTTGGGAGGCTTTGCTGAGCAACAGCAGCTATCCAGAAACTCCTTCTGCCTTTACGGTCACTCAGGAAGATTTCTCTGTGGGTGCATCAAACCGAGGTGCAGTGAATAAAGTAAAACTGGTCCTGCTGTCCTCAAGAAATGTGCCTGTGAATCAGAAAGGCTGCCCGGGGAGTGAAAGTAGATTTGTAGCAATTATTTCTAGCTTGCCTCCTAATTGCACTGTATCCTCTAAGTGTTAAAATGTATCCACGTTTTGGGTCAGATTCGCAACTTCTTGAGCACTGCTAGAGACAACTAGGAGTGTTAGGGGACACAAGCGTTTTACTTCCAAACTGTTAGGAAGCTAAGGACCAAGGCTGCTCCGTGGAGACCTAGTACTTTCCTGCACCAAGGCTATAATCATTTTAATAACTGGCTCAAAGAGTCTTAGAAAACAAGTAGTATCATGCTACCAAGTTAGGTGTCCAAGGGCACACTGTTAGAAAAAGGATGGAGAGAGTGGGGGGCATATGGCCCATGGAGGTGTGCCGAGGCCTGGGGGCAAGGGAGATGCCTCTGGGGGGCCCATGTTGGGAATCTCTTCTCCCTGAGGGACCAGCCACACGACAGTATAGTACAGAATAGAGTTTATTCAAGTCATGGGAGTTAAGAGGGTAGTAGAGGCAGAGGGGTGGGGAATAGAGGAGTAGAGGCCGGCCATGAGCACATGGAAAGAGGGGGGAAGGGAAAGGGAAGAGGAGGGGTAAGGGGCAGAGCAAGGTTGCAAGAGAGCAAGAGAGAGAGGAGGGGGCAAGGAGCCCCTTTTATAGTGTCAGGTCACTGGGGCGGAGCATACCTGGCTACTGCCAGGTAATTGAGGGGTGGGGTTTACAGAATCCCAGCACACATTACTGCTGTCAGCAGACGGGCGAAGGCTGGAGTGTGGACTGTCCTGGGGCATACTTTGCTAGCACAAAGTTCAACGTTTATCCCTCTATGTCGTTAGTTAGATTTCTACTACACAAATGATTTGGGTCAATATTACAAAGAGACCCTGGGGTTCTGGGAGTTGGCTCAGTAGGTAAAGCATGCAGAACTGAGCTCACTCCCAGTTCTTGTGTAAACGCATGGTGCAGTGACGTGTTATAACCCCAGTGCTGGCAGCAGGCAGAGACAAGCAGAGCCCTACACCTCACTGGCCAGGCAGTCTAGTCAAATCAGGTAACTACAGGTTCTGTGAGATCCTGTCTCAAAAATGTAAGGTGGAGAGAAACAGAGAATGACATTCAACATTTGCCTCTAAACTCCATATGTACACACATGTACTGACTGGTTTTGTGTCAGCTTGACACAGATGGAGTCATCACAGAGAAAGAAGCCTCAGCTGAGAAAATGCCTCCATGAGATCCAGCTGTAAGGCATTTTCTCAACTAGTGATCAAGGGGGGAGGGCCCAGCCATTGTGGGTGGAGCCATCCCTGGCCCAGCCCATTGTGGGTGGAGCCATCCATGGCCCAGCCCATTGTGGGTGGAGCCATCCCTGGCCCAGCCCATTGTGGGTGGAGCCATCCCTGGGCTGGTAGACCTGGGTTCTATAAGAAAGCAGGCTGAGCAAGCCAGGGGAAGCAAGCCAGTAAGTACCATCCCTCCATGGCCTCTGCATCAGCTCCTGCTTCCTGACCTGCTTGAGTTCCAGTCCTGACTTCCTCTGGTGATGAACAGCAATGTGGAAGTGTAAGCTGAATAAACCCTTTCCTCCCCAACTTGCTTCTTGGTCATGATGTTTGTGTAGGAATACAAACCCTGACTAAGACAACACATATGCAAACCCCAGCACACACAGGCATACATGAGTAGGTATACATGCATATGCCACGCATGGATTCCATGAGCACATGCATATTTACACCAAGATGAAGAAGATTTATAACTGGAGAGATGACTCAGTCAGTGAGTTACTTCAAGTCAGCAAGCCTGAAGACCTGAATTCAATCTTCCACACCTACATAAAAGCTGTAGTCCCAGTTGCAGAGGCTGAGACAGGGCAATTTTTGAAGGCTTGCTGGCCAACCAATCTAGTTAAACTGGTGTTGAGCTCTCGTTTCAGTGGAAGACTCGATCCACACTGGAGACAATAGAAACAAGATACAATGGAAACTAAAAAAGACAGTTGATGTCAACTTCTGGTCTCCACATATATGTGCACATACATATATGTGCACACATCTGAACATGTATGCACATGCGCCACACACAAACACACACACACATGAAAGAGGAAAATTGGGGTTGAGGTAGCTCAGTCTGTCTAGTGCTTGCTTCAAAGCATGAGGACCTGCATTCCATCCCCAGAATCCACATGAAAACACCAGTCATGTAGCATTGTAGCATGTGCCTGTAATCCCAGCTTGAGGGAGATGGAAGCAGGAAGACCTGTGGGACTCTCTAGCCAGGCAGTTTAGTCCAATGGGTAAACTGCAGGCAGGTGAGAGACCCTCAAAGTTCCAGAGGGAGAGACCTCTCAAATGAGGTAGGCAGCATTCCTGAGGACACCTTGGGTGGTCATCTGGTCTGCACACGCATGCTCACACTCACGCTTGCTTACACATACACATGCTCACACACACACACACACACACACACACACACACACACACACACACATGCTCATAGTACTGGTGGTTAGCCAGAACCAGTGCTTTTGATCTTCTGACAGCAGCTCATCATGGTGGAGAGTGAGAAGGGGAACAAAGTTGTCCATCACATGCATCTGAGATTTAGAGAGGGAGGAAGGAACTAGGGCTCCAGTATTCTTCTCTTCAAGAGAACATCCCAGGGGAGTGACTTCCTACAGCTATAAAAGTCCTGCCATCCTCAGTAGCACCAGACTCTAATGCCTGGGACTTTGGAAGACACTAACATCACAGCAAAATCAGAAGTGGATTTAGCGTTCCCTGACTGGATCTGTACTTAAGTCTCGCTTTACTATAGTTTAATCTTTCTCTCACAGTAAACGTAATTATAAATAATTTCAAGTCACAAAAAGAAAATCATCACCAGTTGTCATAGTATGCCAAACAACTTGATATCCAGTAATAACTAGACGTTGAACTAATTGAAGTTAAGTCAGTGAGCCAGATGCAGTGACTTTGGCTTCTGACACCATCATTCCTCAGTGAATTTGAGGCCAGCTTGGTCTACAGAGTGTGACCCTGTCTCAAAAAGTTAAAGAGTTAATTAAGAAAATTCATGTAATGATCATTTCCAATATCCAGTGGACATTTTGTGGCTACAACCTGGTTGTTTACTATTTCCTCCTGACATTTGCAGTCTGGCCAGCTGGAGTTTCAGCCACCCCTCCAAAGAATGACTCTGCGGTGTCACAGAATGGAATCCTTTATTCATTATCTAGGTGTTAAAATTAGTATATCGGGAAGACTTACTATTATTATTGCTATTGTTTTTGTTATTATAGCAACAGAAATAGACCCTGGCTCACTTAAGGAGAAAAGGGTTTGCTGACAGCCTAATAGAGGCCCATGAGCATGGTGGGAAAGGGAAAGCCAGCCTGGGAAGGATGGGAACTGAGGAGTCCCAGGGTATAGAAAATGGGAGCAGGAAGACCTACACCAGCCCCGCCCACAGCCAAGCACCGTGGCAGCACTGCAATGACACTCCATCACTGATGCGCAGCCATCTCCAGGGTCGAAGGCCCTGGGCTGCTGGAATAGGTGGTGTGATGATGGGAAGATGCAGAGGGAGAAAATTATTCCCAGGGGAGCGAAAGGAGCCCCAGATGTTATAAGGCTCTGGGATAATGCGGTACTTCCAGAGCCCTGCTCTAGATGGTTAGTGTGTTAAAATCATAATGCATGCACATCGTTCCCAAAACACAGATCACAGGGGTGAGAGTGAGAAAATACAGTAACACATGCATGAAATACCATAATGGAACCTATAACAACGTAAAACATAGTATAAGAAACAATATCGGGCTGGAGAGATGGCTCCAGTTAGCAATGACTGCTCTTCCAGAGGATCTGTGTTCAATTCCCAGGACCACAGGTAGCTCACAACTGTCTGTAACTTCAGCTCCAGGTAACTCAGTGCCATTTTTTGGCCTACAAGAGCACCTTCATTCACAAGCATACATACTTGCACACACACTCACACAAACACACACACACACACACAGACACAAAATAAAAAATAAATATTAAAAAATAATTTAAAAATGAATGTAGGCCAGGCATGGTCACTTTCATTTAATCCCAGCTCTAGGGAGGCAGAGGCAGGAAGATGTCTGTGAGTTCAAGGCTAGCCTGGTGTACATAGCAAGCTCCAGGACAGCCAGAGCCACATAGTAAGACACTGTGAAAGAAACAAGAAAGAAAGAAAGAAAGGAAGGAAGGAAGGAAGGAAGGAAGGAAGGAAGGAAGGAAGGAAGGAAGGAAGGAAGGAAAATATAAGTAAAAAAACTCAAACTACATAATATATTGTATAGTTTTTCTAAAATTGGAACTATGTCGTATTCAGTATCTTTACAACCAGCACTCTTCACCTAACAATATATGAAGGGTTCTTTCTGTACTGTTATTCATCTGCATTGTGGTTTTTAATGGAGCTACAGTGTTTCTTTATCTTAACATATTTCATGGTTCTGTTTCCTGCTGTACCATATGATAGAAGGTGTTTCATGGCTCGACTACAGACCAGAACAGAGGAGGCTAAACTCACTCTTAAGACACATGAATCCATTTATGAAGGTGGAGCCCATGGGCTGGAAAGATAACTTTTCAGTAAAGGGCTTGCTATGCAAGCCCAGGGACCCCAGTTTAGATTAACAACCACATAAAAGCTGGGTGTGTGGTTGCACACCTCTAATTTTAGTGTTGCGGGGAAGAGGGGACAGAAACATCCCCCGAGCTCACTGCTCAGACATTTTAGCAAGATTGGACAGTTGCAGGTTCTGTGAGAGACCTTGTCTCCAACATCAGTGGAAATGTAATGGAAGGCATCCCACATCAACACCTCTACCTGTGAACATGAAAAGTCATGCCCTTCATACCATGCGCCCACCTCATTTTTGCATACATGTGTGTGTGTGCATTCATGTGTTGCACACACACGTGTGTGTGCATGAGCCTGTGGAGACCTGAGGTTGCTGTTGGGAGTCTTCCTTGATTGTTCTCTACTTTATACATTGAGGTAGGGTTCCTCACTGTTCCCAGAGCCATCTTGGCCTGGCAATTTTCTCCTGTATACTGGGATTGCAGGTGGTCAGTACACCCCGCCATTTCGTGAGCTCCAAATTTTGGACCTTGTGTGGCAGGTAAGTGTTCGTCTCCCTGAGTCGACTTCCTAGCTTCCGTCACATTTATATATTTCTTTTTTTATGGTAGACGATGCATGTGTGGAGGTCAGAAGACATCTTGTGGGAAATGGTTTACTTCTTCCACTAAGGTTTGGTAGCATGAGCTTTCACCAGCCAAATGATTGCCAGCTTCCTCTTCCTTCTTTTCTTTTTTCTCCCCCTCTTCTTTCTTCTTCCTTCTCTTTTTCTTCTTTCTTCTCTTTTCCTTATTTCTTTTATCTCTCCCCCCTTTTTTTTGTCTTTTGAGACAAGGTTTCTCTGTGTGGCCCTGGCTGTCCTGAAACTCACTCTGTAGACCAGGGTGGCTTCAAACTCAGAGATCCTCCTGCCTCTGCCCCCGAAGTGCTGGGATGAAAGACATGTGCCACCACTGCCTGCCAGCTTTATTTTTAAATGTTATCCTTATAGCTGTGTGTATCCCTTTAACACCTCTACCACTTTCTGCTTCTTCACGACAAAAGCCTGCTTGATCTCGCCACAGACGTGGTTAGTTCACGGGGCACTGACACTGCAGACATGTGCTTTCCACTTAATAAGTCTACTCAAGGACCTCAGATCTCACAGTGTAATGTGAGAGACAAAATTAGCAAGAAAATTAAAAAGAGGAGAGATTTAATTTGGCTCACAGTCTCTTGGCCCTGTTGGATCTGGCTGTGGTGAGGCAGAACATCCTGGTGGAGCAAACTGGTCAACTCATGACGGTGAAAAGGTAGAGAGAAAGCTTCCTTTACAACAAAGCCCAAACTCTCTGAGCTACTATCTGTTCTCATCCAGTGACGCCCCAGAAGCCTGGTTTCCGAGTGTCCCAGTGGATGGCGCCTCAGTCAGGGCCACCATGTCTCAGTCAGGGCCACCATGTCTCAGTCAGGGCCACCATGTCTCAGTCAGGGCCACCGTCACTTTGATGAAACACCATGACCAAAAGCAACCCAAGGAGGAAAGGGTTTATTCAGCTTAGGCTTCCACATAGCAGTTCATTGAAGGAAGTCAGGACAGGAACTCAAACAAGACAGGAACCTGGAGGCAGGATCCGATGCAGAGGTCACAGAGGGGTGTTGTTTACTGACTTGCTCCTCATGGCTTACTCAGCCTGTTTTCTTTTAGAAGCCAGGGCCACCAGCCCAGGCCTGACACTACTCACAATGAGCTGGCCCTCCCACATCAATCGCTAATTAAGAAAATGCCTTACAGCTGAATCTTATGGAGGCATTTCCTCAGTTGAAGCTCCTTTCTTTAGATGACTCTAGCTTGTGTCAGCTGGCATACATGTCAAATATGTTGAACACCTCTACACACCATCCCCATCAGAGAACAAAAGAAACAAAACCCCAATTTTATCTCTACTGATTGGACCCAAATCTATTGACTCCCCAGTCTCCATGGCCTTCTTAGATACTCTGTGAGCCTCTCCACTGCATGCTTCATGTCCTCTGCATTAATGTCAGCTCTTCCCCCAGGGTTTCTCTGTGATGCGCTGGTTTAACACTGAGTCGTCTAGCTCTTCGTCATTACCAACAGCCAGAACCTGAACCTCAGCTCGTGATGTCTGAGTCGGGGGTGCACGAAAGCACCTCTTCCCACACCTCGGCACCATGTGGGCTCAGGCGCTGGAAACATGCCACACCAGTCCCACTTCCTCTTCCGTCACACGCGTGAGCTATGTGGGGATGAGTGGCTGTGACTTCGACTGACTACATTACAGAATGCTAAGCAAAGGGACACACTTCTGACCCCTTGAAAGGAGCTCAGGGACCTACTAAAAAGCATAAAGCTTTCTTTTGGCTCCACATCAAGCCCACTGCCTGTCTGAACACAGAAAGAGCATCACGCAGTATTGTTCCCTTGGCGGCGTATTTATCAGAACATGTTCAAGCTGCCCATCAACCACATGGGAAGATGACAGTAGCAGCAGCTGTGAGCCCTGTGGTCACTGGGGTGGGTGGGGGGAGTCAGGGTGAGGGTGGAGTGGCAATTAGTCCGTAATTAAAATTTCCTAAATTAAAGGGTCAGTTGTCACAGGAAAATCCTACTCTATGCTAAACAGAAGTTAAAATGCTGCTGGGGGGGGGGGGTGGTACTGGATACATGGCTCAGGGTTTGGTTTGTTTGTTTGCTGCTTTTCCAAAGGACTCAGGTTTCCTTCCCAGCACCCATGGCAGGTGGCCCACAACCACCTGTGATTCCAGCTCCAGGAAACCCAACATCTTATTCTGGCTTCTGTGGGTAACCCTCCCCCTCCCTGCCAAACATACATAAAAATAAAATAAGTGCTTTAAATGCTCTGAAAATAGCAAACACAAGCACTTTGGTCAGGTTAAGTAGCTCCTCTGCTATGCCCTGGGCTCTCGGCTTGCTCGCTCATGCCAGCCATTCGTGGCCGGAGTCTGGGGTTTATGCCCAGGCTGAGAGCACACAACCTAAACATAGGCCCTATGTTACTGTGAAGTCAGCATAAGAAAAAGGACAGGTTTCAGAGAAAATTGGGGTTATCAGCATAGACTAAGTTTATAAACCAATGTTTCCTTATGACATTTTATACACATATATCATATACTTGGATCATGTTCACCCCGTCACTTCTCTCTAGCCTCCACATGGCCTCTTCCTCTTCCCAAATAGTCCTCTCCTTAAAAACATTATTTTCAGCCATGTGGGGTAGCATTTGCCTTTTATCCCAGGACTCAGGAGGTAGAGGCAGGTAGATCTCTGGGTTCGAGGCCAGCCTGGTCTACAGAGTGAGGACAGCCAGGGCTACAAAGAAACCCTGTCCTGGAAGAAAATCATTTTTAACAGAATATGTTTCATCTCCCTGTCTGTGCAGCACGTGCCACTGTGTGAGAAACAAACCCAGGTCCTCAAAATGATTTTAAAGCTGGGCCATCTCCCCAGGAGGGACTAGGGAGATGGCTCTAGGCTCCTGGGAAGATGGCTCATGGGTTAAGAGAACGTACTGTTCTTGAAAAAGTATGAATTGGGTTCCCAGCATGCAGCTCAAAACTGCCTATACTTCCAGACTCAGGAGAGTCAAAGTCCTCTTCTGGACTCTTCAGGACACACACAGACACACACAGACACACAGACACACACACACACACACACACACACACACACCTATACAAGTATCATTTTGTTGGTTCATCCAGTGTATTGGTTATACATTGCTGTGTAACAAACTGTCCCTGCCAAGGACCAGCCTCACCTTGCAAAGGGGTTCCTGAGAGAATGGGTATTTGACAATGGTGGGGGAAAAAAACCTCAAAGTCAAATCATGGGGTACAAGCTGACAGTCTGTGTTCTGTTTGAGACAGCTTTCTGGACAGCCCTCTGCTCAAGATGCTTTCTCGGGAGATCTCCAGACAACACATTTACATAGCTCAGCTCTCATGACCAAGGCCCAACCTTTTATTTACATATCAATTCAATCGCTTACTACAAGTTTCCTTTTGATTATCCCACAACTCACTATACCAAGACTCCAAACCCCCCACCCGAATCTTAGAGAAGGACAGCTAGCCTATTTCAAAACAAAACAAAAACATTGCAAATGAATTTAGAGATCTGCTTGCCCTTGTAGGCATGAACAATAAATTTAGCTGGGTGGGATCCTGTCCTGAGATTACCATTCTGACCATGCCTAAACCTAAATTTGCTCTGTGCCAGGCTTAACTTAGGAATCTGCTTGCCTTAGTATCTTTCTGACAAGCTAGTTTATTAGTGCAGCTGCCTTTGTTCTTTTGGGTCTGTGACGCCCCTCATATAATTGATATTGCATCTTTATACTTGAAATAATTAAGTTATATATTCTTGAACTCATGTTTTCAAAGTTCTTGCCCAAATCCTTAAGGGCTGTCCCAAAGGCTTTACCATTTTTGCTAAGGACACATCCTCACCTCCCAGGCTTGTGCTTCTCTGATTATTATGGAGTTATTAACTTTGGCAGAGAGGACATATAACCTTGGCAGGGAGAATATTTCCCAAAGGAGGAACATAAAGATACACATGAGAGCACACACACACACACACACACACACACACACACACACACACACACACACACACCATACACACATATACACATACACACCACACCACACACACACATATACACATACACCCCACACCACACACACACACACACACACATACACATACACCCCACACCACACATACACACACACACCACACACACATATACACATACACCCCACACCACACACACACACACACACCACACACACCACACACACACACACACACACACACACATATACATACACACCCCACCACACACACACACACACACACACACACCTCTTAGCTCAGCAACTGTAAACACCCATGAAGACCCACTTCCAGGTGAAGAAAACCATGTTACCCTGTCCCTTCCACATGGCTATGTAACGCTTGGCATGTTTCCAAACTCAGTGAGTTATAACACAATTAAATCACCTTTCAGTCTGTGTGGATCAGGATTATGGGATAGCATTCCTGAGAATCTAGGTCTCTCAGGAGGACTTCCTCCAGGCTGTTCTGGGTCTGCATCGCACCAGAAGACCTGAAGGTGGCCGGCCCTGAGCCAGACTCATGCATTTGGTTAGTGTTAGTTGCAGAAAAGCCAATTCCAAAATCATTGTCATGGGGTTCCAAGGAATTAAAACACTGCAGCTAGCTTTTTCCAGAGAACATTCCAGAGAAAGCTGGAGCAGGTAACATGGAGCCTACAGACCTTGGAGTCTAATCTCAGAAGGGATGTGCCATTGGTTCTCTGGAATTATTAGATGTCAATCCAGCCCACACTGGAAATGAGGTGTCACACAGAAGTCTGGATTCCAGAGAGTGGGAATGAAGATTATATATCTTGGGAATCACTTACCGCCACTTGCCACAGGGGCGTGGGTCTAGGATGGTTTTATCTAGCGTGAACTGTTTCCTCTCCCCTCTCACCATTGGGAAATTACTCCTCTTTTGGTTGGTAGATTCCAGTAGGCTGGCTGACAGCTCCCACCCATCTTTGCTGCTAGAGTAGGAGCCTCCGTTCTTAATCAGGCCAGGAGCAATATTTCAACTTGTCTGGCCTAAGTGAGTGATTTGGGGGATGGCCCATTCCAAATCCCCTTTCCTTTGTGTGAATCTGGGGATGCTGGGGCAGGAAGACTATCTCCTGCCACAAGTGCTGTGGGACACGGGAAACTGTATTTCTCCACTTTCTAGACTTTCATAGAGACCATGTTTGCTTCTTGTGGGAAAAGGTCCTAGAAGAAAGCAAACAGAAGCCAACACAGCTGGAAGGTCCAAGCTATAATGTCCGTCTTCACATGCTCTTTAAGTCAGAAACTTTTCTATCGTTGAAAAAAAAAGAGCTTTGTTTTTATTTTATTAATATTTCTTGAAATAAGGCCTGCTACGTGGGCCAAGGCAACTTGACCTCATCAGCCTGTCTTAGTGTCAAGTGTTGAGGTGACAGGCGTGTGCCACCACACCTGGGTCACAATGCTTACCTCTTGAAACAAAAATGACTGTGACTAATTTACCTAGACATTGGGTGTGTCTCCCAATCCTTGCTTCCTTTATTGAAACCACACCAGCCTTTTGTGAAATTATCTAAATATCGTGAGTTCCTTTTTCAGTCTTAACAGTTTGACACCCAGAAAACCAAATTCCTCATATTTCCAGTTGTGTTCCTAACTTGCTGTTCTCTCGTGTAGTGGCCATTCATCTCTCGGCAACCCTCAACAGCTTTTGGGTCAACTAATGAATCTTCTAAGTGTAACTTAGAATGTGTTCGTTTGGCACATTATTTGCCCATGTGAAGACTGTTTTGATATTTTCTGCCTGCCCAGGTTAGCTGCTATGTGTAGGCTTTTCCTAGTCAGGAGGGCTTGTGGACATTGTCTTTCCTCTCCCAAATAATTCATGAAAAACAGGGACAGGAATCCCAGTCCTCCAAGGAGCCCTTTTATCTCCAAACCATTGTTTCTCGTCTCCAAGCAACTTCCTCCTGTATCACCCAGTCCCCATCCAACCATGACGATGCCACTTCTAAACCAGTCTTTTCTGTGGAATGTTGTGAAAGGCTTTTTGAAAATCTAAATAGACACACCATTCCCAAGTTTCTTTCCACGAGCAAATGTGTATCCAAAAAAGGCTTCAACGGCTCCATTTGGATAGCACTCTCTTATTGACAGCATACATACTCTTCTCCATCTTTCCTGCACTCACTCTGGTGGAAACCAGCTAAGCCCACCCTTCCTCCCCACCTCCCCTTCCCCTTCCTCCCCTCCTTCCCTCTTCCCCTCCTTCTTTCCTTCCTTCCTTGTTGATCTGCCTAATCCCTCAGGTACTACGGGACTCCAAAGAGTTAAAACCATATGACATTGTGGTGAAGTTAGCAAGTTGAGGTCAGAAATATTGATTCATGTGTGGTAAATATGGGCAGAAAAAAAAGAAGTTGTGTGAGAAACATGGACAGTTGGTGGTTAATGGCTAAGGTCTGGAATGTTCTAGATACTTTTAGATACTTTCTAGGTACACAAAATGTGAACTGTTGTTTATTTCCCTCCTCTCTTGTGTGTGTGTGTGTGTGTGTGTGTGTGTGTGTGTGTGTGATGTGCCTGAGCATCTCGGTCTGTGTGTATGAACACGGATTCTTGCTTGGTTGTGCCATGGTGCATGGGTAGAGGTCAGACGGATGCTGTGTGGAGTTGGTTCTCTGCTTCCTCAGTAGGCCCTGGGGATCTGATTTGTGGAGCAAAAGCTTTTACCCAAAGTCACCACCTGCCCCAACTTTCCTTTCCTGCAAATCCTCTTTTCCTGGCTCTCCTCCATTCCCTGTCTGGATAGACATGCTCTCTCTGCATCTTGTCTCACATAGCCCAGGCTAGCCTCAAACTCATTGTGGAATTCAATGACCCTGAGCTTCCCATCTTCAAACTTGTACCTCCCAAGAGCTGGGCTCACAGGCACGTGCCACCATGGATTTAGACTGGGCTTGAACTCAGGCCTCAGTGCATTCTAGGCACTGCTCTGACAGCTGAGCCACACCTTATGCCCTGGGGCTTTCTGGGTTTGCCTATTTAATGTGATTTAATCTCAACCTTAGTTTTTTATTGGTGGTGGAGGCGACGGTGGTTTTTTTCCAAGATAAGGTTTCTCTGTGTAGTCCTGGCTGTCCTGGAACTTGCTCTGTAGACCAAGCTGGTCTTGAACTCATAAATTTGCCTGCCTGTCTACTGAGCACTGGAATTAAATCCCTGCACCACCACTGCCAAGATTCCCACCACAGTCTTCCCCCGCGCCCTTTATGTGGCAGCTTCAACAACTGTATTGGTGTCTTTCTCAACTAGCTCCATCTTTATTAATCAATAGCGATATTATTTCTTGGTGTTTCTATTGATTTGATTGATTTTCCCCCTAATTATTAGTGGGCTTTTCCCCTCTGCGTTTATGTATCTCAGGTCATAAGGGTCCTTGGAAGGGGACTGGTAGGACTCTGGTCTCTCCACTGTTTCCTAGAAGAGGTAAGCAGTTACTCGCTTTGGCACATGTGTCTCACATACTCTCGTAGATCTAATCATAGATGCAGAGAAGTGACTGTCACTTGCTCTCTGAGCTGATGCTCACCTGCTGACATTGCATAACAGGAGGTCCTCCACACTCAACTCGACTGTCTTAGGGTTTTGCTGCTGTGAACAGACACCATGACCAAGGCAACTCTTGTAAGGACAACATTTAATTAGGGCTGGCTTATAGGTTCAGAGGTTCAGTCCATTAGCACCAAGGCAGGAACATGGTAGGATCCAGGCAGGCATGGCGCTGGAGGAGCTGAGAGTTTTACATCTTCATCTAAAGCTGCTAGGAGAAGAATGTCTTCCAAGCAGCTAGGATGAAGATCTTATAGCTCACACCCACAGTGATACACCCACTCCAACAAGGACACACTTCCTTGTAGTGTACTGTGTATTCTCACAGCTCAGTGCTGTCTTATTTTGCTTTCAACGGATTTTCTTACAGTGCTCGTTTTTGGTGGTCTCCATTTGCATACATCCAGCTTTTAAAAATGTTTTTAACTGATCTAATCTACTATTAATCTCTTCTATTATATCTTTCACAATAGGTTTTGTATTTTTATATCTAGAAATTCATTTATTTTCTAACTTGCATTTCTCTACATTGTCATTTTTCTCTTTAGATTTTAAGCATACAAAATATAGTTTTAAATAACTGTGTTAAATTTTTTCTATTAATTTCACCTTTGTCTAACTTAATAAGTGTCATTTCTGAACTGTTTCTATTGATTTTTCCCCTAATCTTAATTGTATTTTCCTGCATGCTTACATGCTTGGTAATTGTTTATTGTGTGTTCATAAAGGTTAAGCTTGTCAGTTCGATGGGATTAGAATCTCCATGGAAACAAGCCTCTGGGGACGTCTGTGAAGGATGTTTAAGACTCCGTTAATGGAAGCAAGAAAAGCATCATGAACTTGAGTAGCAACCTGCCGTGTGCTGGGGTCTGGACTGAACAAGCAGGAGAAAGCTGAGCCCAAACACTCCGCTGTCTCTGCTGCCTCACAACCTCACAGCCTCACAGACCAGCTGCCTCACAGTCCAGCTGCCTCATAGAACAGCTGCCTCACAGACCAGCTGCCTCACAGACCACTTGCCTCACAGACCACCTGCCTCACAGTCCAGCTGCCTCACTGTCCAGCTGCCTCACAGTCCATCTGCCTCACAGTCCAGCTGCTTCACAGTCTCACAGACCAGCTGCCTCACAGTCCAGCTGCCTCACAGACCAGCTGCCTCACAGACCACTTGCCTCACAGTGCAGCTGCCTCACAGCCTCACAGTTCAGCTGCCTCACAGTCCAGCTGCCTCACAGTCCAGCTGCCTCACAGTCCAGCTGCCTCACAGTCCAGCTGCCTCACAGAGCAGCTGAATCACAGTACAGCTGCCTAACATTCCAGCTGCCTCACAGTCCAGCTGCCTCACAGCCTCACAGTCCAGCTGCCTCATAGAACAGCTGCCTCACAGACCAGCTGCCTCACAGTCCAGCTGCCTAACAGTCCAGCTGCCTCACAGTCCAGCTGCCTCACAGACCAGCTGCCCCACAGACCAGCTGCCTCACAGTCCAGCTGCCTCACAGTCCAGCTGCCTCACAGTCCAGCTGCCTCACTGTCCAGCTGCCTCACAGTCCAGCTGCCTCACAGTCCAGCTGCTTCACAGCCTCACAGACCAGCTGCCTCACAGTCCAGCTGCCTCACAGTCCAGCTGCCTCACAGTCCAGCTGCCTCACTGTCCAGCTGCCTCACAGTCCAGCTGCCTCACAGTCCAGCTGCTTCACAGCCTCACAGACCAGCTGCCTCACAGTCCAGCTGCCTCACAGATCAGCTGCCTCACAGTCCAGCTGCCTCACAGTCCAGCTACCTCACAGACCAGCTGCCTCACAGTCCAGTTGCCTAACAGTCCAGCTGCCTCACAGTACAGCTGCCTCACAGACCAGCTGCCTCACAGTCCAGCTGCCTAACAGTCCAGCTGCCTCACAGACCAGCTGCCTCACAGTCCAGCTGCCTCACAGAGCAGCTGAATCACAGTACAGCTGCCTAACAGTCCAGTTGCCTCACAGTCCATCTGCCTCACAGCCTCACAGTCCAGCTACCTCACAGCCACACAGACCAGCTGCCTCACAGTCCAGCTGCCTAACAGTCCAGCTGCCTCACAGTCCAGCTGCCTCATAGAACAGCTGCCTCACAGACCAGCTGCCTCACAGTCCAGCTGCCTCACTGTCCAGCTGCCTCACAGTCCAGCTGCCTCACAGTCCAGCTGCTTCACAGCCTCACAGACCAGCTGCCTCACAGTCCAGCTGCCTCACAGACCAGCTGCCTCACAGTCCAGCTGCCTAAAAGTCCAGCTGCCTCACAGTCCAGCTGCCTCATAGAACAGCTGCCTCACAGACCAGCTGCCTCACAGACCAGTTGCCTCACAGTCCAGCTGCCTCACAGCCTCACAGTCCAGCTACCTCACAGACCAGCTGCCTCACAGTCCAGTTGCCTAACAGTCCAGCTGCCTCACAGTACAGCTGCCTCACAGACCAGCTGCCTCACAGTCCAGCTGCCTAAAAGTCCAGCTGCCTCACAGTCCAGCTGCCTCACAGTCCAGTTGCCTAACAGTCCAGCTGCCTCACAGTACAGCTGCCTCACAGACCAGCTGCCTCACAGTCCAGCTGCCTAGCAGTCCAGCTGCCTCACAGACCAGCTGCCTCACAGTCCAGCTGCCTCACAGAGCAGCTGAATCACAGTACAGCTGCCTAACAGTCCAGTTGCCTCACAGTCCATCTGCCTCACAGCCTCACAGTCCAGCTACCTCACAGCCACACAGACCAGCTGCCTCACAGTCCAGCTGCCTAACAGTCCAGCTGCCTCACAGTCCAGCTGCCTCATAGAACAGCTGCCTCACAGACCAGCTGCCTCACAGACCAGCTGCCTCACAGTCCAGCTGCCTCACAGCCTCACAGTCCAGCTGCCTCACTGTGCAGCTGCCTCACAGTCCAGTTGCCTCACAGTCCAGCTGCCTCACAGTCCAGCTGCCTCATAGAACAGCTGCCTCACAGACCAGCTGCCTCACAGACCAGCTGCCTCACAGTCCAGCTGCCTCACAGACCAGCTGCCTCACAGTCCAGCTGCCTCACAGTCCAGCTGCCTCACAGTCCAGCTGCCTCACAGTCCAGCTGCCTCACAGTCCAGCTGCCTCACAGACCAGCTGCCTCACAGTCCAGCTGCCTCACAGCCTCACAGTCCAGCTACCTCACAGACCAGCTGCCTCACAGTCCAGCTGCCTCACAGACCAGCTGCCTCACAGTCCAGCTGCCTCACAGACCAGCTGCCTCACAGACCAGCTGCCTCACAGACCAGCTGCCTCACAGTCCAGCTGCCTCACAGACCAGCTGCCTCACAGCCTCACAGACCAGCTGCCTTACAGTCTCACAGTCCAGCTGCCTCACAGTCCACCTGCCTCACAGCCTCTTCCACCAGGAGACTGTCCCTGGAGCCCTGAATCAAAATAAACCATTTCTTCTTCCATTGTCATTTAATGAAAGCCACAGGAAAGTACCTAATACAAGGCAGATGTGACCAAGTCCCTTGGCTCACACTGGATGGTCTTCCACCCCTGCTAATGTCTGCTGGCTTTCTAAGATTCTTTGAGTGTCTGTCCTGTGAAGCACTGGGCTTCTTCATTCAGGGATGATTTCCCGCTCTGACCAAGTAGTTTGCTCCTGCAGCCTCCAGAAGGGTCTGCCGCTAATGCCTACAATGACTAAGACTCAGGAGTCCTTCCCATCTGTAAAATACTCAGCCCACTCTCTCCTTGCCAGTTCTTGCCATGTGAATTCGAAGTACTTCGGCCTGTGGAAGTCCACAGACTCCGCGTGACCCCACCCTAAAGTGTACCGTGCTCTCTCCAGTGAACTAAGATAATTACTTACATCTCCTCGTATGTACCTATCCCAGAAATCCCTGTCCTCTGTTCCTAGTGTGCAGTGTCTAATGGGAGAGTGATCTGATCGCTGTCAATCTGTCCTGGCCGGAAGTGGGGTCAGCAGTTATTCCCACTCCGGGCTCCTGCTGTTGTTTTTAGGTGGGTTTGAAATGTCACTCCCTCCCACCCTGGCTGACTGGCAAGATTATCCTTTCCGGGCTTCCTGCATCAGCGTCTCTTCCTGGTGTGACTGGAAGAGCTTGGCTACCTCATCATCTCTAAGTGCAGCGAGCACACAGCACGGCGTGTTCACCTTGTATCCTCCAGCCTCACATGTCAACAAAAGCGCTTCAGCCCCTCAGGGTGCTCACGATGCAAATGTCTCCTTGCATCTCACTGTCTAGCTACCTTGAATGTCCACTGTTCAGCTACGATCTGAACTGAAACACATAGCCAAAAGGGGCTGGGGGAGTCCTGAATGTGTGTTCCAAGCTACCAGAGACACATTGCTTGAACCCAGGAGGTTGAGGCAAGCCTGAGCAACCCATTGAGAACTCAGGTTCAAACATGAATAAATACGGCCAGGCACAGTGACACATGCCTTTAACCCCAGCACTCAGGAGGCAAAGGCAGGCAGATCTCTGTGAGTTCAAGTCTGATCTACAAAGCAAGTTCCAGGACAGCCAGAGCTACCAGAGAAAGCCTGTCTCAAAGCAAAGCAAAACAACAAACCTGTAAAGAACAGGTAGAAAAGGATGTGGCAAAACACTATGTAAAACACTGAAAAGCTGTTTAATAGTCACCACGGCTGCTTCTGAGTGCTTTGTATAGGAAAGGTTACCCCTAAACTGGTCTAGAACTTAAACACTTCTCTGTTCTCAAGTTCTGACTTTGCTTTTCTTAAATCAAGTCATCAGCAAAATCCTCAGCCACTGGTCCAAGAGAAATGTCAACAAAGAGGCTTTATTAAAGGTTTAGAGCCAGTGAGATGGCTCAGTGGATGCTTCCTGACAAGGTGACCTCATTGATCCCCAGAACTCATGCAGTGGAAGGAGAGAAATCCTGCAAAGTGTCTGATACACACACACACATACACTCATACACACACACACATACTCACACACACATACTCATACACACACACATACACACATATACACACATATACACACACTCATACACACACTCATGCACACACATATACATACACTCATACACACATACTCATACATACACACACATACACACACATATACACACATACATACACACAAATATACACACACATATACACACATACATACACACAAATACACACACATACAGTACACACACACCATACACACATACACACCACACACAAACACATGCACACACAAACACACACACAACACATACACACATACACTATACACACACACACAAACACACACACACTACACACACACCATACACAAACATACATGTTTGCTTGTAGTTTTCCTTTACCAGGGTTCCAGACTGTTTGGACACATTTGCAGTTAGCTTTATATTGAAAACAGTCTGTTCAAATCTTTTTAGCAGGTTACAGATTTTTGAAACAGTGCCTGTCACATTTCCCATCGTGCTTAGCAGACATGTGGTATAAACTGTCAAGCAAATAAGCTCACACAGACAGAAACACACAAGCAGATACACACACAATATGTAAACAGGCAAACAGAACATGCTAACAGTCTAAAAATAATGCCTTTGTGCATATATGCATAACCAGTGAGTACCAAGCCTTATCCCACTCGGGTAAGGGTCACTCTGAATTTTTGCTTTCTGCCTTTTCATGTCTTACCTGTGGTTTTATACTTTGTTCCTGCCTCTGTCTCTTGCAGGCTGGGATTCAGGTACCACGCCTGGCTGCACTTATGAACAGTGAGCTGTCTCCCTTCCTTTTGTCCTTCCACCTCCCCTACTGTAACGGCCAAGGGAAGCAAGCGTAATGAAACCCTGGCCAATCCTTCTCCCTCCTGCCTTCTTGAACTTTGATATAGAACCCCTGGAAGTGTGACGTCCTCCATAGGCACCTGCATACACCTGGCATATTCACACACAGACATTTAGATAAAAATGAGAACACTTTTGTTTGTCTGTAAGATGCTAAATAGCATGGCTGGGCTTGGTGGCACCAACACTTGGTGGCACTACAGCATTCAGGAAGTAGAGGTAGTGGATCTAAGAGTTTCAGGTCAGCCTCGTCTACGACTAATTCCAGGAACCAGAGCTACACAGAGAAAATGTGTCTCCTCCAAACCTCACAACACACACACAGGTATGCACATACACATACACACACCACATTCACATTCACATATACATACCACACACACACACCACACATGCACACACACACATACATAAATACTACACACATACCACACATGCACACACACATAAATACCACACACATACCACATATGCACACATACATACATACCACACACATACCACACATACACATACATACCACACACATACCACACATGCACACATACATACATACCACACACATACCACACATACACATACATACCACACACACCACACACGCACACACACATAAATACCACACACATACCACATATGCACACATATATATGTACCACACACATACCACACATACACATACATAAATACCACACACACCACACATGCACACATACACATACATACCACACACATACACATGCACACACACATACATACCACACATGCATACACACACACACACACACATACATACAACGTGTCCTGCACATGCTCAGGCCACACACACACATTGAATGAATGAATGAATGAATCTTTAAAACATCATTAATGTGCTGATGAGTAAGTTCTTAATGTCAACACTCCTAATGTTCTGTAATTCTTTTTAAAGCTGTTGGCAGAGAAATTTAACTCTTTAATTGCCAACTGCTGAACTTTCCTTTGATCTCCTGAAAGCTTCAAGTAAAAGGCCTCCTCAGTCAAACAGCCTGTGAGACTCCTCTTGGACCACGACGGCCACTCTGAACATGTCACAGATGCCTTGAAAAGCTACATAAGAATCCCAGCCGATCGCTGCGCAGGCACACAGACAAATTTGCAGATAGAACGCCCATCATCATAAATACATCTTACAGAAAAAGAGTAGTTAAAATAAAAGAATATAGCCAGGTGTGGTGATGCATGCCTTTAAACCAGCATTTAGGAGGTAGAGGCAGGAGGATCTCTGAGTCTGAAGCCAGTCTGGTGTATAGAGAGAGTTCAAGGACAGCCAGGACTACACAGTGACTTTAAAAACCGTGTGTGTGTGTGTGTGTGTGTGTGTGTGTGTGTGTGTGTGTGTGTGTGTGTGTATGTGTGTGTGTGTGTGTGTGTGTTCCAGGAAGTCCAATCCAGAAAACAAACCTTTGTCAGGGGATCCCTGGGCCTGGCAGGAGGTCCAGGGCCTGAGTTTGTATCTACACAAGCTCTAGGCTGCTGTACACAAACTCTCTGAGTTATATAAATATATGCATATGGAGAAAGAAGGAGACAAACATATAGGGAGAAAGAGGTGATTTCGGGCTAGAGAGATAGCTCAGTGGTTATGAGCACCAATTCCTCTTCCACAGGTCCTGAGTTCAAATCCTAACAACCACACAGTGGCTCACAACCATCTCTAATGAGATCTGATGCCCTCCTCTGGTGTGTCTGAAGATAACTACAGTGTTCTTATATATAATAAATAAATAAATATTTTTAAAAAATAGGCCAGGGATGGAGAGATGGTTCAGCAGTTAAGAGCAGTTACTGTTTTTGCACAGGACCCAAGTTCAGCACCCAAGCTGGGCAGCTTACAACTACAATCACTTCAGCTGAAGAGATCCAGTGCACAGGCCTCCCTCCACAAGCACCTTCACTCATATGCACATAAAAGACACAGAATTAAGGGTCAATCTTTAAAAAAAAAGTCAAAGACTTTAACAGATCAAAGGTATAAACATTAAATAAACATATCAAGAGATCCACAGCTTTGCCACCAAGGAAATGCAAATTAAAACAACAATGAGATGTTAGCCATGCTCATTACAAGGGCGGTGCTGACAGTTCCAGGAACAGAGAAGGGTGGAGTCCTAGGAACTCCCTTATTGCGGTGCGAATGGGGAAAAGTACCGTAAAGACACTCTGGAAGTTTCTTTCAAAACTAAACGTGCATACTTTTAACACATGTGGCATACATACATACCAATATGCTTAAAATAAATACAAATTAAAAATTGAAAAGGTATCAAATGGAAATGCCCTACTAAGTACTTGATTAGTGTTCCATAGTTAGGAGGTCTTTCATTCAGTGAACACAAATCACTTCTCACTGTTACGGCTTGAAAATAAAATGTCCCACTGGCTCAGGGTCTAACACTTGTTCCTCAGCGCACGGCACTGCTCTGAAGGCTGTGACACCGTCAGGAGGAATGGTCTAGACAGTGAAGCACTTCACTAGGTATGTTCTACAGGGAAGTGACAACCTCTGGTCACATTCCGCCCCCACTAACTGGGATGAACGCTTTGCCGTACCTTTCTTCCAAGAATGAATGAGACCATCTGAAACTATGAATCAAAATAAATATTTCTCTCCACGTTTCTGCCAAAAAAATTGTGATCACAGAGGCTAAAAACATCTGATAGGGAAAACCGATAAAAAAGAAGTGGAGCCATTGTTTCAATTGGCCGTGTGGCTCTTGGACCTTTTACACTGGTTTGTGACAGGATCTGGATAAGTAGACTGAAAAGCCCCACCATGCTGTAAGAAGAGTTTAAAGGGCAATGCACTGGGAGTACAGAAGACCAGAAACCAATAGAAACACGGAGAACAAAGAGAGTGAGTGCTCAAGAGGTCTCAGTCCGAAACAGGGACGTCATTGGACACTGAGCTACAACCCCACTGTGTCACAGTTTGGCAGATAATTAGTCTCCATTTTGCCAGGGTCCTTAGAAATGGAGTAAGGCTGAATTCCCAAGTAATAAACTAGGAAACTGGGCAGAGGAAATCCCAAGAGAGCATAGCATTCAGCTGTGGCATGGCTGCCAGTGGCTGCTTTTAGCCACGTTTACAGTGAGAACTGGGAGGGGAAAGTGGGAAAACACAATGGTCAGAAAATAGAACATTTAAAGTTGTGAGTGGTAAGTAAGAGCAATGTGTAATATCACATGTATATGAAAATGCCATAATAATACATGTTAATTTATGCACTGTGGCAGTTTGGATGAGAAATAAAGGATGAGAGACAAAGAGAGACAGAGAGAGAGACAGAGATCATTAGACCCGTTAAAGGAAAGCCACATGCTTTTGAATGGGATAACAAGAAAAATACCTTGAAGACATTTTAAGAATTAATAGGCTCTCATCCATTGCAGACTGTGCAGTTTAAAACTGGAAGACCATTTAAGGGATTTTCTTTGGAAAGAGGGTGTCTCCACTGCATCCTGCTTACAAAGAACCTCCTAGGAGGAATGTTTTCATAGTTCAGGTACCCTGGCATTCAGAGGGGACAGCAGCTATTGTCTAAGAGGGCTCCAGAAACAGTTGGCACCATCTATGTGATACTGTTTTTCAGGTGCAGAAAAAATATGAGCTACAAAATTAAGAAAAAACCCCAAGAGCAGGCATGGTCTGGCACTGTTGGATTCCTTGCAGGGAGCCCTTGGGAGGACAGTGTGTGAAGCTACAGGAGGCCTAAGATATGCTAGAGATTCTACAATGCTGGAGATGCCTGCTAGGAGAAGCTGCCAGCCCAAGAAAGGAGTCCTGTGGACTACAAATGGCCAGGCCAGGGAGGTGACACTGTCCGTGTCTGTTGGAGCTCAGATGATGTCATACCTGCTTAAATATCAGGTGCAGACAACGCAGAGCTAAATGTGTGCCTGTTGGCTTCAGTCACACCTCAGCTTCATCCCTCCCCACTGTGTTCCCATCCCTCCCTTTTACAGTAGGAATGTTTGCTCCATCTTACCGTACTTTAGATGTGTGCAACTTTCTTTTATTACTTGATAGGGAATCAAAACTTAAAGACTGCTTTGTGCTTCTGGGATCGATGGCACACACCTTTGATCTCAGAAATCGGGAGGCAGAGGCAGGATTGTGAGTTCGAGGCCAGCCTGGTCTACAGAGTGAGTTTCTGGACAGCCAGTTCTACACGGAAAAACTTTGTCTCAAAAAACCGACCGACTGACCAATCAACTGACTGAGTGGCCGACCCAACCAACCAACCAATCAACCAACCAACCAACAAACAAAAAAGATGTTGGGACTTTTAAAGTTGGATTGAATGCATTCTGCATTATGTGATGCCCGTGAGTCTCAGGGAGTGGGGTCAGGGACAGAGTTCCATGGCATGAATCTGAAGTATACACTCTAATACACTTCGTGCTTTGGCTGGAGACGTTGAGGGCTCTTTGGAGGATTTAGAAACATCTTGGGACTCTATCGGAGATCAACTTCATCCTCACAGCATCACACCTTATCTCATCGGGGCATCGTTGCAGGGAATGGGCACTGCCACACAGAGCCTGCTCTCACAGGCTCTTCTGTTCAATCTTGGTGGGTAACTCCAGGACCCTTTGGGGGAACGGAACCTAGCTGTACAGGTAGGCCCTGGTGCGGGCCTCTGGAGGCCATACCTGGCCCTTGCCTCCAGCCTCTTTTGCTGCTCCTGGTCGGCTGTGATGTGAACCTTTGCCTCATGTGCCTGCAGCCATGAACGGATGTGCTGACCACAGGTGGATTCTGGGAAGGGAAATGAGGCTGGACAGCTCGGAGCTCAGGTGGAAATAAGTAAGCACAGTGAGAGCATTCTTGGGAGGCAGCCTCAGCGGGGACAGCTCATTTTAATGGGGGCGCTATTTAAGCCTGGGGGGCTTAGGGGCTTTTGGGGTAAGTATGTATCATTAGTTGGAAGCCAGCGTGTAGGGCAAGTGGGCTATGCCACCAGACAGGCACAAGAACTGGTAAGGTTGAGTGAATCTCAGAGATTTGAGAACGGCAGGAGTGGAGCTTCTCTCTACCTGTCTCTGTAATTCCTCTGGAACATATAAGTGTGCACTGAGAGGACCATGGGAGGACCAGAGGTAGCCAGTCACATAGTGTACACCTGGAGTCCTTCCCCATGCAAATAGAGCATCACTAACATCTTGAACTCAGCCAATAGAAAATAGTCACCCCCAAATCCCACCCCACCCCCTACGTCCATATAGTCCCTAACCATGGATAGTCTGACAGTGGCTGTCTTTCCTGAGCTGTAACACTTGGGGAAGAGTTCTCCTTCCCAAAGCATTCACTGGATCTTGGACCCACTTGGCTGGCCAGGCTGCCCAAACCTCTTTGCTTCTCTTCTGAGAGCACTCCGGTATTCCCAGCTGAACTGGAGCTCTGGGGGACTTATTTGTCCCCTTCGCCCTCCTCCTTCTGGCACACAGAGCTGTCTGATGCCCCAGAGGGAAGCAGGTGAACAAGGGACCACCCTGGGGTGCTGGGGATCCTCATTAGCACAAAGAGGAAATTCCAGGTACTGCTGGACTTGATTTTATAAGGAGGGAGGAAGTTCAGCCTGGCTACCTGGGCAGGGCAGGTTGGAGGGCAAAGCTACTCCTGCTGATCTTTTCTGGGGGATTAGACACGCCTCAACCCCATTCTTGCTCCTGGCCTGCCCCCCCCAACCCCTTCCCAGCTCTCTAGCCTTAACCTTTCCCACCATGGGGGATTAGAAACCAGGGTCAAGTTCTTTCCCTCTCAGCCGGTTTCCATCAGGAGTTCTGGTCACAGCGATGCAGACATAGTGAATACCTCTGCCCAAGGCAGTGATTCTATTATTTCCTTCCCATGATAGGACATTCTCTACTCTCCGGCAATTTCCTCAAAAGCGTGTGCTGATCTGTGAAGACCCAAGAGGAAGTTCTGAGGAATTGCCTTTCTACGCAGCTCTTTCCTGTTCTCTACAGCAAATTCTCCTGTTTTGTTCTGTTTGGAGACAGGGTCTCACTATGTAGCCCTAGCTGGCCTGGAACTCACAGTGTAGACCTGATTAGCCTTGAACTCCCAGAGAGAGTCACCTGCCTCTGCTTTTTGAGTGCTGGGATTACAGAAATATGCCACCATGCCTGGTTTTGAACTACAGATTCTAATTATATTCAGTCCCAGTCAGTCATTTTCAACTCTATTTTTTCAACCTGGCAAATCCAGGAGAGCCTGTGTGTGTTTTCCTCACCAGGAGCCAAAGCCCAAATGCTCCTCCCTAGATAGGAAGCTGAGGCTGGGGACAGGTCTCATTTCATTTGCTTCTTTTCTTTGAGGGAACACTGCCCTGTTTCCTGCTGTTCACATGTGGAAACATGTGCTTCATACATGTTCAGTTTCTTGGTTAAGGTCAGACAGTAAACTGAATTCTTGCTTCATATTAGCATGCTCTGGAAGCAGAAACTAATTAATGCTTTCTGATCCTACTAAATGACCTTCCTCATAGTCTGCCAACTAGCAATAAAGCAATGGCTCTACTATTAGGGCAATGACTGGGCCAACTTTCCCATCCCAGATTAGAGACGTTCTGGCTGAAACGTGGACCTCCTTCCTTTTGGCCAAGTGCTCTCTGGCATCCCAGACCCAGTGACAACTGCAGTGTATGTAAAAAGCAGCACCCAAGGACAGCGAGTGCAGATGTGTTTCCGTCCTCCCCCCAAGCCTTGTTTGTCCCTGGCTTTCCTTCTGAAGCAGGGTCTTCCTACGTGGTCTAGGCTGGCATCAGCTCAGTTCCTGTGTGTTGAGATCATAGGCATGAGCTACCAAGCCCAGTCCTCCCAATTCTTTTTTTTAAAATGTGATATTTATGCAAAATTGTACTTTAGTTATTTTTGTTTGAGTCAGGGTCTCACAACATAGGCTTGGGCTAGCCTGAAACTCACTAAGTAGACTAGGCTGGCCTCAATCCCACCAAGATCCAACTGCCTGTATGAGTGTTGGAATTAGAGGTGTGCACTATCACGCCCAGTCTTGTAAAAATTTTAGAACTTCGACCAGTGAATGTGCATGCATTCAGTCTCTGTCTGGACTCACTAACTTTTAGTGTTCGCCACAAATACTTTCCTCTTTCAATTAGTTGAAAGAAAGATTATCCTGAATCTTGAAGAAGAGAATGTTCTCATAAACTCACAATGTGCAGTACGCTGAGCTCCATTGAGACAGTGCTGGGTAAGCAAGAGCCGGACGGGCACCGGGCGACTCTGCCTCTCGGAGGAAAATCAACTAAACATGGGCAAAGGAGATCCTAAGGAGCCGAGAGACAAGATGTCCTCATGTGCATTCTTTGTGCAAACCTGCCGGGAGGAGCACAAGAAGCACCCGGATGCTTCTGTCAACTTCTCAGGTTCTCCATGAAGTGCTCAGAGAGGTGGAAGACCATGTCTGCTAAAGAAAAGAGGACATTCGAAGATATGGCAAAGGCTGACAAGGCTCGTTATGAAAGAGAAGTGAGAACCTACATCCTCCCCCCAACAAAGTTTAAGGACCCCAATGCACCCAAAAAGCCTCCTTCGGCCTTCTTTTCATTCTGTTCTGAGTACTGCCCCAAATCAAAGGCAAGCATCCTGGCTCATGCATTGGTGATGATGCAAAGAAACTAGGAGAGATGTGGAACAGCACTGCTGCGGATGACAAGCAGCCCTGTGAGAAGAAGGCCGCCAAGCTGAAGGAGAAGTACGAGAAGGATGTTGCTGCCTACAGACCTGAAGGAAAACCTAATGTAGTGAAGAAGGGGGTGGTCAGGGCTGAAAAGATCAAGAAAAAGAAGGAAGAGGAAGATGATGAGGAGGATGAAGAGGATGAGGAAGAGGAAGAAGATGAAGAAGATGATGATGAATAAGTCAGCTCTATTGCAGTTTTTTTTTATAAAGCATTTAATTCCCTTGTACACAACTCACTTCCTTTAAAGAAAGAAATTGAAGTGTAAGGCTGTGTAAGATTTGCTTTTAAATTGTACAGCGTCTTCCTTGTATAGTTAACACACGACCCAGTGTGTCTTTAGATAGTCCTGTCCTGTGGTATTTTCAATAGCCCCTAACCTTGCCCGGTACAGTCTGGGGGTTGTAAATTGGCATGGAAATTTAAAGCAGGTTCTTGTTGGTGCAAAGCACAAATTAGTTAGATATGGGGACAGTAGTTTGGTTGGTTTTAGTTGTTTTATTTTTCTGTTTTTTGTTTCCTTTTGGTTTTATTTTGGGGTCTTTTTTTCATCTTCAGTTGTCTCTGATGCAGCTTATATGAAGATAATTGTTATTCTGTTAACTGAATACAACTCTATTTGAAAAAAATATTGCGGCTGTTGACATTCTGAATGCTTCTAAGTAAATACAATTTTTTTTTTTTACTAAAAAAGAAAAAGTCACAATCTCATTCTACCTGAGAAGCACTGTATTATATAGATACAATAGTACTAACTGATACAGGGCTGGGGTGACAGCACGTGCTTGCAATCCCTGCCCGGGGAATGCAGAGACAGGCGGTTTCCTGGGGCTTTCCAGCTAGTCAGCACAGACTCAGAGTGAGTCCCAGGTCATGTGAGGGGAACAACAGTTGAAGCTGCCCTCTGGTCTCCATGTGCACTTACAAATGCACATAGCCCACCCCCAAGGACACACATACACGCAGATACTAGTTGCTATAAAGTTCATTAAATGTTTCTAGTTACCCTTTGTAGTTTTGCTTTTTTTTTTTTTAAAGATAGATTACAGTCAATCAAGGCTCGCTCCATAACTGTCTTGTAATCTTTGAAACAGGGTCTTATTATTTACTATTTAGTCCAGGCTGACTTCCAACTTCTGGTCCCCTGGCCTCAGCCGCTGGAGTACTGGGCTAGGCAAGGTCCACCATGCCAAGCTCGTCCTATCCGGTTTTTTTTATAGCAGCCTGAACATTCAGTCCTCTGCTTCTGGTATAACCGGGACTCTTGAGCAACTCACACCTGCTATCTTGTTACTGTGGATTGTAAAGAACTGTGACAGCACTAGCAAAGTTTGTGACAACTTATGAGAGAGAAACTGCTCATTGCTTTAGATCACATTCATCTTGTCACTCTGTAACTGTCAAATGATGAAAACATATAAATATCAGTTTACAAACCAATACGCCCTAAAATTGCTCAAGGGCTCAAGTGTGTTATTACAGACTCTAGCAGCTGGATGTGTGAGTGTGTGTGTGTGTGAGTGTGTGTTGGTGAGTGTGTGTGTGAGTGTGTGTTGGTGAGTGTGTGTGTGTTTGTGAGTGTGTGTGTGAGTGTGTGTGTGTGTATGTGTGTGTGTGTGTGTGTGTGTGTTTATTTCCTCCCCTCAGCAAAAGGCAAGGTAGTGAATTTTAGTTCTATTTTATTCAGTCACTTTTGTTTAGGATCACCGAGTTACTTAACCATGGCCCACATTTTTCATAAGTCCTATCCGTCTGTGGTTTTTAAAGAAAACAGATATGTCATCTGTGCAACAACTGAACCTGCTGACACTTCCCTAAGGGACACAAAGTTGAAAATCCTTTCTTAGACCCTCAGCCCTTCCATGAGAGAGAACGAAACCGATTTTTCCCTCAAAGGGGACTACTTTACTGCATAAATTTCAAAAGCACCATCTGGTAGTCAACCCTGTTTTCCCAGCAGATTGCAACAATCCATAAAGGGTGAGCGGGGTGAGGAGGATGCGCACAGGCTGCAGGGTGTGAGCGTTGCCAGGGCCACTTGCTCCCTAGCTGGGGGTGACAGGGAGAAGTCCCATGTGGGGATAGTGACAGGTCCCAAGGGAAGACTGGAAACAATGCATGGTTGTACTCAGGCAATGGCACGGTAGCAACAGGATGCGTGAAAAGGGGCCTGCCTTCCACTTTTGATCTGTAAGTTAAGAGCAGTGTGTCACTTTGTCACTTTTAAGCCTTTCTTTCTGGAACCACATATTACAGAACAGCTGTTAAAGAGTGGAGGAGTTGCCGATATTCAAATTGAACTAATTACATTCAGTACCCAAAAGATGTCAGTATGTTGCTAACAAGCAGCAAAGTACTTTGGGACAAAAGGGGGAAAGCAAGCTGAGGCACTGCTGGGGAAGTAGAGCCTCTTGACACTTCTCTTTCGGAGTGTTTTAAGTGGTCTAGCATGATGGTAATCTCGGGAGAAGGCCAGGGCTAGCCTGGTCTCTAGGTTCAGTGCAGCAAATACAAGAAAAGATACAAGCAGAGGCTCCCTATCGCAAAGTGAATGTGGCTCAACTGAGTTATTCTCACTGTGCTAGGGACTATCCTGACCCAGGCTTGTTGGCTTGGCAGGGTTTGAGAGCAGGAAGTGAGCCTCAAATGCTGACATCGACTTTTCAAGCAACTTCTCCAAGTTTCTAGAGAAAAAAAAAATAGAGATAGTAATTGTTCTTCTCATACTCTGATTTTTTTTTTCTGTTGAATTTTTTTCACAGTTATGTAAAGTATCTGACCCAAGCAACTTAAGGAAGAAAGGGTTTATTTCGGCTGGCCATTTGAAAGAAAGTTCTGATCATGGTGGGGAAAACATGGTGGCCAGAGCAGAAGGTGCTGCTTTGTCAGGAGATACAAATGTGTCCCATTGCATCTGTGTCAGGAGATACAAAGCCATGGATGCCAGTGATTAGCTTGATTTTCTGTTTTATGGAACTGGCAACCCCGCCCATATAACAGTGCTGCCCACAGTGCACCGTCCTACCTCCAGAAACCTAATCAGAAAACACTTCAAAGGATGCCCTGGGATTTGTTTCTAAGGTGAATTTTGATCCTATAAAGTTAGCAATGGATATAAACCATGACCACACAGTGCTAGTGATTGAGCCCAAGGCCTCACATGCTGAGCGAAGTGCTGTCCTACTGGGCCAATCTCCAGCTCCAAAGGATATGTTATAATAATGTTCAAGTGTGACTCAGTGGTAAAACACTCATGCATCTGAAGAGTCAGTAGCTAAAAGATGCAATGTTATTTTCCTTTTTCTCCCATCCTCTCCTCTCCTCGGAGCTCTGTCTAGCCTGGAACTTCTGCCTCAGCTTCCTTGAGTGCTGGGATTATATGCATGCAGTAGCATGGTCTCTCTCTCTCTCTCTCTCTCCCTCCTCCTATGAAATATGCAAGAAAGGCTAGAGAGCCAATAAAAGCCATTTCTATGGTGACATTGGGATGCCAAGGTAAAAGAACTGTGGTTCAGGACCAGCCTGTGCTACACAGGAAATCTCAGGATAGCCTGAGCTATAGCATGAGAGCTTCTCTCAAAAGAAAAAAAAATCTACTTTAAATAATACTAAAAATATAGATAAAAAAAATTTATGACAGTAAGATGTGAATTTATGCAAACAAAATGTCATGTGACTAAAGCCTTAAAAAAAAAGTATCAACGAGCAGATGTTAATCAAGAAAAACATCTCCAGAGTCATATTTCAGGTTAATACCATTCCCTATCAGCCAGCACACACTGCAAACACGCAGACCGAAGGTCACTGAAATGAAGTGGAACCAGTTTGACCGAGAGTGTGCAATCTTGTTTCAACAGATTGATTAATATGAGAGGAAATAAAATGGCAGGCAGCAGGCAGCAAGGAGGCAGGGTTTGAGGTGACCTCACAGGAGTCCCACGGGCAGGGACACAGCCTTCTCTTCAGCCATTTCAGTAGGAGTTCAGCTGGAGACACTATTGACAGAAGATAGGGGAAGCAGGGAAATAAAGGAGCTTTATTTGAGTGGAGTTATGGGAAATTGTATATTAGTAGCTACTTTCAGGCTTGGCTGGTGGAAGTGTATCCGCAGATGGAGGGCAGCAGAGAGTGTATCAGCCGAGGCTGGAGCTTTCCTTCTTTTTCTCATTTTCTTTTCCCAGTTCCCAACTTCTGTGCTCCTCTGTGTAATTCACTCAATCCAACTTACATCAGTATCCAGCTATACAAAACTATCCCTCTCACTGGAAACATACATTCAAGAAGTGTAGACATGCATTGGAACAGAAAAATAGAGCTGGGTGTGAGGACCCAGGCCTGGAGTCCCAGTACCTGGAGGCAGAGGCAGGAGGATTGTTTCCACTGTGATACCCAGTTTCAAAAAGTCATTAGAGGTCAATGAACACGTTCCAAACTTCAATGAACTTCCCTAACACTTTTTGAAGTAGCCAAATTATTTGCCTGTTTTTATTTCTTCTGTTAAAGATGAATGTTCTGAGCAAGGTGTGGGGTTGCACCCCTGTAATTGCAGTGCTTGGGTGGTTCACTAAAGCAGGACCACTGCTGTGAGTTCGAGGCCAGCCTGCTCTACACAGGGAGTGCCAGCCAGCAGTGGTGAAGGTTGCACAGCAAGACCCTGTCTCAAAGTCTAAGCAAAACAAGGCTACTAAAAATAACTAAATACAGAGAGGGCTGAAAGATGGCTGTTCCTGGATTCTGCACTCTGTAGATAATAGTGGGTTCAGGGTCAAACAGCAGTTCATGCAGACTTCTCCCATTGTGTGGAACACACAGTCAAAGAAGTTTTTCTACAACTCCTGATGTGAATGTGTTGGTTGTAGTAATTCCAGCCTGGGGCGTAATGCCAGGAAACACCAATGAAACCTCACTTTAGCCATTTATTTCTGTTTCTTCTCTCACTAACCTTTAAGGAAACTGGTACAAGAAGAAAAGGGGCTGCTTTCTGTCCCTGCCAACCTTGCCTGAAGAGAAAAGTGACATGCTGTAAACAGGAAATAAAGGCCCCAGTCAGGACAAAGTGAGAACTCAGTCGCTGGGGTTGTCTTTACAGGGGGATGAAGAAGTCTTCACGTGGCTCTTGTACAAAGTGTCACGGATCATACAGTGGCTCATACCCCTTGAAAGGTGCCCCTGGCAATGCTGAGGGAGGACAGGGCCGTCTTCCTGCTCAGAGGCTGGAGTGTGCCACTCCCTGACTCACCCTCCTCACTTCCTGGGATGCCTGGGTGTTCCAAGACACTAATGGAGGATTAAATTAAGGTTGCCATGACAGCTATGTAAATGCTGTCATAAGATCCACAGACTTTGTCTCACCTTCCTTGGAAGTTCAGTCCTCTCTCCTCTGAAACATGTATCATTTTAGTAATTATATTTCTTCAGAAACTAAACAAAATTAATTTACAGAATGATAGGTCTGGTTTCCTTTTACTTTTTCTTTTTTGAGACAGGGTTTCTCTATTTGTAGCCTGGCTGTCCTAGGACTTGCTCTATAGACCAGGCTGGCCTCGAACTCACAGAGATCCGGCTATCTCTGTCTCTTGAATGCTGAGACTGAAAGTGTGGCCACCACATGGCCAAGTCTTTTTCTTTTTTTATTTTTTTTTAACTTAACAAACCCTTTAAGACTAGCAAGCAGAAAACTAGCATCTACCTTTTTAACATTATGTGCCTTTGGGATTTTAAATACCAAGGAGAGACTTGTTAGAGACTAGCCCAATCCTTCCTTACAACTCTCTGAGGTCTCTCCTCATCTCTGGCAGTAACTTAACTGCTAGATTCATTTTACTCTATTCCTTTTTGCTATTAAATTTTTTAAAAAGAATTATCTATTTATTTATGTGAGTACGCGGTCACTGACTTCAGACACAGCAGAAGAGGGCATTGAATCCCATTAGAGATGGTTGCGAGCCTCCTTGTGGTTGCTGGGATTTGAACTCAGTACCTCTCTTCAGCCTGCCTTTTGGCAATTGTTAATGCCAACCTTTGTTTTTGATTAATAGATTCTATTTTTCTTCTGTGTATATAATATATTCTTTGTATATATCCCGTGTATATAATATACTTTGCCCCTACTCCTATCAGTCCCTAGCCCAATTCCATTCATCTCTACCTTTCATTTCTCAAATTGATGGTTTTTCATTTATGTTTTGCAACACATCAGTTGAATCAGGGCCTCTGTGTGACCATTAACTCTCACCTAGAGCCTGGGGGGCCATCAGTGGGTGTACAACCCCCTTTCTCTGAGTCTCCCAGTAGCTAATAGTACAGCAGAAGGGGTGAGCCCCGAGGCCCCTCCTCCATTCATGCCTCTTGACTGCCAATGGCCTGTTCTTGTGCAGATCCAGTGCAGACATGTGTAGCGGCTGTGAACTCTGGCTTTCAGAAGCCGTGTCTTGGCCAGAAGAAGCCAGTTTACAGCTCTTCTGGCCATCTTCCAGCAAAAGTTTTACCTAAAAATGAGACCCCAAATTTCTAGAATATGTCTAGGTTAATATGTGCTCCCACACCCCACCCCATGACTTCTTCAATTCCTGGCAAACAGGAGGACAGTGCTTATTGGGGAGCCTGGCTTCCCAGTTTTCATTTGACAGGAAATAGCTCAGGCGCTACCTCATGGCAATCTTCATCCCCATTAGAAAGACTGTCCCATGCACCGGTGACAACTCCCCAGATGATGAGGATGACAGCCAAGGACACTCCCAAAGGTGTGATTTTTTTTTAAAAGGAACTCTGGTGGTTGGAGATGTAAAAGAATGTTGGGTCCTAGCCTACAACAGACATAGCCTAAAATGAATACATGATCATTAACCTGGCCCTGCTCAGTCTGTTGGAGGCCACATGTAACTCTGCCGCATTAATTACTTCTGGGGTGCAGGGGCCGTGTCTGTGATGTGGCAGAACCACACACTATACTTGGATAAACATTTCTAACTGAGTTGCACAGGAAGCTTCCAAAACCTTAAAATTGGCTAATTTCCAAAAACAAACAAACAACAACCAGGGGTAACTTCAAATGGTCCTCTCAGCTGAGTAAGTCAGCTGGCTGTGCCCCTCCCCCATGGTTCTTCCCTGCTGTTCCCTTCTCCCTAACTGGGGCTAAGCATTTAGTTTCTCCTTACGATCATTCTATGCTGTTTTAACATTTGTTTATGAGAGACATCCTCCGGAATTGTTGGCCAGGTTCAGCTCACCAGAAGTCAAAACCAACTTAACCCAAGAGACTTTGGTTCAGATCAGACAAGTACCTGGTGCCTTTATTGGCAAAGGGCTTCGGTTTCTCAAATGATACAAGCCTCAGGGATCTTTCTTTCTTTAAATTTTATTTTTATAATTGTATTTGTATGGGTGTTTTGTCTGCGTGTTTGCCTGTGCACCATTTGCAAGAGGCCAAGAAGTGGGCACCAGGCATCAGATCCCCTGGAACTGTGGTTACAACAATTGTAAGTTGCCAAGTGGATTGAACCTGGGTCCTCTAGAAGAGCAGCCAGTGCTCTTAATCACTGAGCCATCTCTAGCCTCCAGGCTTAAAAAACATTGTTCCATTTGTTTATTCATTTTGTGAGTGGGGGGCTCCCCGTGCTAAGCAGCTCTTGAGTGCAGGTCTAAGGACAATCTGTGGGAGCTGGCTCTCTTCTTTTGTCAAGTGGTTTTCTAGGACTAAGCTAAGATGGTCAGACTAAGATGGTGAAAACTGCCTTTATCTGCCGGACCATCTCACTGGCCCCTGGCTTCCAAAATCCTGATTCAGCAGCAGATGGGCCATTCTGATTCTGTTATGGCACATCACTGCCTTGATTATCAGTGTTTCCTGCACTGTCTTCAGAGTTCCGTCAAATGCAGCCAGCAGTGTGGGGGATCAGCAGTTACGAGCACTTGCTGTTCTCCAGGAGGATCTAAATTCAGTCCCTGACACATTAGACAACTTATCACTGCCTGGAACTTCAATTTCGGGGATTCTGATGCCCTCTCTTGACATCTTCAAGCATCTGCACACTTGTAACACACACACACACACACACACACACACACACACACGCACACACATGCACATACACACACACTTTAAAAACAATAGAAAAGAGAGAAAGTGTGAATTTTAAGAAAAGCTGAGTCATGTGGACTGTGCTGGTGTGTGACGCTAATCCTAGCAGTTGGGTGGTGGAGGTAGGAGGCTCAGGAGATCATTGTCATCTGTTGCTATATAGTGAGTTCAGGACTTGCCTGGGCTACTGGAACTAGGTCTCCTCTTCCAGGAGAGGAAGAGGAAGGGAGAAGGGAAAAGGGAAAAGGGAAAAGGGAGAGAGAATAGGAGAGGGAGAGGGAGAGTAAAGACAGACTGATCCTAAAGAACGTTTCAAGTGGAAACAGCCCTAAATTCATAAAGGATGCAGGAAGCCATTTGTGTGTGTGTGTGTGTGTGTGTGTGTGTGTGTGTGTGTGTGTATTTGAGATACTCGGCATGGCCTCCACAGTCTCACCACAGTGTCATTTGATACCAAGCAGTGACTAGTGAGCTGTAATCCAGGATCAGATTGTGTGCCTTTCAGGAGTCTGGAACATTCTGTGTAGGCTTCCTCTTCCCGCCATTCAGGGTACACTTACTTCTGCTTCATGGTGTACAGACTGTTCTACTCTCTCCTCTAACACCACCTGACCATTTTTGTTGACATTGGCTATTACTTATTTTGTGCTCCCTGAATCGGGAGAAGGGGCAGGGGTTTCTTCCTGAATGTTTTAGTTGCATAAACATTTATCAAAGACATGTCCTGTCTTTAAAAAGCTTCTTGTTTGAAAAATCAAATAAGGGTGCTAATCAGGGTCTTGGGAAAAAGTATTCAAGTGAACTTAGTAGTCAGGATGAATGGAGGATTCCCAGAGGTGTGGACAGAGCAAAGGGGAAATCAAGAGAGGATGCTGAGGCACCCTGAGATCAGTCAGAAGACATCTTTGTGCACTCCTCCAGGTAGTAGTGGAAGGGCCATTGTTACAGAGCCTAAGGGAACAGACAGCATGAAAGAATGATTGTCCAGCGCACACAGCCATTGTACAGGTGAACAGCTGCTTCTAGAGCCTGAGCAACATACAGCTCAAAGGGAGACAAAAATCTGACTCTCTGTCCTCTCACCTCTGTTGCCTGTGAATGGTGGAGCAAGGAAACCTCACTGATCATTGATAAACCTCAATCCTAGGATTGAGCCTTCATGGCACAGAGGGTGGAGAAAGAATCTGGAAACTGGCTTAGGAAATGGAGAATGACCAGGAGACTAACTCACTGTAACTTAAATTGTTTAGCCACCCACCCTTTTCTTATATCTTCTTATTAGCTATTTGGATGGTCAATATTATCGTGTATCTGGCTAACAGTTTTGTAGGTATATTACTACATCTTGCTTGGTTGGTTTTTTCCAGACAGGGTATCTCTGTGTAGCCCTAGCCCTGGCTGTCCTGAAACCTGCTCAGTAGACCCACCTGTCCCTGCCTCCAGAGTGCTGGCACTACAGGCGTGAGCCAGCACGGATGGCTGACTACACCTCTTTATTCTCAGTGTTGTTCATGGGTAGCACTCAGGGCCATGCCATCTGGGATAGACTCCGTCAGAGCCAACACCCCTAGCTCACATCACCACTGACACAGGGAAATGACAAGGATATAGTCTCTGTAGCAAAAAAGATGACCACATGCACTTTCCTATCCTAATATTTTTTAGCAACCCAAAAACAAATTCTCCAAGTACATAATAAAGTAAATTGCCCGAGATTCACTTCTCAACCCAACCCTGTGTGTAATGGTAGTATAAATTGGCAGCACAAACTCACACAATGGAAAAACCTCCCACTGTCAACTCCAAGTAGCCCAGGCTCCAACTAGGGTGGCTGATTCCATCACTCGTAACAAAGTCAAGTTCCTATTTGAGCTTAGCCGGAAGTGCTAGGTCTGCTCTTCATCAGCCTTCCCTTTTACCAACAAGAAGAGTTGAAAAAAAGATTCGTTCACATTTCCTGCCCCTACCATTTGCCCCAGGTTTGCTTCTGACACGAGTTTCCGCATCTGCTTCTAAGATTCTCCAACCAAGCGGAGGTCAGACTACGCGGAGGTCAGACTACGCGGAGGTCAGACTACGCGGAGGTCAGACTACGCGGAGGAAGCTGAGCCCTGATAAGAATGTGCCGATCTGTTATTTTGTTTGTCCTCCACACATCCTAACACACTGGTCACTCATTTTAACAATGTAGATGTTTTATCTATTGGGCCAAATGACAAAACTTCCCTAAAGTTTCCTTTCCAAATAGACCTGTTGCTGGATATTTATTAGAGGCAGAAGCAGATGTCCTTGCTGTTCCTTTATCAAAGAAACAAGCCAAACAAGCCATGCTCTTTTCTCTCAGCTGTGACCCAACTGTGACAGTAACAGTTTTACTCACTATGATAATTAGCTTAAACAACTTTTTCCCCCTCTTCGGAAACAGGGTTTTTCTGTGTAGCCCTGGCTGTTCTGGAATTCACTCTGTAGATCAGGCTGGCCTCTCAGAGGTCAAGCTGCCTCTGCCTCCCGAGTGCTGGGATTAAGAGTGTTTCTTTTTTTTTCAGAGCTAAGGACCGAACCCAGGGCCTCGCACTTGCTAGGCAAGCGCTCTACCACTGAGCTAAATCCCCAACCCCAAGAGTGTTTCTACTACACCTGGATTTAAAAAGTAAAAACTTAATGTAAACACAGTGAATGCACTTTTAATAAAAAGAGCGCAGCAGAGCCATTAATCAATGAATGTATCTCAAAACTATTGGATGGCTAAGTATTGCCTAAAGTTGAAGGCCAATTACTAATCTTTCTTTCTTTCTTTCTTTCTTTTCTTTCTTTCTTTCTTTCTTTCTTTCTTTCTTTCTTTCTTCCTTCCTTCCTCCCTCTCTCTCTCACTCTCTCTCTCTCTCTCTCTTCTCTCTCTCTCTCTCTCTCTCTCTCTCTCTCTCTCTCTCTCTCTCTCTCTCTCTCTCTGTGTGTGTGTGTGTGTGTTTTTTATTTCGAGAAAGTCTTGTTTTAGCCCCAGAGTGTTAGGATTAAAGGAAGTTGTTCTACACTGTTCTTTTGTTAGGCAGAACAGGCTATGCCATTTTGGAAACAGAGCTCCAAATCAGCGACATTTTGTAGGAAAAAGTAAATATTTCTTTTAAAAATGGTGTTCTATGATAGAGCTGCCCCCTGACAAATACAGAGGCACATGGTCACAGCCAACCACTGAACTGAAAACGGGGTCCCCAATGGAGGAGTTAGAGAAAGGACTGAAGGAGCTGAAGGGGTTTGCAACCCCATAAGAACAATACCAATCAACAAGAGCCCCCAGGGACTAAAACACCATCCAAAGAGTACACATGGATGGACCCATGGCTCCAGCTGCACATGTAGCAGAGGATGGCCTTGTTGAGCATCAATAGGAGGAGAAGCCCTTGGTCCTGCCAAGGCTTGATGCTGCAGTGTAGGGAGAGTGGGTGGGTGGGTGAGCACCCTCAGAAAAGCAGGGGGAGATGGGATGGGAGATTTATGAAGGAGAAACCAGAAAAGGGATAACATTTGAAATGTAAATAAAATGTATCTAATAAAAGAAAAAATGGTGTTCTGTTACTTTAGTTACTATTGTACTCATTTCTGAGGCTTTTAGAAATAAGCAAATCAAATTTGAAACATCTCAGATCACATGACTTATGGGGCATCTGTGTAACCCATGGAAACAAAGGGCAGTTGATCTTACAAAGGAGGCAAGAGAACAGCTACACAAAAAGACACATTGCCTTGAAGTTTTCCTGAGTATTTTTTTCCCCTTGACCTTAATTAGCTGACCAAAAAAAAAAAAAAATTGGTCTGTGAAATTTTAATTTTAATGTTTACACCAGAGGAGTCAGGCAATTAAAACTTGTTTAAACAAGGTTCTACTTAAAACACTTCTGAAAACTTAAGAGAGCGCTTGGGGTTGTAGTGCAATGCCAGAGTATTGCCTTCCTTGCATGGAATCTAGTGCTCAGTCCCCAGTAGTGGGAAAGAAACAAAAAAAGTGAGAGACCACTCATTGGACAAGACTGTGGTAGGTAGCCGGTCAGGGAGAGGGACTGTGGCTAGGTAATAACAGTGGCCAATTCCCATGACATCTGGCTTCCTCTTCAAATCCTTAAGTGCTTCTTCTATTGCTTCAGCCACAAAACACTCTAACCAAAAGCAAGCTGGGGAGGAAAGGGTTTGTTTGGCTTATGCTTCCACATTGTAGCCTATCATTGAAGGAAAGGAACTTAAACATGGTAGAAATCTGAAAGTAGGAGCGGACACAGAGACCATGGAGGGATGTTGCTTACTGGCTTGCTTCCCACTGCCTGCCCTTAACTCTTGCTGTGCTTCAGATTCTTCCTGCCTTTAATTCTTTAACTGGCAGAGAAAATGAACTTGATCAAGACCCTAAAATATTAGACTGTAACATTTTAATACGGTATGAGAAGGAAGAAAGGCAAGTTTACATACATTTGTTAAGAAACGTATCTGGGGGCTGGAGAGATGGCTCAGCGACTAAGAGCACTCTGTTCTTGCAGAGGTCCTGAGTTCAAATTCCAGCAACCACATGGTGGTGCACAGCCATTTGTGATGAGATCTGATGCCCTATTCTGGTGTCTGAGGACAGCTACAGTGTACTCATATATAATAAATAAATAAATCTTTAAAAAAAAGAAACATATCTAGTTCTCAAAAAGAATTGTTTGGTTTTTGTTTACTGAGTTAGCATACTCCATATAAACTACTTCATAAACTAGATTATTTCTGCAGTTTCACTTAAGAACTTGAAAACTTCATATGAAACCAGAAAGAACCTTTTCTTTCAGTTAATAGTTACCTAATATAAAGTAATATTAAAATTGATCTTGTATTCCATTGATGTACATTTTTGTGGCTGACAATTTTCTTCTATTCTTTACAACAGTAACATGTTAACTTTTCATTACTATAACAAAATATAGGAGACAATTACCTTATGAAGAGAAAAGCTTTGTTTTTGGTGCCAGTGATGGAGTTCTAGCACGATTGGTTGATCCTGTGGCTTTGAACTTGTGATTTGGCAGCATGCCCTAGCTGGAATATGTGTTGGTGCAAAAAGCTATTCTTTCTTATGTATAGAGATATGTCTTTCCAAGTTCACATGCGTTTGTAATTTTGATACTGCTGGTTCCTGTTTCATTCTAACCCAACAAAAGCAGGGATGCTACACAGACATTAAAGCTTTGCAGGTTAGAAATGAGCCAAGTATGTCAGTTTCTCACCAAAGAACCTCCAAGGAAGCACAAGTCCATTCAGTAATTCAGAGTTCATTTTCACTGGAAAATACACTCAACAGGAATTTCTTTTGAATCTAACCCATGTCAAGACCTTTTAAGCACCTGAGTTACTCATACACACCAGAAACTTAAAGCCACATGTCTGCCGTGTTGGGACTTATATTTGAGTTCTATATTTTGAAATTCTTTGCTGCTTAAGAAGCCTGTTAAATGTCAAAATCCTGAATTTGATTTGTTGAGATTCTCCACATGGGAGCCAGACATATGCTACGAAGTGTTATTTAAAAACCAACTAGGGGCAATGTTGCCCATGATTTCATCACTCCATCAGGTCCTCTCCCAACAACATGCTAACCAGAGAGCTCTTTTTATCTGACTCCATCTGCTGTTGGTGGTGATCAGCATACTGTGGGCACTGTGGTATCATCTGAGATTAGGTTGTGAAATAGGAAGTGAGTTGCAAGCAGATTTGCAAGTGTATGCAAACTGTTCCCTTCTATTTCTTGCTGAAACTAAGAGTGCCCAAGTCAGGGTTGGGAGTAGGCAAGATAGAGCTATCAGCACATTCTTATCGAGGTACAGTTTCCTTTTTGCACATTGTCCTTGTTTTGGTTTTGGAAAGAGATCAAAAGAGGATTCTCCGGGCTGTAGTTTCAGAAGCACACGACTATATGAATTACAGTGTGCTGAACAATGGCATATTCTGAACATGCTAAACAAGGGAAAGAAGAGACCATGTTAGAACGGGGGTGGGTAAGATAGAGGGGAGACCAGAAACATTCTGAGAGCCAATGAAAGGGGATTGAAAGTGCAAAGATACAGTGTAGTCTTGTAGATTTTTTAATTCTCATCTTGAGCATCTAAGAGGAGAATTTCTTAGAATATTGGCCCCATTAGATTTAATAAGGACTATAAGCTACAGCTGTTAGAAACTTTCCCAATATTCCAGTGAGATTTATTTATTACTTAACAACTGAGAATTCGGCTTCTTCTAAAGCCCCCTAGACATTGCGGGGGAAGCCCAGGAAAAAAGCCATCTCCAGAGCCTGGCTTTTGAACCCTATGCTGGCTTCCCTCTTCTCTGGTGCCATTGAAATCTGATCTGGGCGTCATAAAAGGCACTCAACAAGTGGTTAGTGAATGATTTCTGATTTCCTAATTTTTTTTCAGTCTCTCGATTTTAGAGCTTTAAGGTTTAAGTCAACAGTCTTTATGTGACAGTGTTGGTGTAAAGGGTGAAGCGACAATTAATGGTAGAAGCCAGGCCTCTGCGGATTCTCATTCTGGCTACTCACCACAAGATCGCTATACCTTTCACTGCGGGCCACTTCCGGGCTCCACGCGGCCACACTGTAAACTGGATTGATTTGGACAATGGCACCCGAGTGGCCGACAGTGACTGCACACAGCAGGCCCTATGGATTCAAAGTGCAGTCACGCTCCAGCGTACTGCTCCTCCAGCACTCTGCGCGAGGCACAGACCTAGTTATTAACTCAAGATCCCTGGAGATCCACTTCGTGCCAATAGAAGTGCGACACGTTCACCGACACTAAGCGCAGTTGCCAGGCTGTGGACCCTAGAGCTAGGGCGCCATTAAACCCCAGACGGCAGGGAGCCTGCCGCCGTAGCACTCTCTGTTCTCCATTTCCCCCATATCCCTACTAGCATTTTCCCAACACTTCCCACTTGATGTTTACAAAGTGTTGACGCCCACTGGGCCTCTGGCTTCCGCGCCCTCCCTAATTCCTTCGCACCGCCCAGCCTGCCCCAACAACCTCCCAACACCCCGCCCATCTGGCGTTCCATGGCTACCTTGCCCCCTGCGCCCTTTGCTGCTTGGGACCTGGCGCCCCGCCCACTCCAGCTATCACGTGAGCCGCCGGTCCCTCACAAGAACCATTGCTCCGCCCCCTCGGTCACGTGCTCCCAACTAACCTCCCATTTACAGTACCTGCCCAGCCCCCGCTCGTCACGTGGGCACTCCGCCCCGCCCCTCTGAAGGTCTCGCCTCTCCTTCTCACGTCCCTTTACCCCTCCCTCCCAGAAGACCACCAGCCCCTCTCGTCACGTGGCCAAATGTCCCGCCCCCTGCTTAGTGCCCGCCCCGCCCCCGCGCCGGCGCGCTCCGACGTGCCCTGGAACTTACCCTCCCTCAGAGACCAGCCTGCGGGGACGCCCGGTTGTGGTTGCCGCTGAGTGAGCGCTCTTCAGGCGGTCTCTCAGGCGCTCGGCCACGGCGCCGGATGAGGAGGGAGCTGCGGGTCGCGAGGTCTCCGTCCCTTGGTAAAGAGGCCGGGCGCGGGTTCCCGCGGAACGCACAAAGGCGCTCGGGGGGCGCGGGCTGTGCCCGCCGAAGGCTGCACCGGGGAGGGCGGCGGCCGCCTGGCCTGCGGGGCGAGCAGGTTTACTTGACCCTGGTCTCAGCCTGGGCTCCCCGGCTTCCTGCCTGCAGGCAGCGGGCGCCAGGGAGGGCGGGGAGGCCGGCCCGCCCCCCGCGGCTGCCGCCGGTGGGCACACCTGCCGCTGGGCCGCGTCGGGGACGGAGGACGCGAACCGCGCGCTCTCCCCGGCCCTGAGGAGCTGCCCCCGGTTCTGCTGCGAGGTATCTCTTCCGAGCCCTTGAGTCAGAGACAACAGACCCTGCTGCCAGCGCGCTGCCTGCCTCCCGTCTGGGGCGCTTGTTTTGTCTTTCCGGAAAGGCTGCCCTTGACACGTTGTGTCTTAAGTTACTGCAGACCCTCGCAGACAGAATGGCCACAAGGTGGTCATTAGGGAGAAAGGCACGCCCTTCAGTTTCTGAGGCGGGTGCAGTTTTCTCTCTGTCTTTTTTTCTTGCCTACAGCAGCGTTTTAAAATGCTTTGCAAAGGCGAACGCAAATTTTCTAGTGTGCCTTTTCAAAAAAGTTGGAATGCCTTTCCAAGTGAAGTGCCACGGGTTTTCAACACTGGTTACAAGGTTGGTCTGTGTGGTTCATGTTGACATGCGGAAGTGGATTTTATTGACCATTTAGGCACACATTCCTAAAGGGAGGTACATTGGAGGAAGGGACATTAACAAGGAGTCACCTGGGTTGTCTGACTTGGAGAGGTGAAACCTTGGAAGAGTTGGAATGTTGCAGTGAGAAATTGTTCAGAGTATCTAGCCAGTAGCAGTGCCTCTTTTGTACTTAAAGCTGAGAAATGGTGGCCTGGAGGTGTTTGTTTGCTCACGTCCGGTTTTGCTTACCTGATCTCTAAGAGGGTGTATGGTAGAACGGATCATCTTTCCATTTCTCCATTGCTCCGTGTCTGGCTGCAGGTGCACTGTTTTCTATTTTAAAATTACATTGGAAACCTTTCAGAACAGTTTTTGGAACCCAAAGCAATACCTAAGATGGCTTCATGAAGGTGTAATTTAAGCCATACCATCGAAGTTTAGGCCAACAGGGTACACATAGCTTTACATCTTTCTGGGGGTGTTCTTCTGCCCAGGAAACAAAGCATAATTCATATTCTTCCTCTCCCCCTTTCCGCCCTCTCCCTCTCTTCATCTCTGCCTGTGTGTGTGTAGTTCTTAGTATTTATTGACTATCTCCTGTTTTTTATCAACCACGGGATTGGAGATTGCTCATTGAGTCATGATATGACACCAATTGTGTAGATTAGTTGTGCTTATATAATTGTCAATACTTCCAGTTTTTTAATACACTACTCCACTTGTGAGGCAGAGATGAAATATGTAAATGCTGCAGAACAGCTTATTAGTTGAAATCATTTAGCCTTTTTTTAGAAAGTGTTTATTCGGTGCTTTTTAAAAAATGGCCTGATTTTAAAAATGAGCTTTACTAATTTAAGTCCTAAAAGTGCAAATGACATTATTGGGAATAAGGATATTAATTTTATTTATTTACTTACTTTTTTAAAAATTGAGATAAGGCCTCACTTATGTAGGTGACTCTGGCTGGCCTGGCCTTGAATTGAAAGAGATCTCCCTCTCCCCTGAGTACTGGGATTGAAGGTGTGCACTACCATGTCCATCTACAAGTAGAACTTTTAAAGTAACTAAAATGTGATAGTGGTCTGTAAAGTCACTAAATAGTAGTAATATGATTGATCCAGGAAAATGGACACTGAAAATTTGTAATAAACAATGAAAGAGAAAAGTGAAATTGAACTTTATCCCACTTTGTACTTAACAGTTTTAATGTTCTTTGGGAGTATGTGTTACTGGAAATCAATCCCAGGGCCTTGGTATATTAGCTGAATGTTTTCTAGTAAAACCAAGAGCCTAATAAATGTTAATTATAATTGTAATTTTTTCCCCTGTAGAATAAGTCAGATGTGGGAGTGAATCTTAAAACATGGGATTCGTTGTACTTAAAGCCACTTTCAGTTGAGGACCCTGATATTGGGCTGCCATCTTTGTGACTCCACTTTTCCTTGGTTAGCTAGCTGATCTAATTATACTAGAACCGTGTATTTCAGTCATGGCCTTGTTGCTTTCATAGAAACAGTGAGTGTCCCATGGTTTCAGTTTGTAGGTTACTTGTTTTATATTTGAACTGAGCCAACCAGTGCTGTTCCCTCTGGGAGCTGCTTGCTCCTGTTTATAATCCGCAGCTTCTCATAGTCCTCAAGCACAGGGGATCACCTGCCCTTCTGATAAGGCCCTGGGTCATATGTGCTGCATTCAGACCACTGACAACTGTAGTATCATAGAAATGTGATTTTAATTTGTAGTACTCACGTTACAAAAAAACCCAAGTGAACAAATTACATAACATAAATATATTTAACCTGGCATGTTAAATATATTTTAGTGTATAATTAACATAAAATTCTCATTTTTTATTAACTTTCTGATAAATTATGTAGCTTAGACTTAGAACACTTAATTTATTCTACCCACCTTTCCAATTTTTAGTAGTTAAATCAATAGTGGCTATTGTGTTAGGCTATATATTATTGGTTAGTCTGAACTCTTTTTACTTTTCTCTTTCTTTTTGAGACAGGGTCTCATTATGTAGTTCTGGCTGGAACTCATTGTGTAGACTGGGGTGTAGTTACCTGCCTCTGCCTCTGGAGTGCCCAACTGGTTAGTCTGAACTCTAAGACGCTGTTCTTAGTATGTTTGCACATTAGCGCAACATAGTGTTGATTGGGAAGTGTAGATTTTGGAGCTTCAGTTTCATACTGTCATTAAAATTTCTAAAACTGGGACTCAGTATTCATGGCTTAAAAACTCTCTTGTATATGATTATGGAATGCCTGTGGCATTGTGAACGAGATCCTAGATCAGAAAGATCAGTGTCTGGGAAGTAGGAAGAACTAAGAAAATCTGAACAAAGTATGGGTTTTGATACTGACTTATTGGTTAAGAAAAGTATGCCAAGTATAACGTTTAATGAGGCAAATCGAGTCCCAGGGCACATAGGAACCCTTCTGTACTATTTTTATAGTAATTCTGTATGTCTTTTTGAACCAAGGTTTTATGTAGCCCAGGCTGACCTTGTTTTGATAAATAGTTGAGAATGACTTTGAATTTAGGATATTCTTGCCACCACCTCCCAAGTGCTGGGATTATAGATGTTTGTCACTACATAGAGTTGATACTGTGCTGGGATTAGAACTCAGGGCCTCTTACATGCTGGCCAGCTGCTCAGCATAAGGTATATTTCAGCCCTAATTCTACAAGTCTTTAAACTCTTCCAAAATAAGTATTAAAAAAATTAAATGATTCTTCCCAGATGATTCCATTGCTCCAAATAAGAGATTCAGTGCTCTGTGAGTCACCAGTGGCCTGCCCTCTGCAGCTTGGATGGCACACTGGAATCTGGTATTGAGTGTTTTTTTGCCAGAGGAGATAAAATTTAGGAAGGGCTTACTGTTCTAAGTACCTGTACGTTTAATTCTCCCAATCCGTGGTTCCTGTTACTAAGCAGCTTGACATGCATCTGGAATCAGGCTTGGAGAGGTTCATAGCCTTCTCTCAGATCTCACAGCTGATGAAACAGGGACTGGTTTTACTGTATTGTATTTTTCTTCTCTTAATACGAATATTGTGTATCATGCTTTAATTTACAAAGGTCTTTTTTCTTTCCACTTTTACAGTGATCTTTTGAAGTTTGTATTTTTTCCTTTTCTTTTTTAAACTAATAAGATACCCAAGGAGCTGAAATGGCACAGCCCAGGTTTAAACTTTAGGCTTCTGACCTTAAGTTCTGTGCTTTTTTTTCCCTCTTCTCTCACACAGAATTTAGAATATCTTAAGGTGTTAGAGTGGTATCTTTGAAAATTGGGCGAGAAGTACTTATATTTTGTTCCATATCATTATGTTTTTTAAGTTTCACTTTTATTGAGGTGTAGTATGCGTACACCAATCTGTATCCTATTCTATAGACCAAGTCACAAATGGAAAGGAATAATTTTAACACTAAGGCTCAATGTACTTTAAGTCACTTTTAGTTGAGAACCTACTGGGTCGCCATCTTACTCACTTGAGTTTTCTGTGATCAGCTGGTCTAATTGTGTTAGAACCTAGCGATCGAGTCATTACCTTGTTGCTTTCATAGAGCTGATTGATTGCTGTTTCTGTTTATAGTTGATTTGGTTTGTAGTTGAACTGCTAAGTACTGAGCTCTGGAAGGCCTCTTTGCCTTGTTGGTAATTGCTTCTCCAAATTAATCCCCTGCGCTTTTAATAAGCTCCAGGTTGTATGTATAATGATCTTCTGCCCAAATTTAAACTTGCTTTTATTGAGGTATAATATACTAATGCTTAAAGTGAATGAACTCCTGTGAGTAAATACATGTAACAGTGCAGTTGTCCTCCAGAAGCATTGTTCTGAATGACACACAGGAAACACAGAAGGCTGTCTCATCCCTATGATTTTTGTTTTCTATCATAACTTCTGCATCCTTGGGCAAGCAGTGACTAGTGGGATACTTTCTACCATGCTTTTTAAATTAGTAGATGCATTAGTACACGTTTCATCTTTATCTCTCAAAAACCTTTGTGTTTACTATTTTATAGAGGTGTATATGTGAGTTTATTTAGGCATTTGGTGGCTGATTGACAGGCCTTTATGTGGCCTGACATTGCTGCATCTCTTGGGTAAGTTATCAACTTTGACAGTCAGTATACACTTATTAGGAACTGACAAATTGTATTTTAGGATTGCTGTGCCATTTTGCATTCTCACAGTGCTGAGTGTAGGTTTCAGTTGCTACTGTTCTTATCCCAAAGAATACTTTTTAAAAAGTTATTTTGCCAGGTATAGTGGAAACACAACTTTTTAATCCCTGCACTCAGGAGGCAGAGGCTGGTGGAACGCTGAGTTCAAGGCCAGCTTAGACTACACATTTTTTAAGCCAGCCAGGGCTGTACAGTAAGACCCTGTCTTTTTAAAAAGGTAAATAAGTAGTAATATTTGGTTGTTTGATTTAAACTGTACAGTTTGATGAGCTTAGTAAAATGTACATACTTGAGAACATACTATATTTTAACATAAGTTGAGTTTGACCATGTGTTGGAGCTTGCTCTTCAATGTGGTGATGTTTCAGGAGCTTGCAGGTATGTCCAACTTGGGCTACAGGTGCCTCAGAAAAAAGAAAAACTGAAACTGAGCATCATGGTAAATGCCTTGAATCCTAGCACTCAGGAGGCAGAGGCAGGCAGATCTCTGAGTTTGAGGACTAGTTGGGCTACAGAATGAGTTCCAAAATATCCAGGGCTATATAGATAAGCTCTGTCTCAAAAACAAGCAAACAAACATAGGTAAAATCCCTGTCTCAAAAACAAACTTAGGGTTTCCATTGCATTTAATTGGGGCTGGCTTACAGGTTCTGGGGTTTGGTTTATTATCATCATGGTAAGAAGCATGACAGCATCCAGGCAGGCATGGTGCCGGAGGAGCTGAGAGTTCTATAATCTTGTTCTGGGCAAACAGGAGAAAACTGTCTCTGACATGACTAGGAAGAGGGTCTTCAAGCCCAACCCCACAGTGACACTCTGACTCCAAGAAGGCCACAGCTACTCCAAGGCCACACTTCCTAATAGTGCCACTCCCTGAGTCAAGTATATTCAAATCACCACACAAACAAAACCACAGATAAGCTATGAAGATGGCTCAAAACAAACAAACAAACAAACAAACAAAATGTAGTCTAACTTAAAACATGATGATGCTTTTGGATATGGTTTTAAAAATTTCGGTCATGGCTCTTGAGTGTGATTTTTGCAGATGACTATACCTTGCTGCAGTGTTGAAAGGTTGGACACGCCTGTGAGAGGTAGGGCCTATCAGGAAATTATTAAGCTATTGAGTGTACCGCTTTCAAGAGTAATTGTTGTGGTTCTCATTAAACCTTGCTAGTTCTTGAAAGGTTATTGGTAAGAGAACAAGCCTGGCTTAGTTCCTCATCAATGATATGGCTCCTTACTCTGTGGTTTCCCCTTCTCCATTCTTTGTCACCACTTTGAAGCTATTTGTTATAATTCTCACCGCAGTCTAGCTATTGCGAGCACCACAACATTTACACGCCAAAACTGTGAGCTAATTATCCAGCCTCAGGAATTGCCTTATATAAATCAAAGACAGAAATCATCACCATTATTAAGACTGAGTACACCTACTGCTCCCTTTGCCCTGAATCTCTCAAGGTCATTTTCCTTGTTCCCTGACATCTCTCACCCACTTTCTGTTACTTAAGCTAGTTTACACTTTCTAGAATTTTGTGCAGATACAATGTTTGGAATAGTCTTGGTAAAAATTACTTGAAATTTACCTAGTTTGTTGTGGCAATAGTTCATTCCTTTTTATTATTGAATGGCATTCCTGAAATTGGTGTAACACAGTATGTCCATATATACCTGTGGACTGATAGTTGGGCAGCCAGATGTTGATAAACCTGCAGCTGTTAAATGGAAGCTGTGCTTTCATCTTTCTTTGATAAATTCCTAAAAGGAGAATCTGTGTCATGTGCTGTAGTTATGTTTTTAAGCAGTAGATAAGTATAACCAAATGGTTTTCTTTTTACCATTTTACATCCTCAGCAGCAGTGTGAGTTCTAGCTGCTCTATATTCCCAGGAACATGAGTGTGATTTGACTTAACCACAATAGGTGTGTAGTGGCATTTTTTTTTTTTTTAATTTTCATCTTCCTGATGACTGAAGATGTTAGGTATTTTTTCAAGAGCTTATTCAGCATCTGTAGAACTTTGCATATTTTTGTTTGTTTTTGGGATAGAGTCTCCCTGTGCAACTCTGGGCAACCTAGAACTCTACTACATAGACCACAGTGGCTTTAAATGAACAGAGGTCTGCCTGCCTCTGCCAAGTGCTGGGATTATGTTGAGTTGTCGTCTCACTAACTTTCAAACTCTATACTTTCTGGATGCAGAGTTCTTTGTTGAAATATGTTTTCAAAAATCTATAGCTTTCCTAATCAGTTTTTCAGTGGTGTCTTTTTTATTTTTAAATGTCTAATGGGAAACCACTACAGTGAAACCATCTGTTTGGTGGAGGCAGTTTTCCATTGGGAATTATGATCTGTTAAACGGGTAGAATAGAAGCCAAACACAGGTGAGTTATAAAGTAAAATAAGGAGAAGAGTCTGAATTTCTGTACCTGCGAAGTTACAGGTACAGAAAGCAAACACTTTTACCTGCTGGAGCATCCTGTAGGTAAGGTGGCCTGATGCCGCAAGAGATCATCCTGTAGGTTAGCAGCCAGATGCTCCAAGGGATGAACTACAGATAGCGGTGTCTTGGTGATGCACCGGGCTAGAAGTCAAGTGTTGTATTAAGCCTAACCTTACATGAGACAAAGTAGACATGGCTAGTTTTGAGGGCAGTGAACATCTCCCCAACCCCTGCTTTTGTTATCATGGTTGTTGCCACATGCTGAGGAACACCCGGAGCTCTAGCAAAAGATTTTTAATTGGTGGAATTCAGTTGGAATTTTTGCTTCTTTGTTGTTGCTCTTCATTAGAAGAAACCGTTGACAAAGCTGAATGTGATTGTATATTTTTCTAATTCCAGTATTTGAGAAGCTGAGGATGGTGAGTTTGAGACCAGCTAGGGCTACACAGTGAGACCTTGTCTCAAAAACACTGCCAAAATTCGAAATAAACCTTTGTCAACCAATAATCACTAATATCTTCCCTCCTGTAAACTTTATAATGTCTGTGATCCGTTTTGTTTTCTATAAAATATATGGTACAATATATTTGTATATATTGTACACCACCTGCTTTGGTGGTGCATGCCTTTAATGCCTGCTCTTGAGAGGCAGAGGCAAGAGGATCTCTGTGAATTTGAGACCAACCTTGTCAACAGAGCTAGTTCCAGGACACCAAGACTACACAAAGAAACCTTGTCTTGAAAAACAAAAATCAACAGCAACAAAAAGAATGCCATGTGAATGTTGAATTTACCGTTTGTCATCAGTATTTGGATGTGACTCTACAGATAAAGGTGCTTGCTTTCAAGCCTGACAAACTGAGTTGGATCCCTAGGATCCAAATAATGGAACATCTCCATTGTGAACATCCCATACTAGAGTGGTATATTTCTTTTTGTTTTTTTGAGACTTATTTTATAACTTTGGTTGTCCTGGAACTCATGATGTAGACTGGGCTGGCCTCAAACACAGAGATCCTCTTGTCTCTGCTTCCTGGGTGCGAGATTAAAGGTGTGGGCCTTTAATTAAAGGTGTATATTTAAAAATCAAACAAAAAAACCCAATGATCCTACATTGTTGTTTTCTCTGAGCAGTGATTTATATAAATGGAGTTTGGGTTTGGTGGTTACATGGGTTTAGGCAAATACTTATCCAGTGTTAGAATAAAATGCACATTATTTTCACTACCTCAGAGATCCTCTGAGGTACGATTGCTGCTCATCTCCCATTCTCCCAGCACTTGAAACCACAGGCTGGCCTTCTGATCTTCATGGTCTCTGTAGTTTGCCGTTCTCAGGATGCTGTACAGTTGCAACCATGCACCATGTTTCATTTTCAGACTGGTTTCTTCTACTTGGTGGTATGTTCCCTCCATGCCTTTTTATGGTTTGATAGCTCTTCTTTTGTATGTGTGCTAAAATTATATTGCGCTGAAATTGCTCATGAGGGTGAGGCAAGAGGATGGAGAATTTGAGACTCTGTCTCAGTAAAACAAAACAGATTACATTATGGATATCTTGGAGTTCCACTATTTCCCTTCTGAAAGATCTCTTAGTTGCTCTTTGGTTGTAGTAATTATAGACAGCATAGTGGTTGTCACCTGTATGCAGGTTTTTATATAGGCTTTAGAGTCTTAACTTTTGTAGGTAAAAGTCAGGAGCTACTAGGGCAGTGGTGAGGCACCCCTTTAATCCCCGCACTCAGGACACAGAAGCAGGTAGATCTCTTGAGTTTGAGGTCATCCTGGTCTATAGAGAGAGTTCTAGGACAGCCAGAGTTATACAGAGAAACCCTGTCTTGAAAAACAAATCTATACCAAAAAAAAAAAAAAAAAAAATCCAAACAAGCAATAAAATAAAAAACCCAGGAGCATGATTGCTGCTGCAAGTGCTAAAAGTATGTCTGTGTAGAAAAACTTCCAGAGGGTCTTTACTGTACCATTTCACATTCCCGCCGGCAATGAAAGGACTTTGCCCTGCTTGCTTCTTTGCTGTTTCCTCATTTTTGTTTTGTGCTTAAGTCTTACTTTTGCATTTCCTTCACTGGTTCTCTGTTGCCTCCTTACCACTGTACAACTGTCAACATAGTTCCTAGATCCTATTTTTGCAATTTTTTTTTACAGCCAGAGTGGTTTATCATATTTGCCTTTCCTTCCTTACATTGCCTGTTTTAATTCAGAGAAGTATTTTATATTGTGTATCTGTTCTGCTGGGATTCATTCAGAAAAATAGCTTGTGCTTAGTACTGGCTAATCATGAATGTCCAACTTAGAAAACTAGTTGGTGGGACAGTTTCCTCTGCTGGTACCTTTGTGGATTTTGTTGCTTTGCTCATTCAATTTTATTTATTAGGTGCTTGTTTGGGAATTATTAATTTATTTTTATTTCCCCCCTTGTGGTGTTTTGGGTACATACTAGGCAAGCAAGCAGTCTGCCGACTAAGTTACATTTAATACCAGTTACAGTTTTTTTTTTTTTAAGGAATTAAAAATTGATTTACTCTTTGACAGTTTTGTACATGCATATAATATGGTCTAGTCACACTTGTTCCCCATTGTCTTATCTCCATCTTACTGCCACTAACTCCTGTCTCCAGTTATTTTATTCATTATTTGTTTTGAGGGTCTCACACGTTAGAGAAGTGTTCTACTACCAATAATAGTATGTTATAGCCTCATTTTATTATTGTGCAGAACATAGTGCCAAGAATTAGTGATTCAGCTTTGATATTTTTAGATTGTTTAATATTGACATGCTTGATGCATATTAGCATTTTATCATTCTAAGTACTAGAGTATCAGAATTACTGCATGTGTTGTGCACATCTGGATTAGTCTTAAATTATAAACCTCTTAGTTATGGATTATTTACTTAATTTTTTGTTTCTCTGAAGATTTTATTTTCTTGTTTATTTTTGTTTTGGATTGTTTTTGATATATCTAGTAAGAATTAGTTTGTTAAAGCAGATGTCCTGGGGGAGGAAGGAAACATTTGCTGAGCTGTATAATTTGTGGTAGGCTTCTTAGTAATTTACACGAGAAAGACAATTAAGAAATTAACAGATGAGAGAGGTTATGAGGTGATAAAGCAGCATGATGGGAATTCTGAGTCTGAGCTGAGGAGAGCAGTGGGAGAGGTGGGCTCATCAGATGGCTGGGGACCTGCTTGCGCTACAGAGCTCAGAAAAAGCCAGGCACAGTGGCGTGGGATTGTAATCCAGCCCTGTGCACGTGGAGATGAGGTGCATCCTTGGGGCTTGCTGGCCAGCCAGCCTGGACTACGTGGTACATTCCATACTAGTGAGAGATTCTGTCTCAAACAAAACAAAGCCTGGTGTGGTGGTTCACATGTTTCATTTTAGACAGAGGGAGGAGGATATCTATGAGTTTGAGGCCAGCCTAGCCTACATGGCTAGTTCCAAGACAGAGCTGGACTCTGTCTCAAGGCAAAACAAACAAAATAGCAAGATAGATGGCACCTGAGAATATCTGAGGTTGTCCTTTGATCTCTGTAGGAGTGTGAGAGTGCGCCAGCACATGTGGACACCCTAACAATCACCACACACAAACACACACACACACACACACACACACACACACACACACACATCCCTTCCCACTTCTCTTCCATATATTTAAATGATGTGTGTGTGTATGTGTTTGTTGAAACATAAGGAAGAAAGGATTACAACAAGGAAGGAAGAGGACTTGCAAGAAGCTTGAACATTTTAAAAATTGCTGAGAAAAGTAGGGGGATGTTCAAAGCAGTAGACATGCAAAAATTGAATGGTCTTGTGATTGGGTGCTTAGCAGTTTGTGTGTGGAGTGAACATGGACAGAGGCATGTGGTGTTAAGTACTGAATAGGTTTCATTTCAGGAGTGTTCTGGTGAGAGTATTCTCTAGTTAAATAGGCAGAATTCTATCTAAAGTTACCAGAATAAATAACTGACCTGATTTAAGGAGAAGAGGAAGAAACAAATCTAAATCAAGGTAAGCTTTAATTTTATTGTAGCCTGTTCTTAAACAAAATAGAATAAATGACTCACACAGTTGTATAGGATTTTTTTTATAGTTATCTCATAAATAGCTTAATCTCTTTCAAGGTATACTTTACAATAAGACTTCATTTTGTCTAATTTTTCGTAGAATTATTTGTATTGTGTAATATGCTGTGAGTTTCTTGCTTATGATTTTAACAGTTATTTAGTGTTTTCCAGTTTCATTTCCTACCTCTTATTTCTGTTTTGACTAATAATTTATCTGTAGCTTCTATTACTCATTTCCATGTGTCTTCTTGCTCATTTCATCCGCCTTGATATGTGACCACTTTTTTATATGGATGATATTATTTAACTACCACATTTACTTGCTTTCCCACATGTCATTGCCTTTATCTAAACTGTAGATTGGATGTCTTCTGTTGAATTAGTGAAATTGACTCCCCTGTGTAATCCTTTCTCCCTTACTGCTCCTGCATACTTGTCTTTGTAGTCATAGGGTGGGTGCAGTCATAAAGCCTGGCAGTAAAGAGGGAACATGGATTGGCCTGTAACTGATCAGTGTTCTCCAGTGCCACAGTCTCTAAGTAGCATGAAATCAAACACTGTCTGACCAATGTTTCTGAGCTACAGCAATCTTGTGAAAGGTAGCTGCATGTCTCCCTACTCATCTCCCTATCTTCAAAGGTACTTCTTAAATTTTATGTTTCCCTGCAAAGAAGAAAACCCAACTCATTCAAAGATAAAGTACAGTTACACTTCATGTACCAACCAGTTGAATTGTAAGATCTGTCATTGACTGATTCCCTCATTGTTGGACTATCAGTGTGTTTATACAGACTGTATGCTTACTTATTTCATGTAGTCTCTTGATGCAGAAGGTGATCACAAGGTGTTTCATGGTGCTGCCAGCATTACATGCATATTGTTGTAAGAACTTCTAAAAATACATAAATATATGTATTAGATGATAGTTCCTAAAGTATCAATAACATGTAGTACAAAAGCAACTGTAACAGTCATTTATTACCATCAGGTACTATGCTCTGCATATTTGTGTACACCTTTTATACTACTGCAGCATGGTGGGCGGATTGCCAGAAATAGGAATAACGTGTTACCTTAGGATGTTAGACTACTATGACAGCATTTTTCAGCTTCACTGACATCTTAGGAACATGTGTGTGTGTGTGTGTGTGTGTGTGTGTTATGGCCCATGGAATCCAAAAGAAGGCATTAGATCCCCTGGAGCTGGAGTTCTAAACATCTGTGAGCTATCCAATGTGGATGCTAATCTGAGCTCAGGTCCTCTGGAAGACCTTAAGTGCTAGGCCATCTCTCTTGCCCTCAGGAGGAACTTTTGAAAAGTTGTGAAAACTCTACGTAAGATTAGAGCACAGACTGAGCAGTTCAGAGATTGGAAGCGCTCTTTACTATGATGAACAAATTGAGTAGTATAAGGGTTATGTATAGACAGGAAGTAGACTTTGGATGTGGTACATTTTGGGTACTTCTAACTAATCAGTTTTGCTTATAAAAATGTCTGGTCTTGAGGAATCTTTTCCCTTTTCATTTGTCATGATACTGACTGAAAAGTTTAGTTCTGTTATCTAGTGGAATGTTTTGCCTTCTGGATTTGTGTGTTTCCTAGTAATTGCATGAAGTGAAATTTGCTTTTTTTTTTTATTTCTAATGTTTTTTAGACAGGGTCTCACTATGTAGCTCTGGATGTCCTGGAACTTACTGTGTAGACCAGGCTGGCCTCAAAATCCACCTGCTTCTGCCTCTCAAGTGCTGGGATTAAAGATATGTGCCACCTATGCTTGGCTGACATAAGTGACAGTCTGCATTATAGGGGTGTCTCCTCTAGGTCTTGCTCTTGATTGGTGGAGTGATCCTTTGGATTAAAACTTTTCATTGAAAAAGAAGCCTTGCAATGTCTGTTTCCCTCTTTATAAAGAGTAAGTAATCTGGAGATGGGGTGAGGAAGTATCAGCATCCCTAACAACTTTAAACATATATATCATCATTCTCTATTCCCACTCAGTAGCATGAACGTGAAGAAACAATTACCTTAAACATTTATCAAATTTGTTTATCATATAATCTCCGTTTGTCAGAATAAAAGGGATGTTGAGACAGTGGTGGCAGCAAGTGAAGGCAGTGGCAAAATTGGTAGTAATAGCTCCTAGTGGACTGTTAAAAAGTGGCACTGAAAAGTCAGATATATGATTACTCCCTGTGTTCTTTATCACTGCCATAAAAATATGGTTCCAAAGTTATACACATTATATGCTTAGTCTTTAAGGAATCTTGTTTACAGATATAAATTTTTTTGTTTAATTTTATAGGTTTAAATGAAACACCAGATGTTTCCAGCCTTCCAAGGTAAGCTTAATTTTTTTTGAAACAGTGTTAATGTATTTATTAATTTCTTTAATTAATTTAACTTACCACTTTAGCTTACTAGCTTTATCATAGAGACTATAGGCCTCAGAAGAATGATTGTTTTTATACACAGTGGGAATCTGCATGGAATTTTCTACCTATGCTATGTTAATGCTGAAAAAGTTTCCAGATTTTTCAGTTTTGAATCAGTGATGCTTAGAGTGTACTGTAAATGGGTGTTTTTAAACAGTGACATTAACCTCTGCAGTTGAGTGGCTGAGTCAGGCAAATCTTGATGAAGTCAACCTGGGCTACAGGATGAGAACCTTTATGTAGAATCATCAAGCTGTTCGTGTTGGCATTCTTTGTCCTGCCTGCTTCATCACAGTTTCTTGTTGCTGGGAGTCCTTAACATTCTGCTGGTTTCTGCCTCTGTCTTCTGTTTTGTTTCATTCTTTCCCTTCCTCCTTTACCTCCTCCCTTTATTTTCTATTTGTTTGGAAACAGAGTCTCTCACAGTCCAGGCTGACAACGAACTTGCTATGCAGCCTAGAATGTGAATGAAAATGAGGAAATGACTAACTGTTCCTAGGTATGGTTGAGGAGAAGGAGTTTATTGTAGACATGAGGGAGAGCTCAGCCAGACACATCTGGAAGTGTCCAGACTGAACTGGGCTATGAGAAGAGAGAGGTGAGAGGAAGAAAGAAGAAAAGAGAGGGCAAGCTGACTAAGAGAGCCTGTGGCCAAAGTAGCAGGTTTATATAGGAATGGGAAGCTGGGTGAAGGAAGGGGAGCCCAGCCGCTGAGCTGGAGAGGGTTAAGATAGGGGCTGGGATAAGAAGTGCTGGGCGGAGCCACAGGTACTGAGTGAGCCTTGTTTTGGGTTTCTTTGGAACCTGACAGAATGGACTTGAACTTAAAGGTCCTCTGCCTCCACCTTCCAAGTGCTAGAATTACAGATTTAGGTAACCATGCCTTGTTGATACGGTGCTAGGGATTGAATCCAGGCCTTCATGCATGCTAGACAAGCACACTGCCTATATCCCTATCCCTCTTCCCCCGTTTCTAAATCTGTCTTCTTTATTTTTAAAGACATGGGAGGGGGCACAGCTAGAGGATTGGAGACATGGCTTATCTGGTAAAGTACTTGCTATACAACCCTAAGGACTAGAGTTCAGGTCCCTAGCCCTCAGGTAATGCTGGTTAGGTAGCAGCCTGCCTATAATTCTAGCACATGGACGGTATAGACAGGATTCTCAGAGCAAGCTGGCCAGTTAGACTAGCCAAACCTCTGTGTTTAGTGAACTATCCTGTAAAGTAATAGAGGGAGACACCTTGAGCCACACATAGACATGCACCACATATGTGCTCAAACACACATAAAAAACATATAAAAGAGCATACACACCATACAGTACACATAACAAAAAAATACATGAGGACTATAGGGTCACTCTTATCAAATATGACTGCCTTTCTTAGGGTTTTTATTGCTGTGAAGAGACATCATGACCACAGCAGCTCCTGTAAAGGAAAACATTTAATTGGTGCTGGTTTACAGTTCAGAAGTTTAGTGCATTATCATCATGGCTGACAGCATGGTGGCACACAGGCAGACATGGTGCTGGAGAGGGAGCTGAGAGTTCTACATCTGCATTGGCAGAGAGTGAGCCATTGAGCCTAAGCTTCTGAAACCAAAGCCAACCCTCCAGTGACGCAATTCCTTTAATAAGGCCACACCTCCTCCAAAATACTGCCTTCCTATGTGCCTGGGAGGAGGGGCATTTTAATTCAAACCTCCACAGTGACCCTGCCTTCATTTTTCCACCTTCAAAGACCATTATTTTCAGATAAGACCATCTTTACAAGTCCTGAGGTGAGGACTTGTCTGTACCTTCTGTGGGACACAGTTTATACAACAGCGCTTACTCTGCCCTCTTGGATTGTAAAAAACTGAAGAATTAGAATGAAAATGTCTTAAATGTAGGTTGATGCATGTGTTACTAGACATGTTTACTTTGTGGAGCTTAAGATTCGAAGGTAATGATTTTTAAATGGTATATAATGTTTATGAGTATCAAATTTAGTTTACATTATTCTTTTTTCTTTATTCTTTCTCCACTTACATAATAGTGTTATGTTAATGCAGCAAGGCACAAGGCATAATGTGGCATGCTGTCTGTGTTGAGTATTACTGAGTAGAAATGGCTGAGAGAAGTGGGAAGATTGCTGCAGGACAAGCGTATATTGAGGTGGAGTATGATTATGAGTATGAAGCAAAGGACAGGAAGATTGTGATCAGACAAGGGGAACGCTACCTCCTGGTGAAGAAGACCAATGATGACTGGTGGCAAGTCAGACCTGATGAGAACTCTAAAGCGTTCTATGTGCCAGCACAGTATGTCAAGGAGGTCACTCGCAAAGCGCTGATGCCGCCTGTGAAGCAGACCGCAGGACTGCCAAATAGCTCTATGAAGACGGTGCAGAGTATACATCTCCAGAGATCCACAGAGAATGTGAACAAAATGCCTGAGCTTTCAAGTTTTGGAAAACCATCGTCATCTGTTCAAGGACCAAGTCTTATTCGTGATGCCAATCAGAATTTTGGATCCAATTATAATTCAGGCCAGAGTTTCAACCTAAGCCTGGATGCGACCCATAATAACGGAAAGTTTAACAGTGACTCACATTCTCCTAAAGTTTCCAGCCAGAATAGGACACGCTTATTTGGTCATTTTCCCGGGCCCGAATTCTTGGACATAGAGAAGACTAGCTTCTCTCAGGAACAGTCGTGTGACTCAGCTGGAGAAGGCTCCGAAAGAACACACCAGGATTCCGAGTCTGGAGATGAGCTTAGCAGCAGCTCCACTGAGCAGATGAGGGTAAGAGAAAAGGCCTGTGAAATACGAGCTTTCCTAAATAAAATCAATGTTTTAATTAAAGCCATAGTGTTACGAATTTGGTTGTTTTGCTTCATATGTTCAGATCACATGAAGTCTATCCTGATTTAAAGAGCAGAAAAAATTAATGTGAAGTAGCTGTGACATTCATAGGGAATCCCTATGGGGTATTTTATTCTTATATCCCAGTTCCCCAAAATTAAACCAGAGAAAAAGTGAACAGAGTTTTATAATCATCATTCTTTCTCCCCCTCCCTGTTATTAATCTGCTTATAAATCAGAGTTTGGAAATATTTGAAGGTATTCATAATTCTTACATCCATGTGGGACAAGAGCTACCTTGAGCCTGAAGATGCTTTTCCTCCCTACTGATGTGCATTAGTAAGGAGGCGCTTCCTATGGCAGTAGGTGATTCTTTAGGAGAAGATGTGCTTTGTTTTCTGGTTGTGTATTTTGTCTTGTTGCTAGCAAGCACTTAGTTGTAAATGTGGGTGTATGGGAAAGATGCCACTGGCATATTAGTGGCTAACTTGCTTATTGAAACTCCCTGGAGCACCATGCAGTATGGGATGAATACTTGTATTTCCAGTTGCATGCTTATGTCATTTTCCCTTGACGGCTTTCAGTACTGGCCAGGAGAGAATGGTGTTACAGCTTTGGTCTTAACTTTTTCCTCCCTAGCTTTCTTTTCAGATTCTATATGCTAGTTTGTTTTTCAAATGAAGTCATTTAAAAGCACATGTATGAAATTGCTCATGTATTTGGGCAGTTCTGATTTTTAAGTAAATTTTTTATCTTTAGTTTAAAAAATTTAAAAACCTCTATTTGGTCTGAAGTTGTGTTCTCTTCCACTCTGAGTTTTTTGTTTTATTTTTTGTTTTGTTTTTTTGTTTGTTGTTTGTGATGAATAGAACCTCCCTTTCTCCCTTTAACACCTTTTTCTTTGTTGTTTGTTTTGTGCTGGGAACTTAACTCTAGGTCTTGGGCTTAATAGGAAAGTGCTTCACTGCAGAGATAAACTCTTAACTCTTGTAATAAAATTATTCAGGTTAAGTCAGTTAATTAGGCTGCTCTTAGGTATTGTCTAATTCTGTAAGGTGTTTTTAGTATTTTTGGGAGGTTATAGGGAAAGAGATGATTCTGTAGCAAAACTTCCAGTGTTTGAGATCAAGGCATGAAGTAGCACTAATACCGTCTTCTGTGGGATCCTCAGTTTTTGTGGGATACTCTGGTGTAGACTATGTAGTGTCTGCTGAGGCACACCTTTAGTCCTAGCACTCAGGAGCCAGAGGTCGGCAGATCTCTGAGTTGAAGCCAGGATGGTCTAAATAGCAAATTTCATACCAGCCAGAGCTACATAGTGAGACCCTGTCTTTAAAATATGTGTGTATGTTTACATATATATAGACATGCATGTATGGAGAGAGATATTTCTGAAATGTTTGTGTATGTAGTTTCTTACGGAACCAAAAGGCCTTGGGAAAGATGTGTTTTCTATTTCACCCAGCTATAATTGTTTCAGAGCTAAAATTGTATTTTATATTCATGTTCACAAGCAATCCTCTGTTCTTTTGGTTATAATCATCTTAAGTTTCCTGCACTGGGAGTTCATGGCTCCTGATCTCGCATGGGCCTAGCACTGTTTGAAAGTCTTATAAAGAATTCATTGGCAGGCTCTTAGCTCTCCATGGCAATGGTCTCGGATATTTTGCATTTTCTTCTTTTTGCTGATTCACTTGTACTTTGCTCTAGTCTTATCAGATCACTTTGCTTTATACTTAACAGCAGAAAATAAGTCCCCCCCCCCAAAAAAAAAAAAAAACCCACAAAGAAGCTGTGGTATAGAAATAGGGAACACATTTGCATAGTAGTCAGTAATGCCAGCTTTCATTTTTATCTGATTCCAGCATTTGCCAGCTGTGTGACAATTGGGCACAGGAGGATTTGTTTTATTTTACTCATTTTGTAATGCTTAGGGTAAACCTTGGGCTTTCATGTATACTAGGCATTCTACCACAGAGCTACATCCTAACTCTAAGGATATTTCATTTATGTTACATGTATGAGTGTTTTATCTGCATGTTATGTGTACCATATGTATGCCTGGTGTCTGCAGAGGTCAGAAGAGAAGGTGGCAGATTTCCTGGAACTGGAGTTCTAAATGGTTGTGAGCCACCATGTTTGTTCTAGGAACCAAACTTTGGTTTGCAAGAACTCTTAACTGCTGAGCCGCCTCCCTGGTCCTGAGGGTAAAGATCCTTAACCCGAGTGAAGGAGTAGTCACAGGGATATTGAGGCACATAGATAAGGGCATTAGGCATCTATTGCTGCTTAATTAACTACCAAATTTACAGCTTCCCCTGCTTTTGTGGGTCAGTGCATTAATAGAAGCTTGGGGTCTCCTGATGCTGCAGTCTTAGGCTAGCCAAGCTGCAATTGGGAGTTACTTGTAATACCTTGCTTACAGTGTTGCTAGTTAAATCTCTCCACAGTTGTTTTGGAATGTAGCAAGTAGACTTCCCCAGAATGAGCAGTCAAGGAGTGAGAGCGTGGAAGGAACAGTAGATCTTCAGTTCCTGCTCCTGGAGATCCCACTGTCATATCCTGTTGATCATGCAGCTCATCCCTCTTTTCTGTGGGAGACGCTGTACAGGAGTGTGAGTAACAGGATTTGAGGATTAGTGAGGGAATACCTTGATTGTTGTCTGTTAACAGGTTTTCAGTAAACCACTTTTGCTACTGTGATTGTCATTATTTTTACTTTTATTCCCATCGTTGAAGCATCTGTGTTGGCAGTTGCCTTTCTCCTTGTATAGTGCAAACAGTTCTTGTAAACATTTTAAACATTTCTATTAAAATGTATGCTCTTTATACTTTTTCATGACCCTCTGCAAAACATGATGCTTGTTACATTTGTGGCTTCAGATTCACTGCTAAGTCTTTTCTATCAGCATTTAATATATATGTCTACATGTGTATATATGTGTGTGTGTGCATACATACATACATATATATATACATAGGTGTGTACGTGTGTGTGTGTATATTTATACATACACACACACACACACACACACATATATACATCCAGAGTGTGTATGTGTGTGTTTGTGTATATGGTACCAACTTGCAAGTAAGAAGACAACCTCCTCAGCTGCTTTGCTTGCCTTACACCTTGTTTTTAAGGCATGGCCTCTTGTTTACTTCTGCACTGTGTTTTCCAGGCTAGCTGGCCTGTGAACTTCTGAGGGATTCTCTTGTCTCTGCTTCCCACTTTGCCCTAGGAGTGTGCTGGCATAAGATACTGCTGCTACATCTAGCCTTTTGTTTGTTTTTGTGGAGACAGGGTTTTTCTGTCTCTGTTTTAGGTATTCTTGGCTGTCTTGGAACTCACTCTGTAGACCAGGCTGGCCTCAAACTCATATTCATCTGCCTCTGCCTCCCAAGTGCTGGGATTAAAGAAAGGCATAGGCCACCACCTCTGGTGCATCCAGCTTTTTACAAAGGCTCAAAGGATTCAAACTCTAGTCATCATTAGGTTTGTGTTGTCAGCACTTTTACCTGCTGAGCCATTTTTCCCGGAATTTAGGTTTGTATTTCCTTCATTTTAGTAAAGGTCTGTAACTGCTTTTCCCGTATTGCTTCATTACTCCTTTCCCTTGTCTACTGAGTCATCTCCTCAGCCCCTTTACCACTTCCCATTTAGATAGACTGTTTGAGAGTTAATAGTCCAGAATACAAAGTCATTTGTCAGAGGCTTGCAAAGATTTTATACTGTTGAGTGGCTTTCCATCCTTTTGATTAGGTCTTTCCCAGAACCAGTGTTTTATTTTGATGAACTTTAGTTTATTGGTTCTCTGTGTGCATCAAGCTTTGTTTTCAAGTGTAGGAGCTCAAGACAGCAATTGTAGGTATATCTGAAGAAACAGAATCAGGAGGGGTCTGTGTGTGTGTGTGTGTGTGTGTGTGTGTGTGTGTGTGTGTGTGTGTGTGTGTTTGTATCTTCATAAGTACATACATCACAAGGTTGGGTGTACTTTAAACACTTGGTTTGCACAAATATACTGGCTTGCAGTTTCAGAATCTGGATTTTCTGGTAGGTGATGATGCTCTGGGAAAACAGTAGTTGCTGGTACTTTTGTTGTCATATCCAAGAGTTCATGATGATGGACTCTGGCCTTCTCCTGACACCTATATAGTGAAGTTTGTAATTACTGAGTTACTTTTTATGTACAGTATGAAGTAAGCATCCAGTTTCCTTTCTGTTTTAAACCCTTGAAGACAGAGGGCTTTCTCTGTGTAGCCCTGGCCGTTGTGGAACTTGTTTAGTAGACCAGGCTGACCTCAGGCTCAGAAATCTGCCTGCCTCTGCCTCCTGAATGTTGAGATTAAAGGCATGGACTATGATGTCTGGCCTCCAATTCCCTTTTAAAAGTGACTGTCTTGTTTTCTTAAAGACATTTGCTTCATTGGGTGGCTTGCACCCTTGTTGGAAATCTATTTACCATAGACAAACTGATGTGTTTCTGGATATTTAGTGTCTGCCTGTTAATTTATACACACCTTTACACTTGTAAGGGTAGTCTTGATTGCTCTTGTTTTGTAGCCATTTAAAATTGTAAAGTGTTAGCTTTCTTCATTTGTTCTTTTCTAAGAGTTATATCTTTCCTGGTTCCTTCAACATCTGTATCAATATTAGGATTAGCTCCTCAACTTTGACAAATAAACTGGCTGGGATCTTGGCATAAATTGTTTTTGAGGCTGTAGAGCAATTTAGGGAGTCATATCTACTTCTGCTTTTCTTATTCTCCTCATTGCTGAGGATTGAACTCAGAGCTAAAATTCTTCACAGTGAAAAAAGAAAAAGGTTATGGGCTGGAGAATGGTGGAACAGGTACAAATGAATATTGATTTTGCAGAGGATCCCAGTTCATTTTCTAGAGTGTTATCAAGTAGCTCACAACCATTTGTAACTCCACTCAGGTATGACAGCTCTGGTCTCTCTGGGCACCTATACTTCATGCACATACCTACACACAGATACAGATGTACATAATTAAGATGAGATTTAATAAGAAAGTATTTATGCTTCATGTTGATTTAGGTTTTTAGAATTCTGTTTTTTTTTTTTTTTAATTTTGTTTTGTTTTTGTTTCAAATGTTTTTTGTTAGCCTGGTTTCTGGAGAGAAGTATAATTCTTTTTTCCTCTCTAAAGTGTTTTTCCTCTGTCTTTCACAATTTCCTTTCATCTTTGGTTTTTGTAGCTTAAATATGATGTGCTTGTGTGTAGTGTAGGTTTTTTGGTCCTTGCCCCTTTTTAGTTTGGGGAACTCGTATTGACGTATGCTCAAGCCAGGTCTACCTGCAGCCATGTTCAGTCTGCTCCTTGTATTAGCAGGGACTCCCTGGACTTAGGTCACTGTTACCTTTTCTGTCAGAGCCACTGAAGGACTGATGGTGGCCTTGGAAAAGTCAGTTTCTGTGACAGTTTTTTAATTTTTTTCTTGGATTTGATTCTTTAGTAGGATTTTTTTTCCTTGAGACAGGGTTTCCCTGTGTAGCCTTGGCTGTCCTGGAGCTCACTCTGTCCACCAGTCTGTCCTTAAGCTCATAGAGCTCCGTCTGCCTCTGCTTCCCATATCTTACGTCTCCAGTCTGGTAATTCTAGTGTCTGTACTGTGTCCAAGTTTGATTGTGTTACTTGCTTCTGTTACTGTGTTTTGTTATCTTTTAGCAAGCCTTCCGATTTAAGTCAGATATGTATCAAGTAATAGTAACTGAATTAAATTAGTAGGCCTATAATATAAGGTGTTAGGCAAATTTAGCCAGAAATTGGTTTGTTGAATGTTTATTGTAGTTGCACATACCAGATGCTTGAAATTTAATATCTGTAGTTTTGGCTTTGTTGCTTTGGGGATATTTTTGGGGGGGATGTTTCTTCCTCCCCCCCCCTCTCGTTCTCTCTCTCTCCCTCTCTTTCTCTTTCTTTCTCTCCTTCCTTCCTTTTTTTCTTTTAAGATAGTCTCTGTAACCCACACTGCCCTCAAATGTTCAAGACTGGCCTTTAACTTCCTCTTGCTTCCCTCTCCCAAGTACTAGGATCACAAGTGTGTGGCTTTATGCCTAGTTTCTTCTAACAGCTCCCTCTTTATGTACTTCTTGAGTTCTTTCCTCTGTGGTCCACTGAAGCCCACAGTGGGGAGGTGTCACAAGTATTCTGTAATCCTGTGGTTAAATCTCAGTCTTATACTGTTTGCTGTTGGGCTGTGAATTTCCCTAGTTTCTTCATTTTACCCTTTACCTTAAGGGAGACCAGAAGCCTTTTCAGAGGGCATTGGAGTTTGGGGAATATTTTCTCCAGGTTGCATAAATTCTGCTGAAGTTTGATTGTTTGTTTTTCTTAGACAGCAGTTTTTTATTAGCAGGGAGTACTTAGACTTAAGGTCACTGGCTTAACTTTTGTCTTTTTGTGAAAGCTACTTAAGAAATAGCTCCACCTTGGAAATAAACTCCACCAAAATCCATGGTTTCTCACAGACGCTAGTCCTTATAGTGTGCGCATTATTTCAAAATGATTCAGTTAGGTGTTTTAATCAGTTTATAATGCTATAATTCTGTTTAACTGCATCTCCTCTGCAACTCAGGTTTTACCTCTTCAAATGTTGGGAAAGTAGTTTTATCATGAGATCTTGGTTGTCTGATGGGTGCAGGAAATCATGAATTGCCTGACTTTTGTTTTTGTCTTGATGTTAAGAGAGTGATGACTTTGACATTTTCTGCAAATTAGGACTAGAATTGGAAGTTGATAAGATTGTGAGTTAAAAAAATTTTTTTTAAATTAGCATGTGTGTTGAGTAGAGTATGCATGTAGAGGTCAGAACAACTGGATGTTCTGCTGTTGTTTTAGGGATCAAATTAGGTAGTTAGGCTCTTGTGACAAGAACATCCAATGAGCCATTTTGCATTTTGTTGCCATTTTGCTTATTAATATATTTGTTGATTTTTGAACATGGGCCATTCTTTCTATAATACTAATTTTGGTCCTGGTCGCATGAATGATGTAACTGGTCAGTGATCTTATGTTAAGTTTTCTTTTGCATTTGTACTAAAAAGATGTTGCTTTTGGTGTGTGTGTGTGTGTGTGTGTGTGTGTGTGTGTGTGGTGTGTTTGATCCTGTTGTTCATTAATCAGAATATCAAAAAAAAATGAGCAGGAAAGTACTTCCTCTTTTGTACTTAAAGAGAGCATGTGTAGTTTTGATAGTATTTTCCTCCAAATCCTCTTGGGTATCATGTTTGTTTTCATTAATAATGTTAGAAATAAATCTTGGTATGGGACAAAGGGACACAGGAAAAAGTAAATGTAGTTTGGCAAGCCAATGTCTCTTTGTAGAAAATGTTGCAGCAGAGCCCAGTGTGGCTAGGAATCATACTTGGAAAGATGGTTTCTATATTTTTATACCTGATGTAGGTGGTGATTGCAGTGCATCCTGGCGGGAGCTGAACTTCACAGTTAGATTGGCTAGTTAGTTCAAATGGAAGACTCAGTGCATATGAGCCCTTGTTGGGTTAATTACTTTTCATCCAAAAAATAAAGAATATTTCTTAAAATAGTCATTGGGGTATTAAAAGTTATGCTTCATTGTGGGGAGATCAGGTTAGTTTCATTGAAGTTGTCAAGTCTATCCTGGCAGTGTTCTTTTATTGCCGTTTCGCTAGGTACTGTGTCTTTATAGATTATTGCATTGATCCTGCTTTTCATTTAATAATTTGTTGTTGATGCTGCTGCTGCTTCTTCCTTCTCTTCTTCTTAATCATCATCATCATCTTTTGTTTTGTTGTTGTTGTTTATTGAAACAGGCCTTTTTGTAGCCCAGTTTGGCTTTGAACTGTGTAAACTGTAGTAAAATGACCTTGAACTCCCAGCTATTCTAGGAAAATTAAGGCACTTCTCACCATGCCTAGCTACAGTCATCATTGGTATGTCCCTATTCTGCTCCAGGCTCTTCCTCCAGGAAGCTTTGCTAATTGCTTTGCTTCTTTCCCATTTCCCAATACGAACACTTGCATATGTCTCCCCCAGCTCTGCTTTGCCTTTCTTTCTACAGCAAGTGTGCTGTGTTTGTCTTCAGACTGTTGAACTCAGTGCATTTAAAACACTTAAAACTTGATTTGTAAACATGCTCATGGTATCTTTGGAGATGTATCTTGTTTAGTTTCCAAGTGTTTGGAGATTTATTTTTTTCCACTTTTGTATTACTGTCATATGGTTTGATTCCTTCATACCTGGGTAGTTTTTAAAACAATGTTCTTGGTATGAGTTCTGTAGACACTAAAATAGTGTATTATACTATGTTGTTGGTGTATATTTTCCTGAGCCCTCAGGTTTGATGGTGTTGAGTTTCTGTGGTCTTGCTTCCTGTTGGTAGGTGGGTCTGTCTCAAGTCCTTCTACTTAGCTCATAGATTTTCAGTGTCACTTTTGTCATATACACTTCCCCAGATTGTTATACTTTTGTGCACATTTGCCGTCTTTATAAATATTCATCTGTTTCTGGAAATTTTCTTTGCTGTGAGATCTACTGTATCTCTTCTTATAGAAACATATAGGTAGGCCTGTTTTTTTTGTTTTTTTTTTTTTTTTTTTTTTTGCCAATCTTTGATAGCTAACCTTCAAGTCTGCCATTTTACATTTCTTTCTGATTTTGTCTCTTTCCTATGGCATTTTCCAGAATTCTCTTTCGGATGCTTTGTTTTGTCCCTGATGTTTGTGTAGTTTTAGTGTTTGCTCCAGTCTTTGTATATACCAGCACGATTTGTCATTCTGCTGGCATCATGTGGCCACTGTGAGTAAACCATGAGTTTATTCTGCCATTTGTAACTGTGTTTGGAACAAGAGAAGCCCTCATACTGTATTGTTTATGTTGCGACTCTTAAGCACAGCATAGACAGTCTAGAGGTGCACTGCATTCTTTCTTCTTGACCTCCAGGTTCCTCTTCCCATCATTTCCATGTTGCCCAGAGAACCAGCAGCTTAATTATTCACTTCAGGAAAATTCTAAGTTTTCTGTCAATTGAGGATGTTTTGATTTCTCCCGAAGAATGTTTTTTCATTTGTTTTTTATAAATACACAATTCCGGGTAGCTTTTCTTTTTTAGTCAGTTTTCAAAAACACTGTATCTTCTGGCTTTTATGTTTTTGGTGAGAAGTCAATTTTCTTTTCAGCTTTCTCTTACTTGTTTTCCTTGTAACTGCTTTCATCTTTTTCTTGTGTTTCATTTTGACTGTGGTGATTTTAGAGCGGATCTCTGTGAAGTTTATCCTGTTTGTAGTTTGCTTCTACAGGCTTCCCTCTCCCCAAGCTTGGTAAGTTTTTGATATTCTACAATTTTTTCAGTCCTTCACACACACATTACCTCCCCCGACCCTCTAAGATTCTGATGATATGAATGAATGTTGGATCATTTGCTACAGTTTCATAGGTACCTGGGGCTGGTTTTTTTTTTAATCTTCTTTTTTTTTTTGATGGAATTGGGTAATTGTTGGTAGGATGACCTGGAATCTGAGGTCAGTCTGGGCTGCACAGCCAGATTCCGTCACAAAAGCAAATGCTTGAACTGGGGTCTTCATCTTTCTGTCACCCCATTCTCACGTCTGTAATATTCTCTTAGTTGTTTCGATGGGTTTCAGTTCTAAGGTGTCTGTTTCTATTTCTCTTCATATGTATATTGTTCCGATAGCGTTTTGTTCCTTTGCTAAAGCACTATGATCAAAAGTAACTTGAGAAAGAAACTGGTTCCCCCCATTATCAAGGGAAGCCAAGGCAGGAACTCAAAGCAGTAGTTTAAAGCAGAAACCATAGGGGAAGGAGGACTGCCTGGCTTGTTTCCTCTGGCTTGCTCAGTTATCCTTACACAACCCAGGCCTACCTAACTAGAGAGGACATTGCTCATAGTGGGCTGGGCCCTTCTACACCAATTAGGAATTAAGAGAATGCTCCACTGACATGTCCATAGGTTAATCTTAATGGAGTCAGTTCCTCAATCGGGGGTCTCTCTTCTTGAGTATGTCAAGTGATCACACATGTATTTATTTATTTATTTTTAATTTTTATTTAGTTTTGCAGAACTGGGGATCAAAACCCAGGGCCTTGCAGATGCTAGGTAAACACTTTTGTCAGTGAGCAACATCCACAGCCCTTCTGGGTTAGCTGCCTACTCTGGTATCAGACATTTCCTTACTATTACTGGGTGAAGAAGGTAGTTTGATGGCTATGTCCCGACTGGTGATACCTGTGTGGTTTTGATATACCATGATATTTGGCCCTGAGACTTTCATTACTTCTGGTGCTAGTAAGAATTCTGTTCTCTACAAGGCCTTCTTTCTAGCAAGGAGTGGGGGGAGCAGCTGGAAAGGACTTGTCTCTGTGTGTGGTGGGCTAGATGCCTTATTACTTACTGATCTGCAGTGATTATCTGGTTCCTTCCTCTGACTTTCTGACACTAGTCTGGCAGTGGTTAGGGTACTTTGTGATAGCCTGGTGAGTGTAGAAGTCTTTGTCTATTTAGACATTATTGGTAAGGTGGGGTGAGGCAGAGTTTTATTTTTCCCTCCTTAATGGTATTTGCCTGGAGCAGAGTTTATATATGAAAGCTTTCATTGAGCTAGAATGTCTCTTTTTTGGCCTCTGCCTGACAGGGCAGGGATTTTGTTTGAGGGACTTTTTGGTCTTACTATGGCTGTTGGTGTTGCTGACTTCTTCCTTTCCAATCTTGAATGTAGGAAACCAAAAGTAAAGGAACAGAACTCACTTTCCCCATGTCACTGTTCTGTCTGTCTTTCTGTCAGAGAATTTGTGGATCCGTGTCATCTATTAATATCAGAATTTAGAGTTGTACCAAATGGGAAATAGGAAAAAATACATTTATGTGTGGGCATGCCTGTGGAGGTCATAAGAGGTCATTGTATCCCCCTGGAACTGTAGTCATCTGAATGGCACTAGGGACCAAGCATCATAACCCTTAAATGCTGAGTCATTTCTCCGGTCATTTTGGTCTCTTAACCTAGTGTATTGCTGGCTTCTATAGTCCTTCTTTCATGCTAAGCTTCCATTCTAATGTGGTTTCCCTGTGCTGTGCTCATCTTAGTTGTCACTGCTTTCTCCTTCTACCACAACTCTGTAATCCCCAGGTAATACTTAATTATCTGAGTGTATAAGGTGCTTAGTGTAGTGTCTGGTATACCTGTTGTTTAGCAGATATGCTAAACTATGAACACAGGCTTAAAGGAAAAATTAAGAGACCTAGATGCATGCTCCTTGTTTCTATTTAGAAAACAGTATTAGTATTGTAGGAGTGTCTGAGGCCAACTCAGTCAAACAATGGGTTTCCCAGGGCAGGCCCGAGGATTGAAAGAAAAAAAGACAATTAGACAAATCTATATAACATGACTTCAGCCAGTTCTGAGGCTGAAGTGAAGTCTTTTATTCAGTCCTCTTTTAAACCTCTTGCCATAATTGGTTAGGTATAAGTCCTTGAGGATTAAGACCATTATGTTCTACAGGTAGAAATTGAGGAGATTCAGGACAAATCTTTACAGTTTGACATGCATTGTCTAAAAATATCAAATTGTTGTTTTAGGCCATTACAGTTTTGATAGTAAAGAATGAGATTGTAATCTGCTTGGTATACAAATCTGCTGTGGCATTGCCTTTACTAAGGGATCTAGACAATCTAGTATCTCTGAAATATCCTGTAAAGTATGGGACAGTACATTCTCTTAAGTTGCATTTGTATAAAGAATTTAAAAATTTGAGAATTAGCAGTATCCAAAAAAGGGACATTTTAAAGCAATTGCAAACCATAAGCTATATTGGCTATCAGCATATAGATTAAAGTTTTAATTTTTTAATATCTAAAAACAGTGGCTACAGCATGTAGTCCAATAATCTATGCTGCAGCAGGGGGGAACTCAAGAGGATGAACATATGACCCAATTACATATGCTGCATTCTCATTAGATGAGCCATCTGTAAACATAGTAAGTGCATTCTTAACGGACTGTGTGTGCATAAGTTTACAGGAAATGTAAAAGCCTGCATAGAGAAAAGAATTTTAACAACATGTCTTTTATCAATTTTGCCTGAACAGTTTGCACATGCAATAGGCAAAATATCAGTATTTTGTAATAACCAATTTAATTGCTGTTTGGAACAAGGAATAATATTTCCTCAGGTTCTTTCCAAAATATTTTCATGATTCTATCCTACAATTCTGTATTGATATAGCAATAGATTCATAATAGGGAGTTAGAGGAAGAAAGATGAATCCACATTAATGATCCCTTTTGTCAAAAGACTGATGTGGGTGCAAAGCAAAAAACACAAACAGCCAACAGTTGATCATACATCTTTATAATGTATCTGTTATTAACTAATTGCTTCCTATACTTTCTGCATAACTTTTCATCCTTCAGTTAACTGTAGAGGAGAACTAGGATTTGGATCCTTCTTGAGAATAACAGGCAGAGGTTTAAGACCTCCTGTGGTGATCTTAAGGCGAGGCCTTAGCCAATTGACATCTCCTGACAACTTTTGAAAATCATAGTAAGTAAATTATCTTTATTGATTTTCTATGCCACAATCTGACAAAGATGACTGATAACCCAATTATTTGGATCCTTTTCTGGAGCAACAACCACTCCAAAATCGTAAATCTCATTGTATAAGAGCAAAAACCTGTAGTATATCTCCTTCAGAGGCATCAGCCAACAATATCACCCACAACAATATACATTGAAGGATTCCAAGTCCCAACTTTCTGCTGTTGAAGCAGCAGCAAATCTCCGACACAATACAGGACCATCAGCCATTTCCTGAGACAGAATGGTCCAAAGACATCCATTGCCTCAAAGGCTTTTCAAAACCACAAGCAGACACGCCAAATGCAAACCCTTTAAATCATGAAGATGCAAAGGAATAGTATAAAAACAATCTTTTAAATCTATGATTCTTTGGAATGGCAGCTGAAGTAGGTAAGTTATGTTGCGATGCTCCCATAAGTTCCACAGCCTCATCCACACTTCACAAAGCCAGCAACAATCTCTACCTGCTTGGTGTTTTTCTTAATTACAAATATGTGTTAGTTAAAATCTTGAGCCTGTGATTAAACTACAAACTTTAGCCAATGGAACACCAGCAGTTTCACCACAATCTTCAAGTTTCCCTTGTAAACCAGAGCACAACCACAACTTTAGAAAGCAAAATTCAACCTCCAGCAAACAACACAGTCTTTTCAAAATCAACACCAAGTGCATCATCTTTATGCTACAAAGTTTGGCTGCAAGTTCCCACACACAAATGCACAACAGTGCAGCTGCCAATACCTCAAAGAGACACTGTCCTAAATCCTATCTTATTACATAAAACACAGCCCAATTCAGAGGTATTAGTGCTAGTTTTAAACAAACCTTTTGTTACCAATGTTATAAAATTTTAATCATACCCAATTACTTATAAGCCAATAATCTACAACCAAGACATGTAGAACATATTTATACATTTAAAACCAGTCAAAGCAAATATGAAGTGACCACACATCTTACATATTTAAAACATAAAATTTCCACCTTTTCTAGCTGTAATTTTGAGAATTGCACCTTGTCACTTGCTGAACTCAGTAAACACAGTCAGAGATTTTTCTGGGAGAAACAGTGAACAGCTCTAAGCTGAGAAGCTGCTGGCACCTTTAAGAGCGTCTTGTGCATACATTCAGCTCCTAGCAGGTCTTCAGCTGAGCTAGACTAGTAACTTCAGTTGCAGGGCTCCAAAGGCCTGCTTTCTACTTTTATTTTTTTATTTTTACCCTTTTTGACACAAGTTAAAACTAAATCAAGGGGTGAACAACCAGCATATAACATTTTAACCGTTACTTCTTTTGAACATGAAACACAAATCAACACACAGACTCAAACTGACACACATGGACAAATTCATGTGTCAGTAGACAAACAATACATGAGAGAGAAGAGAACTAGATGTGCCAAATGGACCCTGATATCCTTCCTAAGGGACCCAGAACTAAACATTTCTCTAGTGGGAAACAGAGAGTCAGGATGTCTCCTGACCTCCTGTCTCTAGGAGAGCTCTGTAACAGTTTAAGTTCATTTTTCTTCTCTTTCGCCAAACCATCTCAGACAAGGGAGAGGACTTTTCCTGAAATCATTCTCTCTCTCTCTCTCTCTCTCTCTCTCTCTCTCTCTCTCTCTCTCTCTCGTCCAATTAAACTACTTTTAATCTGTGTACAAAGTCTTAAATCATAATGGAGAGATGGCTCAATGGTTAAGAGCACTGACTGTTCTTCCAGAGGGCCATAGTTCAAATCCCAGCAACCACATGGTGGCTCACAACCATCTGTAATGAGATCTGATGCCTTCTTCTGGTGTGTCTGAAGACAGTTACAGTGTACTTAAAATAAATAAATAAATAAATCTTTTAAAAAAAGGGACTTAAATCTCCTATGAGACTTATTTTTGCTCCTCTGAATTTTTAGCTTATCTATAAGCACATACACAAAAGACATTTTACTATTACCTTCTACCTTTTTACAAGGTTTATTCACTACTGGCCCAAACTTTCATCTGTATGTGCTTCCTTTTCCGTGGTGTCTTTCACTGTATCCTGTGTACTGGAGGCCTTATGTTGCAGAGCCTCTTGTCCAAGGCCAGCTGGGTCAAACTACGGGTTCCCCAGGGCAGGATCAAGGATTAAAAGAAAAAAAGGCAAAATTAGACAAATCTATAACATGACTTCAGCCAGTTCTGAAGCTGAAGTCTTTTTATTCAGTTCTCTTTTAAACCTCTTTAATTCCGTGCAGAAAGATAACATCAGTTCTGAGTCAAGGAACAAGCAAGTCAATAATCTGAAATCCTGTAAACATCTTTTTGGGGGCTAGATGGAGAGACCAGAGACAAAAAGGGACTGCCACACCTACATCCTCTGAGCCTTCCCTGAGCCACATATGTAAATGTTTTGCCCTGAGCTTCTGTTGTAAATGTTCTGCCCTGAGCTTCCAATTGTAAATGTTCTTAATCTGGGCCACTTTCCTTAATCCTCTGTTTCAGTGTCTCATGTCTGGTGGTCTGACTAGTTGGTAGGATTGTGTGTAATCTCTTCCTTGGAGACAACTCTCTCCTCTGATTGGCCGCTAGGCTTTTGTCTTTTCCTTCTCTCAGCCTGAGATTCCTTGGTGAAATTCCAATTTCTTGGCTCATTGTTTCAATCATCTGAGAGTTTAGGGCCAGAGTCAGATTTCTGCCTTTTGACTTTACTTCTTTGTCCTGGTGATGTCAAAATTCCTGCTGCCAACTGTCCAGTGGCACCAAAAGCTTTCCACATAGGAGCACTGTTACTTAGTTACTTATTGTGTGGATGTGCTGCATGTGGAGATCACAGGACAACTTGTAGTAATTCTTTCCATCATGTAGATCCTGGGGATGGACCCCTGGTTGTTAGGCCTTGTGCAAGTGCCATTAGCCACTAAGCTGTTTTGTCTACCTGATAAACACTACCTTTAAAGAAGAATGTTAGATGGGAATTGGAGGAAGAAGTTGTAATTGATTGTAGAGACTCCAAAATTTGAATTAAGATAAAATCATACAATTCATACTACAAAGAATAGGTGCTTAGTGGCTCAGTAGGTGCTTAACATATGCAAGGCCCTTATCACTGCCATCAAATCACAAAGGTCAAGGCTGGGAGACCCAACTGGATAGCCCTTACAGCAACACTCATAGAGACATATACCTAGTTCAGTGTCTTCCATAGGTTTAGGTCTTTTCAAAGTTCACACTAATGGAAGAAATGAAAATGAAACTTGAAAAATCAGAACAGAAGCCCTGGTGGTACATCAGAAGCAGGAGAAGTTTCTGCAAGTTCAGCTCTGGCCTGGTCTATATGCAGGTTCATCCAGAGCACTATGTAGAAGAACTTGCCTCAAAACAAGAAAAAAATAACGGTAAAAATTCATACCTTAGTCCCCATGTCTCCCATCCCACACTCTTACTAATACTTATATTGTTTAATCAGTCTTTCCAGTCTTAAGCATTAAAGTAGACTTCACCAGGAAGGCTGACAAAATGCCAGGAGAAATAATGACTAAGTCTCATTAGGAAGAAGACTGAAATACTATAGATCTAAGAATGAGTTTGTTCAAAAAAGAGTTTCATTCCAGAATGAAACTGTTAAACTATTATACAAGTAGAATTTTGGTTTAAAATGAATGAGGGATGTGATTTTTCAAGCTAGTTGAATTTTTTTTTAAATTAATGTTAAATCCTTTTGCTTCAATGCTTTAAAGAAGTTTCCCTAAATCTGTGTTTAGCATTTCTCAGCCAGTGAATCATGACCCTTTCAAAGTGTGTGTGTGTGTGTATGTGTGTGTGTGTGTGTGTGCGCGCGCGCGTGCGTGGGTGCGTGCGTGCTCGAGCACGCTGTGGTGGGACAAGGATGAATACCCTTGTGCTGTGGCACATATGGAGGGCAGAGGACAACTTGGAGGTAATTGGTTCGCTCCTTCCACTGTGTGGGTCCTGGGGACTGTGGAAGTGCCCTTATCCACTGGGCCATCTTCCCAATCATCATAGCATTAGTTTTAAATAACTAAAGAGATAAAATATTCACAGTAAAAATCGAAATGTATGAAACTGATAATTGTCTTAGTCCTTTAATGATGCCTGCCTATATGAAAGTAAAAGTGCAGTCTGGATCAAGAATAACCAAATAGCTGCTTTTAGTATTTTCTTAATGAATTTTTCCATTGTTTTTTAACTACACCTCTGAATTTATGTGATTGACAGTTTAATTCTCTTTCATTGTCTCTAATACCCCTTTGTTCATAGAAAAGATTGGGGAGGAGGGTAAGATGGAAGAAGAGACCTGTAATAATCTCAGAAGGGTATTGCTAACTTCTGGATGAGTTGATTCTATTCACACTATATCTCACGTGGGTGGAACTTTAGTGAAATTTCAGAGTAACAAAGTCAAGAATGCTTTTTTTGTTGTTCATTTGATTGATTTTGGTTTATAAACCAACTGAAGTGAGATTAAACAAAATCCTCTTTCCTTTCTGAATGGTATCTTGTGTTTTTGCTTCCTACTGTCCTATTTCCTGTCAAATCTTCCTACTTAATTAAAACAGGAAAGAGGAGTAATTCTTAGATTTTTATTTGGTTGTGTATTCAAAACATCAGAAGACTTGAAACATTATGAAAATTCTGTGCTTGCTCCTTTCTTAGAAAAGTTCACATTTATATCACATTATTGTAGTTTCAAGGTATCCAGAGACCCAGATTAGAGTGATCTGGACAAAGTAATTACAGAGTAAAAACAATAGCAAAACTTGAAGAAAATTGAGGCTTAGATGAGTAGGTGGAAGAAAGTTTGGGAGTAAGACAGGCGTGAACATTACATTTGAGTCAGTGTGGTAGGAGAAGCTGACTCAGCTGGAGGAGTGATCTTCTTCTTTTGACAACACCCTGCACCAGGAAGAACACTTGGTGATAACAGCTGGGGTCTTGCCCTAAGAACCTCTTGGTACTAGAACACAAACACTGCAGCCGACCCCTTGGAGCAAAAAACTTCCTTTATGTGGAGATAGCTCTTCTCCTAAGGCTTCTTCCTCACTTGCTTGCTTGTGACCTCTTTTAAGATCTAGCATCTAGCACAAAGCTGTGGATTACGCGCCCCCCCCCCGCCCCCCCTGTCTGTCTGTCCCTCCCTCCCTCCCTCCCTCCCTCCCTCCCTCCCTCCCTCCCTCCCTCTCTCTCTCTCTCTCTGTGTGTGTGTTCGCCCCTAAGGTTTTGTTAGCTCACAGACCACAAGAAAACCCTTTATGTTCTCTTCTACCTCTTCACATTGTGTCACTGGTCCCATATTTTATCTTCACATTTTCCCTCTGTTTCTTTCCTTCTTTTGGAGAAAGGATCTCACAGGATAACCCTTGTTGGCTTTAAACCTGTGATATTTTGCCTCAAGTGCTGGGGTTATAGATATTCAGTATGCTCAGTTCATTATCTCTTTGCTGAGACTGGTGTGTGCTTTATCTTTCTTCTAAATTGTATTTGCCACCTTTCCTTATGATTTCTAGATATAATCAATATTTTTTTATATTTATTTGTTCCCCCACATCCTGTTTTCATACTGTCAGATGACTTACTAAGTACTAGGAACTCATTCATGAGTAAATTATGTCAAAGAATTTCCTGGTTTCTGAAAGTGAACTACAGAATGGATTTATTCACTTAGCATTAGGAGGATTGTAGCAGGGACCCTATGTACTGTGAGTGGTCTCCAGGTTCTGAGCCATGGTTGTTTATCCATGATGTTGCCATTCTTCCAAATACATTTTTCTCCCCATGACTTAGTGGCAAGTTACTAGCAACTTCCAGGTATACCATTAACTTTTCTGTTCAACCATCTGGTTTTCTTTCTTTAGTTCTAATTGAGCAACCGTTAGAGGAATCTAACTGAGCTTGGTTTGAGACATGCTTGTACTGTATTTAATGGCCAGGGGTTTGACTTAACATCCTGGGATATGATTGAAGCTGATCCATACTGCATAGCTAGAATTAAGAAAGAATTCCCCCAAACACATTGTAGATGGGCTGTTTACAGAATAAGGAAGAGGTGCCAGGCATACAAAATAATATTGCCTGCACATCCTACGGCTCCCCCCACAGTATACTTACTCTTATCTTAGGATGGCCATTGACATTCAACTGCTGTAAAGGCCAGGGGAGAATGTAAGCTGTAAGCAAAGTTCCCAAGCTTATTCTGATTCTCCTTGGAGGTTTTGAAGATACAAGAGTTTTAAGTGATAAAAAGTAAGAAGAATAAAATAGTATAATTTCTTTGAATGAATTTGTGCATGTTCGACTCCCCAAGTTATAAATTTCTTGATGTCATTTTGATACAATATTATGGAAAATATTGTACAGTGAAAGCAACACTCCATTAAAAAAACAGATGAGGAAGAAGAAGGAGAAGAAGATGGAGCTGGAACATGTAGCTTGGAGAAACTGCAAGTTATAAAGGATCTCATAGCTGGGGAACAGAGTAGTGTAGTGGTCGATCTGCACAATCTAGGTGTGCAGCTTGTATTCTTAGTTACTGAGTTGTATTTTCATTGAATGAGTTTATTCCGGTTGAAGAGGTTACTGTAACACTAACAAATGAAAACCCTACCCATAGGGCTGAGGAAGTAGCTCAGCTGGTAAGATTTGAGGACTTGAGTCATGTGGTGGTGCAATTGTAACCTCACTAGGGAGTGGAGTCAGGGAAAGTTCAGAGTTTGAGAAATCTCTCATGCATACATGCGTGTGGAATTAAAGAATAGGGATGACCATAAGAATCATCCAGAAGTGTAACATCCATTGTTCAGTGTTATCCACTTGCCTTCTTATCTAGGTGGCTGATGGATCAGCAGAAGAGAACCTCATGGATGCATAGAGTACCTTCTGTGGTTGTGCAGTTAAAGCCAGACAGATGATGGAACTTGAATGATCACTTAGATAACTTAATCACCACAGTACATCCAACACTTAAGTCTGAGTGTTGAAAAATAATGAATGTAACTTGATGTTTAGGAACTGCCTTCTGAGTCAGAGCCGTTGCGGTCTCTGGCAGGAATGCTGTAAAGGCCCTTAATTTTTGAAATCTTGTCAACTGTGGTTGAATGCCAGTTGTCAATTCTGTTTTTCTGTCTCATATAACAGCAGAGTTCAGTGACTTCAAGTTGTTGAAAGCTGGATGTGGTGGTGCAAGTTTGTAATCTCAGAACCTGAGAAGCTGAGGCAGCAGAATCATTGCTGTCAGAGGCATGGACTACATATTTTTGAGTACTAGGCCAGCCAGTGATGTATATAGCAAAACCCTGTCTCCCACTTCCCTCCAGTAAGCCTCCAAAACAAACCAACCAACCAACCAATTAAAGAGGGCTGGGATTCAGACAAAGCAGGGCAGCACTGCTCTAAAGCCTGCACTGAGCATCTTGAGTTTGGTGGCTGCTCATCTGCTCTGGAGGAAGGATACTTTGTTGTTACATTGTTCAGAAGTCCCCTTTACAGTGTTGACACTCCTGTTTGCTTTAATCTTGAGCCAAGCCTCACTTTATTCATAGAATGTCAGTTCTACCTGATAGGATGACTGACAGTCTAGTTATTCATAACAGCATCTGACATTTTCTCAACAATAAAACACAACTACCACTTCAAAGAAAACAGTTCACTTCTGTTAAAATTATGAAATTCAAGCTTGGGCTGGAGAGATGGCTCAGTGATTAAGAGAACTGACTGCTTGCTCCTCCAGTGGTCCTGAGTTCAAATTCTGGCAACAACATGGTGGCTCAAAACCATCTGTAATGAAATATGGTGCCCTCTTCTGGTGTGTCTGAAGACAGCAACAGTGAACTTATATATAATGAATAAATAAATCTTAAATAACATAAAATTCAAACTTTTGAGTGGAAAAGTAGAATTTTATTCTATTTTTTGAAGCAGAGTCTTATTTTGTGGTTCCAGCTGGCCTGGAAGTTGATCAGGCTAGCCTCAAATTCACAGTGATCTTGCCTTCCTCCGCTCCCAAATACTGGGATTAAAGATATACAACCCCATGCCTAGCAGAAAGTAGACAAAAAAATTTAAAAGACAGTGTGGTGTGTGTGTGTGTGTGTGTGTGTGTGTGTGTGTGTGTGTGATGTGTCATGTGTGCAGGTAGGTACCTGTGATGGCCTCAGATCTCCTGGAGCTGCAGGAACTTTTGAGCCCCCAACAAGTGTGCTGCAGGTGTATGGAACTGGGTTCTCTAGAGAAGGAACTGTTAAGCTGTCTCCAGTCTAAAAATAGAATGTTAAAAATTTGTATTTGCTGCTTTATTTGTAAAGCATCTCTGATGAAAAACGTATGATTTTTGTTTTTTTTGGTTTTTTTTTTTTTTTTTTTTTTTTTTTTTTGGTTTTGTGTGTGTGTGTGTTTGAGATAGGGTTTCTCTGTAATAGTCTTGGCTATACTGGAACTCACTCTGTAGACCAGGCTGGCCTTGAATTCCTAGATATTACCTACCTCCTCTGCTCTCCTAGTGCTGGGATTAAACTTGTGAGCCTTCACTGCCTGGCTGTTAACTTGTCATTGATAGTGAAGTTTCAGCACTTTGAGGATAAACATAGTTTAGTGGGTGTTTAATGACAAGGGTGGGGTTTTAATGTGAGTAGGTAGATTCTTAATTTTTATTATTTTAGAGTTCAGTAATCCTTAAGAAACCAAGAATGCTCATAATTCTACGAAATGGCAAACAAAATACCTTTGTCTTTCTCACTTACATGAAAATATAAGACATTATTTCTCACGCTCCAGCCCAAATAACATACTGCGACAGTTGGAATATAGAAACAGATGTGAGAATCCAGATGGCAATGAATGTAAACAGGGCCATTTGAAAATATGCTAATATATAACAAGGTAATAATTAGACAGAAGCTTTCTGTGGTGCTATTGGGGATGTAGCTTTGTGGTAGAACTTATTGAACTTATGAGGTCCCAAGTTCAATCTCCCGTACTACCCTCAAAAAAAAAAAAGTTTGTTTGTGTCTAAAAGAGTTGTTTTGGTAAAAAGATCAGTATTTACTAGACAAACTTGACATTCACTGTGGCATTATGAAGTTATTACTCTTAGAACTTAAATTTTTTATCAGTAGGTTTGGAGTAAATATTAGTGGTTTTGATTTGTTGATAATTTTTAGTGAAATGCTTTAAAATTAACCAGTTAGAGTTACAGAGACAATGGTACTTGAATTCTTTAATGGTTAGTAGAACACATGGTCTTTCAGCTATACAACGTTACAAACTATAATAACATTCAAGTATGAGTCTTTTTGTTTTGCTCATAACTAGCCTATAGCTATATAAAGATGATTATATGTCGGCCTGGTTTTCTTCTGCCCTCAGGGTGTCCAGGCACCATTGTGCACCAGTCTAGACTCCAAGGAATGAAGCTTAGCAGGGCAGGTGGTTCTGCAGGACTGTGGCTGGTGTTGAGAAACTGCCTTCTCTCTCTAAGATGGTTTTCAGTTTTATTGAGGGTAACAAGGACTTACATAGACCTTTTGGAGTTGGTAGAGGTTTTCTGGGTGAGTGTACATTATTGGCTAGTGCCGAGGTGCTGAGAATGCTTTATTTGCATGAAGAGGAATTCCAGGTGCTTGCTGGACATGTCCTTATATGGAGAGAGGAAGTTAAACCTCTGATTTGGCTACCAGATGACTTGACTACTTCATGGGTGGCAAAGGTGCAGGTCATATATAGGGTATGCCCAGAAAGAGAAAAAGAGCAGTCCTGACTCCTGCTGCTCTCAAATGAGGTTTTGGGATTTGAACATGTCTTGACCTCACTTCTGCTCCAGGAGAGCTCCTCCAGTTGCAGGGCCCTATACTAAGTTATACTCCCACAAGTAAAGTGAAGTGTAAGAGTGCTCAGTTCATGTGTGAAAACACAAACCAGGAAGGACAAACAGTAGAAGGCTCCTGTCTTTGGTGATGAAGGTAAAAAGAGAAGACAGTATTTTCTGTGTTGGAAGTTGGAAAGCTTAAGGAAAAAAAAAAACCTAGTGTATTGTCTCCTCTACCATTTTCTGTTTGCAGTAAGAGACAGGGTAGCCAGCAGGGATAGACCTAATTTTCAGTCTTTCCACATAATGTGAATTTCTTTCCTTTTATTTTTTTAAATTTATTGAACCAAAATTTGAAGTAAGTTTAGGAAATGGTTCAGTTATATAAGTCTTAAGGGAATAAATATTTCTTTTCATTTTTTTTAAAAAAAAAAACAGGCATGTAAAATTATGTCTGTGGAGAATTCTGTGATGCTTGTTTGATATATGTGTTAATTGTATAATGTTTGAATCAGGTAAATACATCTGCTAAAATATTTCTTTGTGATGAAAACATTGTTTAATCCTTTGTTGTATTTTTCCTCCCAAATTTATTTTTGTGTGTGCATTTGTGTGAAGGTCTGAGGACAGTGTTAGGAGGTCAGTCCGCTCTACTCTTGCAGAGTAAGTTCCAGGGATCACACTGAGGTTGTCAGGCTTGGCAGCAAGTCCTTTTACCCACTGGGCCATCTTCCCAGGCTCCAGGCCCCCCCCCCGCCCCCCCCCCCCCCCCCCGCACTTCTAGACTTTCTTCCTCCTTCTCTTTCTTCTTTTCTTTTTGAAGTATACTATGTATTGTTATGTACAGTCACCCCATAGCCGGACACAAGCTTTTCTTTATGATTTAATATTCATGTAAGTTTCCCTCCTTTTTGTTTCTACTGGCCCCAGCCTTTGGTAAATGTTACTCTGTTGGCAACTTCTATCAGATAAAATGTATTTGTTTACTTATGTGCATGCCATAGCTCATGAGAGGAGGCCACAGGACAACTTCTAGGAAGGAATCATTTTCCTCTTTCCATCATGGTTCCAGGGACTAAACTGAGGCTTGGAAACATCTACATTTACCTGTTGATCCATCTTACTGGCCTGATCTAGATACAAGTGAGATCAAGTAATATTTATCCTTCTGCATGTTTTATTTCAGTGAACATAATGTCTCTAGTCTCTTGCATGTTGTTGTACAAATAGAATATATTCCTTTTTATGACTGAATGAAAGTGGTGTATATTGCCATAATTTCCAAGGCTGAATTGTAGTTCACCATACATTTTCATATTCTCTTTATCCATTTTATCTATTACTGGACACTGGTTATTATATTGGCTATTGTGACTCATATTAAACATGAGAGTGAAAATGTTTTTTAATTTCCTGATTTTATTTCTTTTTAGTAAGCACAGAGGTGTGTTGCTGAGTCATATGGTTAAGGAGTTTCCACCTAGCAGCATTTCTCCCACACTGTGTAAGCATTGTTTATTCTCTGTCTATAACTAGCAGTTGGTACCTGCTTGCTTATGTCTCATTGTAGCTTTACCTAACATTTGTCCAGTCATTAGTGTTATTCAGCATTCTTTGGGTAAGCCCATCCACTTTGATAAGGTGTAGATGTACCTGCAGAGCTTAGGTCTAGTCTTCTTTCCAGGCAGTGGTCTTGGAAACTTTCCTAAGCTCGGGTCCTTCCCAGTCTGGAACAGTTCCTGTTCCTGTTGCATGTTGTCAGAAGTGTGTTTGAAACTCATATTTAAAAGAAAGTGGTGAATCTGTCTTAGCAGTTTTATAATTTCTCAAGTGATTTTTATGAAGTATTCTTGGTGATAGAAACCATGAAAACTAATCTTAAAAATTATTTCTGTCCTTTAAATAACTAACTGGTGCCTCGTACAGGTACTCACTTTGTTGGATGATTCTGTTAAGGTGCCAGTAGAGCACACTTGTGTAGTGACAACTGTCTTTCATCTTGCTTACCAGAGGTAGCTCGAGACCAGAAACGTGTTAAATGAGAACTTCTGGAACTGACACGGTTTGTGTTTTATAAATATGTGAGGTGACAATGTGCTTCTGGGCAGGGGAGAGAGTATTTGAGATAAGACCTGACCTGTTTGGTTGCCATACTTACACAGAGATTATTGCTTAATTATTTGATATTTACTACCTATACTGTGTCAGACGTGTTTGACACAGAAGAAATCAAACCTCCTCAAATCCTTTACTAAACTGAGCTAATGTGAAGTAATGTAGTTCTAAGGTCTCTGGAGTATTTCTCTGACTGTAGGGAGAGAAAAGTATGTGAGTTCTTGCATCCTTTACACCGCAGTGTGCCGAATGACTTGTGATAGTTCTCCATGGGCAGTGCAGGTAGTGATCAACAGTCTGGACTTTGGAATGCTTCTGCAACTTCCTCATGACGAACATACACCTGGGTTTGGAGATAGTTGACAGGATAAGGAAGCAGATTAGCCTCAGAGTGCATGTTTGATAGCATTAGCTGTTTATTGGTTTAGATCTGGCTAAAGGAAAATTCATTGAACAGAGAAATTCAAGGCTTTATGAGTTTCTCTTTGAGATCTTTAAAAGAGGCTTTCTAACTACTAAGCAAACAGTTTAAAAATGTTTAGTTTCTAAGTTAGAATTCATTTGTTTATTCCTTTTTATGGTACCAGAGATTGAGTCAGAGCCTCACACATGTCAGGCAAGCAATCTATCCAGAGGCCACACCCCTGGCTCTGCTTTTTGTTTATCCTGTAGTAGAGCGTTGCCAAGTTGCCCAGGCTGGCTTAGAATTTGTGATAATCCTGTTGCCTCAGCTTCCCGAGTAGCTGGGATTACAGGCGCGCTTCTACACAGGCGCTGCTTGTTAGTTTCTAATGTGCTACTTGTCACATTGTGTTTAACGATGAGCGTTTTGTTAGGCTTTGTATTTTATGAGAATGATACTTTCTCACTTGGAAACTCACCATGGGAAGTTTGGGAAGAGCTCTTGGTCACTTGAAAGTTTCTCAAGGACAGACCTCGTGGCTGTTACTTCATTCTTAAATTCAAGCAGGATTATAATGGATGTTTTTCAAATGAGAGAGTAAATGAATGAATGAAGGAGTGAATGAACATAAAAAATGCCACTAGTAAAACCAGAAGATCCAGACTGCTTATTTTTTCCCCAAATGTATACTAAAGCAGGAGGATTATTTTATTCCTAGCTGAAGTATTTATGCTTTTTATAGTCTTGTCTGTATGATTTTCTGAAGAATTTTTATTGTGTTACAATAGCTCATAATTATTAACCTTTTGTAATCACGGAATGTTGATTTTTATATTAAATTCATAGCTTTAATAAACTTCTTCCTTCAGTAAAGTGTTACAGGCAGGATATTGTATGGAAGGTGGGGTACAGATTCTGAAGTCAGCTGGCCTGAGTTTCAGGTCTGATGGATCACTTTCCAGTGTTCTGCCCCTGGATAAGTAGCTGAATTCTCAACTACTTTCCCCATCTGTGTAATGGGGTAAATGCTGGTATCTGCATCATTTCCTAGTAGCTTAAGTGTTGCTGTGATAAACGCCAGGACCCAAAGCAACTTGGGGAGGACTCGGTTTGTTTCATCTTACACTTTCAGGTGCATCACTGGAGGCAGGCAGAGCAGGAACTGAAGCAAAGGAAAGTCCATAGGCAGTACTGCTTACAAGCTTGCTCACCATGGCTTGCTCATCCTGCTTTCTTATACACCCTGGACCACCTGCCCAGGGGTCACATCACACACAGTGCGCTGGGTCTCCCACTTCAGTTATTGAGAAAATGCCCTGTTGACTTGTCTACAGGCTAATGTGTTGCAGACAGCTTCTCAGTTGAGTTGTTGTTCCCCACCGGCTCTCATTTATATTCATTTGACGAGAAACTAGCACTAAACAACAGATGCTCTTAGAAAAGCGTGCAGTTTACAAAATAAGCTGCATAAGTGCTTTATATAAAAACATCTTGTTTTATATGTGGATATACTTTTTGTAATGGGATTATAGTCATAGAGGCAGGACTAAGATCTGTGATTATTTTTGTTTTATTATTTTACTTTTTAAAAAAATAGCTGAACTGTCAGTGTCGTGTTCACTCCAAACTCTCCCGGATGTCCCTGCCTCTGGCTGTTTCCCCTCTTTTATCTACCATAAACTTTCTCCTTCCTTGTTTCCATTGTAAGTGAGCATATGAAATATAAGAGCAGTTTTGTATGTGACTGATGGTATTAGCAGGACACAGAGGATTTGATGTTAAGAACTGTGAGACTGTTGTCTCAAGGATTTTTCCAATGATGTGCAATACATGACGTTGTTGAAATAGTTTGCACCCTCTCCCCTGTATTTCAGAAACGTTTGGATCCATTAGAGAAACAGGTATTTTGTTTGTTTTTGGAATATGCAGTCTGCTGAGTGTTGGGAGTATCTGTTGTGTTTCCACACCGTGTCCCGACTGTGTTGTGGAAGGACCTCTGGGGTTTCACTGTGGAATCCTGAAAGGCAAACTGAATGTTAACTGGTCTGTAAAAAGGTCATCTGGTCAGCTGTGCTTTTGTTGTTATTTAAGATCTCAACAGGAGTTACACTTGCTGTCTATATCACTTCCCTTTAGTTCTGTGCATTGTCTAACTCAATTTTGCCCTCTGTATCTCTATTTCACAACTTAAAGAAGGGAATGTTCTAGGCAGCCAATGTATCTTTTTTTTTTAAAGTCATGTCACTGTCTTTAAATTTTGTTAATTATTTTTGTTTAGATATCTTCTTTAAGCATGTTAGATTTTTCTTCATTTATTTTTTGTGCTAATGGGGCTGAGGGGTGGCTCAGTAATTAAGAATGATGCTCCTTTTGCAAAAAACTGCAGTGTGATTCCCAGCACTCACGTAGGTGCTGTACTGTAGACTTAGGACTTAGGGCGTAGCTCACAACCACTCAGAACTCCAGCTGCAGAGGATTCAGTGTTATCTTTTGGCCTCTGCAGGCCCCAGCACGCACACAGGTTCACATTAGACGTATAAATAAAAGAACTTATTTTGAATGCTTACTTTGAGGGACCTTGTTGGGTGCTCATGTCATGGCTAGTATGAACACTCAAGATGTGTTCACATAGGGCTAGGACAGTGAGAAGTCTTCAGTGAAGTGTGATAAATTACTAGCAGTTTGAAAAATAAAATCAAATGGGAAGGAATGTGATCTAGTTATAATTTTTTTTGTTGCTGTAAGTTTAAAAATAAACTTTTTTAAAGATAAAAAGCCATTTATCTGAGCCTGAAGTGACAGTTTATAAGTTCTTTTTCATTTTTTTTTAAAGATTTGTTTGCTTTATGTATGCAAGTACACTATAGCTGTCCACCAGACACACCAGAAGAGGGCATCAGATCTCATTACTGATGGTTGTGAGCCACCATGTGGTTGCTGGGAATTGAACTTATGACCTCTGGAAGAGCAGAGTTATCTCTCCAGCCCATAAATACTTTTTCTTAAGCACTATGAGTGAAAAGTTTTTGTTTCAGAATATTCTCATGGGATACAGTGTTTCGCTGTGCATAGCATTTTCATCTTAGTGCAGTTATTGAGGGAGACTGAGGAACCTGGAAACTGAAAAGCAGACACTTTCTTCCTTGAAAAGGAAGAACCTTTTCAGAGAACCAGGTGCTTTTATGCCTTTCAGTAGCCTTCACGGGCAGTAACAGCCCCAAAGGCAATGCTGGGCAAGAAGTAACTACATTTCAGCTGAATTTAAATCTCTGCGCAGGTTTTGCCATTTATGGTGTCTGTGTGTTCAGGCACTTGGTGTGCGCATGGACAAGCAACTCAGGGTGCCTTGGAACAAGAAAAATCTTTTAATTTGACTTATGAAAAGAATGTCTTTTGTATTTTTGGAATCTTTCACAAAAACCTGACTTTAGAGCCCAGTTTTTTGATGAGAAAGGAAGCTTGTAAACAACCCTAAAACTTTACTAAAGGTCTTAGAAAACAAGTTGCAGTTTTGGCCAGACTTGAGTCCCTACAGAGTGGAGCATATTGCACCTGTGTTTCCTGCATGTTTTCATTTGAATAGGGAGTATATGAAAAGTTAGAGAAAGGAAAAAACAGCTGAGGTTGCTCTCTGCGTGTGTGTGTGTGTGTGTGTGTGTGTGTGTGTGTGTGTGTGTGTGTTAATGCAACATGTGTACAGGTGCCCAGAGAGGGAAGAAGAGGGTGTTGGATTCCCTGGAGCCAGAGTTTACAGGTGGTTGTGAGCCACCTGATGTGGGTTCTGGGAACCAGCCTTAGATCCTCTAGAAAGAGCACTCAGTAAGTGCTCTAAACCACTGAACCATCCCCAGCCCCATTATTAGCTTTTAATCTCCAGAAATTTTAGAACAAAGTATCTCTAGTCATTCTCTGAATGCTGATGCTAGAGTTAACATTCAAGTCCCTTGGGAGGGAGATTTGTGATTTGAATGGCAGGGGACCAAGTCATTGTCTGCTACTTCATCAGCATAAAATAGCAGCTAAGTCTTGCTACAGCTGCATAACGTCCTGTTGGAGAATTGTGTGTGCTTTGCAGACCCACAAAGACAGTGTGTCTAGATGGTATTTTTAGCATACCAGTAATGGAGATTTAGTACATATCTGTGTCTTAATAGCTATCTCCTTTGCTTTTCTACTTTTTGAAATATTCTGTAGATTTTTGAAAACAGTAAAGGAGAAAATAAGATTCACAGAAGTCTGTTCCTTATTTTTGTGTATGTGAGGTTATGTGAGGGTGTATACATCACAGCATACATGTGCAGGTCAGAGGACAAATTCATTCAGCATGGATCTGAACTCAGGTGGTCAGACCTGCCCAGCTGAATGTTAAATTTTACTTAATATTAAGTTCTTTTGATGTAAAGTTAAGAATTTTGACTCATTTGAGTATGTTGTATTTTCAGCCATTACGTTTTATGAAACACAAATGTTATGAAAAAGATGAAGAGAGTGGAGGGTATATTCTGTGGAGGTGTGGTGAGGTGTGGGGGGAAGGGGTGCCTCTGGAGGGCCCATGTTGGACATTCTTTCCCCCTGTGGGACCAGCCACATGATGGTATAGTATAGAATAGAGATTATTTAGGGTCTGGGGAGGGGAGTTAAGAGGGTAGGAGAGACAGAGAAGGAGGGAGGGAGGGAGGGAAGAGGCCAGCCATGAGCCTGTGGAGAGAAAGGAGGGGATGGGGAGAGAAGGGACAAAAGGGTAAGAGAGCAAGAGAGTGAGGAGGGAAGCAGCCTTTTGTAGTGTCAGGAGTTGTGGGGTAGAGTTCCCACAGAAGGCTAACAACACATACAAGTCAGAATGAATCTCGGATCTAAATTGAAATGTTCTATAAAATACACAGTAAAATTTGAAAGCATAAGTTTAAAAGAAACGGAATATATTTTGTGTTGAATATATACAGAAGTGATAATATTTTGGATATATGAGATTAAATAAACATACTATTAGTAGCTACTTCATTTTACCTTTTTAATGTGGCTACTAAAAAATGTGAGATTACATACCTGGCTCTTGGTGTTTGTACTGCTTCAGATGCACAAGAAATCTGTGTAAATTTTGCTTCTGGAGTCAGAGAGTGGCTCAGAGAGTTTGAGCCAGCTCCATTTGGCTGTATCTAACCCCAGGGATTTTGTGCTGTTATAGAAACCAAAGCCCCTGGAGCTAATACAGAAAGCCCTGAGTGACAGGATACATTGCAGCCATACACAGTTAGGTGAACTGAGAGGAGTGAGGGATGTGCACTCTGCACTGAGCCACTCTCTGGGTTCCTAGTTTTATGTGTGGTTTGCTGGAATGAGACATGTCAGAGGTAAAGATTTCAGGATGTGGGAGAAAAGTAACATGGACTTGCTAATAGGATTGAGAAGCAAGGGGAATAGAGTAGAGAACCCAGCACAGCAGTGAGTGCAGGCAGCTGGGGATGGGGGAGAGCTAAGAGCCTCAACTTCTGTGCTGGGATTCCGACTTAGTATTAAGCACATGAGTAATAAGTGTATTTGTAGAGATTAGCTAGTGCTACTAAGAAGACTGGACAAGACAAAGAAATGGGTCAGTGGAACTCACTGTAGGTAGTTGTCATTACATCAAGACCAGGGCCGGGACTAGGTAGTGACTTTGGGTAGACGTGAAAGAATTGAAGTAATGTTTTAATGGGAAAACAGTAAAACTGTTAGTCACAGAACGACTTGGGTAGATGAGGACACTATGAAACTGACAAGTGAAGTGGAAGAGGGTGAGACTGTGGAGTCTCAGCCATGGTAGACCTTTAGACTACTTCTCTGCAAGTGTTGTCTTGCTGAAGCAATGGCATCAGTAAGATTTTTCATGCAGACTATAAAGACAGGAAGACACATTGCTTTTAGACTCTCATTTCCATTGTAGCTTTCCTGTTTACAGCTTCCTTAGTTGTGTCAAAGTGAACTTGCTGAGTGTTTCTCTGTGTGATGCTGGCTTAGAAGATGAAGGGATAAGGCAGACAAACACTGCCTCACAGACTATCAGGTTCTGGAGGGAAAAACAGAAAGGAAATCTGGGCTGAGAATGGTGTATTAAGCACCTTACAGAAGCCACAAAGCAGCAAAGCTGGAGGAGAGGACGCTTGTGTGAGCATTCGATCTGAAAGGAGTGCTCTCTTTCCTTCCTTTCCGTTAGCCTGTCTGGATAAGTTCCCTAACTAAAGCTGCGAGACCTTGGTCACTGCTATCTAGGAAGTGCAGCAGTTTGGTTTCTCTTGTGGCCTGTGGACAGCATTATTAATTCACACCTGTTTCAGAGAGTAGTGCCTAAGTGACTTCATTAGTGTATTGCAGGATTCCTAGAAATGAGCATTAGTTGAGCTTCCAAATTTCTCCTTGGGAGCTGTTTGCTATTGGTGCTTAAATGTTAAGAAGTAAAATATCAAGAATAATAGTGTGGTGTGTGTAGCTCGGAGCCTCAGGCTGTGCTTGAAGATAGCGTTTGGATTTACAAGTTTATCTCACAATTGTTAAATGGCTATTATACCGTTTTTCTAATAGTTGCCTTCAGTGAAAAACTTTGCTTTGGAGTTAGCGTTGATAGATTTAGCCATGTTTTTACTGTTGTTTGCTCAATAGATTTTCTTGTTTTGTTCTTTATTGTCTATTGATTGGGACAGTGTTATAATAAACAATTATAGCAATGAGAATTTTGTTTAAGTAACTAAATTATGAAGGCATTATATACATACATTTTTTTGTTTTGTTTTTGAGATATGATCTCACTATGTAATTCTAGCTATTATGAACCTCTCTAAGAGAACTAGGCTGGCCTGGAGTTTGGAGGAATTCCTCTTGCCTTTGTGCTGGGATTATAGATCTGTATCTTTTGCCTGGCTTTCTCTCTCTCTCTCTCTCTCTCTCTCTCTCTCTCTCTCTCTCTCTCTCTCACACACACACACACACACACATACACACACAGGTTTTTGTTGCATAAATTAGAGTTAAAAAATAATTTAAATTCAGTTTTGGAGCCTAGACATCAACCCCTTCCCCAAATTAATATAATATTGGCTATAAGGATTTATTTTGCTCAGTAGTGTACTTCTGAATTTCTGGTGAAGTAGGGGTTTAAGAATCAAGCTGTCTAGCATGTGTTGTTTAATAAAGGAGGTGTTTCTCCTAAGCTGACTTGGATTCTGCCATTCTCTGAAGTCTGTTGTCATATATTTCTTAAGGTGACGTCAAAGGTAAAAAAGACAAGTAGTGCTTCCTGTATTGAAATGAGACTTCAGACATGCTCTAAGTTTAAAGCTCTCTTTAGATGTGTTTCCAGAGCTCCTTCCTGGAGATCCTTTGAGGTTAAAGTGGAACAGGCCAAGGCTTTTCTAAAATATAAAATTGGGTCATGTGCAGCAGTACTAGTCCCAATTCAGTTGTTAATTAATGACAGATATAGCTTATACAATTAACTTTGGAGTTTTGTTCTCCTTTCAAAGGTTGATTCCTTGCATGAAAAATTCACCTGTTTGTTGATGACAATATACAAACGAGGTTTTTCTTGCAAATGTTAGAAAAATGAATTTTACTTTGAATCCATAAATTCTAAGTACTCTGTTAACTCTTGCTTAGATTCCTATGTAGGGAGAGTCAGCTGGAGTGTAGATTAAAGAATTGTGTAAGTATTTGCTTTTAGACTAAGGGATTTACTTCACTGATGAGTTTTATCAGTCTTTTTACAACAGTGTAGAGAATTTAGCCAGGGCAGTTTACATGTAGATCTTTGACTGTTCCCACTACTGCTTGTAATTCTGTGATCCTGCCCAAGAATTTTAACACTTGTAGGTGACTGAGACAGTGAACTCATCAGCTTCCTCAGGAAAATTGTCACTGTGTTAATGGTGGCATTGCAGGTGCCCCTGAGGAACTCTGTGGGTGATCTCCTCCTGCTAATACAGCCGGACATGACATGGGCGGAAGGTCCACCTATTCTTACCCAGAGAAAACTTGAAACGCTTTGGCTATCCTTCATGCTTCCCTGGAAAGTCTTTAGATGGGATCTCGTTCTCATATGTGTGTGTGCGCGCTGTTTTAAGTCAATCACACATGGCCTTTTCAAGCTTATGTAATACTAGACAGTACTAACCATGCCTTTGTTCTTAGGTATTTGGTTTGACTCTGCTAAGTAACAGTACAGCGAACACCTCTGTTAGGAAATTATTTTTCTTTTCTGTAACCAGATTTGTTTTTTATAAAAGCCTTTAAAAATATTTATGAAGCATTTTTAAAGGAATTTTTACAAAATTTTAAAAAAGCCAGGAGTTAGAGAGATAGCTTAATGATTTAGAGTACTGGCTTTTTTCCAGATGACCCAGGTTCAATTTCTGGCCTTATTATGGCAGCTCCAGTTCTGGGGAATCTGACGCCCTCTTCTGGCCTTTGAGACATGGCATATATATAAAGGCAAATGCTTATACATATAAAATAAAAAATTTTAGTCAGGTGAGGTGGCATACAAACTTAAATCCTGAGTGCTGGGCTCAAGCCAGGTAGGCATTGCCATGCCTGGTTCCTGCCCTGCTGTTTTCTTGACTTGTGTTTCTGCCTCCCCGCTGGCTCTCCTTTATTTACTTATCCTCACTCTTGCTCAGGATGCTTCTTTCTGCTTCAGTGAGTATGTTTCCCATGTACCCTCAACATTGTCTGTTAACCTAGATGACAGGATTTCTATTTGTGTTTGTACATGATGCTCAATTCCTTTGGAGATGTTTCATTCTTAGATAGGGCCATACACAGCTGACCAACCTTTTTTCAAACCAGAAATGATTGTTCTCTGTCACATCTAACTAGTTTTAATTCCTTAGTTGTGTGTTTATTTGGCCATTGTTTTTGCATTCTTTGTTCATTCAGTACATCTTGTTGTCTGATGGGTACTAATGTGCTATTAGTTTGTAGAGAATTATATGTAATCAAGTTCTGAAATTAGGAACAGGGCTTCTGTCTGTCTAAGTTTCTGTGGTGCTGAGGAGTAAGTATGTATTTTGAGATTCTAAGCACACAGTATACCATTGAGCCAGTCCTTGGAGGGATGGATTCTAAATATTCTCATTGGGTTTTAAGATTATTTTTAATTAGCTAACTGTTTGTCTCTCTACTGTGAATAAGTGTTTCTTTTTCTAGTTACATTTTAAATTATTATCTGTTGAATTGAGAATGATTAGATTATCCTCTGATTGAGGATAGGGCTATAGAAATATATTATTTAAATTGTCTGGAGAGGTGGCTTAAAACCATGATTGTTTTAAGGTCCTAGACAGAGGACTTAAGTTTGTTTCCCACTACATTGGGCAGCCACGGGCAGCTCCGGGGAGTCCCACACTTTCTTCTAACCTCATGTAGCACATTCACGTAGGTTCGCACATATGCATAAGTAAATTTCTTTTTTGGTTGACTAAATCTTAGAATTTTAAAGCCAAGGAAACCTTAGTGGCTTAGTCCAGTCCTTTGGTTTATGGGTTAAATACTTCATGTTTGGGTCGCTGAGGTGGTTTTGTCTAGTGTTGTACAACCTTCTGGTGTCAGTTCTTAAATAGAACCCACAGCTGTCAGTTAGTTGAATTGCTTTGGGGGTGGGAGAGATCTGTCAAGCTCATTGGATTCTGTTAGAAGGTTTTTATTTTCAATCTGGCTGTAATATTAAACCATACCATTTATGTCCATGATTTTATATGTTTTTATTTTTCCTTAAAAATTCCTTGGTTATTTTTATGTGTTGTTTTGAAGTACTTATCTGCTCATTTATTTTTGTACTGCTAACAATTAGACCTTGAACATTCTGGGCAAGGGGTGTACCATGGAGCTACACCCTTAGCTCTTAATGTTTTCCTCAAGTTTTAAAATACATTATAAATGGTTATTTATAGGTCTCTTGAGTGTCATTTCAATTTGTAAATGTTATGCCACTTCAACATGAAATTTAAATTTTATTTCATAGGCGACCACACCCCCTAATCAAGGAAGGCCAGACTCTCCAGTCTACGCTAACCTGCAGGAACTGAAGATATCGCAGTCTGCTCTCCCTCCTCTCCCTGGGAGCCCGGCAGTTCACGTCAGCGGGGAATGGGAGACTCACAAGGACAGCTCAGGCCGTTGTTACTACTATAACCGCACAACCCAGGAGCGGACCTGGAAACCACCTCGATGGGCTCGGGATGTGAGCACAAGCCGGGATTTCCAGAGCTCAGGAGAGCAAGAGGTACGAGTACATCTGAGCCAACCAGTAAGGCTCTCAGCTTTTCTTCATTATTCAGAACTGAAACAGAGCTTGGTTTCTTGGTGTCAGTATGGTAGAGCATTTGAACCTCTTAAGATTTCCAGAACCAAGCTTTCTTCAAACCTTTAACTAGTGTACAGATGCTGTCTTTAAAGAACACTCACTGGCTCAGTGGGAAGGAGCCAGCACAGCAGCTGTGAAACTCACAGCACTTGGGAGATGAGGCTAGAAAATCACAGTGTCATGGCCGGTTCCGGCTGCACAGCAAGCTTGAGGCTGCCCGTCACAGTAGCTCCCTCCCCAGAGGATGCTGACTGTATACATCAGTAAGAAGGAAAGGAGGGCCTAGCCGGATACCGAAAACAAAGTCATTAACTGATCAGAGCAGTCGGTGTTCTGTGGCCATCACACTCTTCATGGTTTCCTACCAGTAAGCATTCAAGACAACCCTTAGATTCTGTTTAAGAGAGGTCATGATTGTTTCTTTGCTGCAGTGGGGTTAGTCAGGTGTGAAGATAATTCCCTCAGAACTGTGTTCTACATGGTTACACACTGTTCTTACTGCTGCTTTCCTCTCTCTTCGCTTCTCCTGCAGGGTCTTACAGAGACCTGACTAGTTACATTTAGGGAAGCACTGTTTTGTTTTGTCTTTATTTATTTGTATTTTTAGTTTAGCTATTTGGCTAAAAGGTGGGTTGGATTGGTGGGATTCAGTGAAGTCCTGCCATTTTGTGCTGGGCTGTCCATGAGGGCCATTAACTCTCACAGGAAGCAGCTACACACATAAGTGCAGAGCTCCAGGAAGGAGCTAGGTCACCTGTCCTGCATTTAGCAGAATCTAAGCTTTGTAGTTAGTATTCCTTCTTGTCCTACTTTTCAACTGGTTATTCATAGCTCCCTTTCATGGTGACTTATAATGTTCACAATTGAGAACAAAAATAGAAATACCAAAGAAAAACTTCTCAAAAAGGGGGGGGGGGGCAAGGAAAGCTCTAGAAAGATTTGGGGAAAAAATCTTGTATATCAATAGTAAAATCTCTATAATTACTAAGGTATGCCCAGGAAATTTGTATGTATTTCTTAGCTTTTTATTCTGTAGATGAAAATGATTTGTCTATCAGGGTCTCAGTTTATACTTTCTGTATACCTTGTGTAAGAATGGATATTTCACAAGTCTCTGGACACATCTTTTATTAGTTCTGGGAAAGGATGCACATGGGAGGTACAACTGAGAGACTTTGTGAATCTGAAAATGTCCTTGTACTTAATTAATCAAATGCTTGAGTGTAAAATTCTAGGACGGAATTAATTTCCCTTCACAGTTACGGGTTGTTTTGAACTTCACTTGAATTGGGCATCTGTGTCAGTTGCTTGTCTTCCCTGTTAGACTCTGTGGGTCTTTCCACACAGACTGACTGAGGCTTTCAGCTCTTCTCCCTACAGCATGGGGCCTCTAAGGCAGTGATGTCACCATTCAGTCCTCGGGTGCCTTAGTCTTTGAATCTACCTTAACTGTGTTTTGCTCTGCACCTGAGGTTCTTACTGACTGCCTTTTTGAGGGGATTAATGTCCACAGTTCTGCTCTGGAACATGTCTAGAGGATGGGCATGAAGAAGGGATTCCGGTGCTGTCAGTCCTCCCATCCTTAGCACCCTAACCATTGTCTCCCAGTCCCAATGCTGTTGTTTCTGAGCCAACTCCAGATCCTGCTGAGTAAGCATCTTGTTATCCAGTACCCTATTTCCTGCCTGCCAGTTTAGACTGAGCTCTCTTCTGCAGGGTTAATTGAGATGTTATCTGCTAATCTGCTCTTCCAGTTCTTGTGGGTGTGTTCTTTTTAGACATAATTCACTATAGTTATTTTTGTAAACTTTGAAAGGAAGTAAGTGGCCATGCCACTCTGTCTTACCTTAGAGCAGTGGTTCTCAACCAACCTAATGCTGCAACTCCTCCATGCAGTTCTTTGTGTTGTGGTGACCTGCAACCATAACATTATTGCTGCTGCTGCTTCATAACCATAATTTTGCTACTGTTATGAATCGTAATGTAGACATCTTATATGCAGGATATCTGAAATGTGACCCCCGTGCAAGGGTCGTTTGACCCTCAGAGGACCCACTGGCTGAGAGGCTGTTTTAGAAGCTTATCTAGTGGTTTCCTAAGGACAGCAGTTCTTCCTGGTGATAGTGCTTTGCAGGACAAATGTGCTTTCCAGAATCTTGGCACTGTTTGTAGACTTGAGTCACAGTGAGGGAGTACTATTGTGTTAGAGGCCAGAGGGGCTGCTACTGTCTAACACAGCCAAGGGTTATCTGGCCGGAGTCTAGCAATACTGCTACCCACTGCTGCTCTGGACTTCCACCATGTCTGCTTTATCACAGTTTAACCTTTACCACTCTCTGTTAAAGCCAGCCATTACAGGCTCTTATTGTATATTTTGTTTCTGTTTTTAGCTTCTTTGTTGTGTATTACAACTCAACATTAAGCCTTAATTTTACTTTTTCTCCCTCAGATTTCTTCTGTTCACAGCACATGCTTTTAAATTCTCTTCTGAGCTTTTCTTAGTGATAGACTCTTTTATTTTTTGGTTTGGAAATACGGCGTGCGTGTGCATGCACGTACATGTACCCACAGGTGCTTAGCACACACAGTGTTTATTAACTTAAGGACTTAATGTTGGCTTTTGACTTGGTTCTTTTTTGTTTGGTTTGATTTGCTAAGTTATTCTCAGGTTTTTGGCTTCCATTGTTGATGCTGAAAACTCAGCTGTCATTTTATCCTATAAAGAGTATGTTGTCTTTTCTTGATAGTTGCTTAGATGATTTATATCTTTTATCTTGCTAGGATGTGAATGGTAAAGATGCCTTTATTAATCTCCTTTCTGTTGTAACATCTACCATAGAAAAGAAAATTAAAGGAGGAAGTTTGTGCTTATATTTTCAGTCTTTGGAAAGTTGGGTCTGCTGTCTCTGGCTGTGTGTGGGGGAGAGCATCATAGGAGGAGGCCATAGTGAAGAAAGCTGCTCACCTCAAGACAGCTGCTAGGAAAGAGAGCTGAGGAGGTGTAGGAGACAGACAGCAAGAAGCCAGGGACAAGTTACACCCTTAAAATGCACACTGCCTGTTACCCGTTTGCTCAAGCCAGTCCTCTCTTACTCGTCCTTAACTCAGGTGTGGATTATCTCATCTGCAGGGTTAGCACCCGCTCAGGAGAACCAAGCCTTCCATACATACATCTAAACTGTAATTATGTTTATTTCCTGTCAGGACTTTGTCCAGGGTTGTATTATTATGATAAAATTACCAATGTTAATTGTACTTCACAACTTACAATGTACTAAAGACAATTTATTTTGAAAAGTAAATATTTGAATATTATTAATATATTCAAGATATCCTACTGTGTATAGCCAAGTAAATTCAGTCTTAAAATATTCACTCACTGCATATTTATATTCAAAGAAGAAAATCCTTGTGTTTTTGACTGTTTATAGCCTCTTTCATCAGAAGAAAACTACCACAGCAGTTGTTTCAGCCAGTCAGATAGTCAGTGTGGTTCTCCTCCCAGGGGTTGGTCAGAAGAGCTGGATGAACGTGGGCATACCTTATATACCAGTGACTATACTAAGGAAAAGGTACTTCTCTTTTTCTTATTTTTCTCACCTAGTATACCTTGACAGAATCCTCATGAGATAATTGTGTACTGAGGTTTAATAGCAATGAAATCAACTCACAAGCTGGTACGGAGGTGCATATGTATAGTCCAGCACTTGGGAGGCAGAGGTGGAATGCTGAGTTTAAGGTTAGTCTGGGCAGATTGGCAAAGGCTTTTCCTCCAAAAACATCTCCTGAGAAGTATTACTCATCTCAGCTTTACAGTGGAGGACATAGGAGTACTACTGACTCATGGTCTGTTGGTGTGCTGTGGCTGGGGTTAGAACACGGGGCTCACATATGATATGTAAACACTGTACTATCAAGCTACACCCTGATGTTGCTTCACAGTTTAAATGGGCTGCAGCAAACGTGGTTTCATGGTACTGACAACCCATTCAGACGAGCCTTTGAGTGCGAGCTTGTTGTCCTTTGCTTAAGGTTCTTCAATAGAAATATTTGTTGGTATTTCTCTTGGAAGAAGTTTTTTTTTCTTTCTCAGTGATTTTTCCCCCAACCTACTGTTATTACACACTCTCACACTGCTTATATTTTTTTTTTTCATTATGACTGAGTTTGTGTAAAACAACAACCATGAATCCAGTGTTTCATGATTCACTAGTTTATGAATGAATATCATTTTTTATGGGTGTCTTAAAAGTCATTTTAAATGGTGGCTGACTGATTTGCTCGTTAAGGGTGGGGTTAGGCAAATTCTCCCTCTTTTCTGCTTCAGTTAGTTAGTCCCAGAATGTATAAAACTAGTGCTTTTTACTTCTATAAAAATAAAGATTATTGTTTATTTATTTTCTGCTCTATATTTGTGCAGTTCTCTTGTTACTTAAAATGCTTTGTGTATAATGCACTGGCTGAGGAAAATAATGAGGATTTGTGTAAATTAGGCTTAAATTGTGAAATTTTATTCCTAAAACTTGAAACTATGTTTTTAATGTGTTAAACCTCTTCTCAGGATGTTTTAGACCCTCTGCTTTACTGGCACATATGTGTCTCCATGTATCTTTATGTCCTATGTTTCTTACTATGTTGTCATGATATTTGAATTCTTATCTGACTTTTGAGGAAGAGGGACATGCTTACTGAGTGTTACACTTACCAAGCAGAAGTGCACCGAGCCTCTTGAGTTCAGTTTACTTGTTACCTTGTTGCTTGTAGGATGAAATTTCTAAGAATAGTATCTATTAATCTTACCATAGCCATTTAAGCTAGGTTTTATTTAAATTAACTAAAAACCTGTTGTGTTTGTAGTGGCTCAAGCATGTTGACGATCAAGGGAGACAGTATTACTATAGTGCAGACGGGTCTCGGTCAGAATGGGAATTGCCAAAGGTAAGAAGCTTAGTGCTGACATTATGTGTATAATGTCTGAACACAGTTGCATGAGACTCTGTGTTTTTATTGTTGTCTTTGGTTTGTTGTTTTAGAGACAAAGTCTCATTTTGTAGCTCAGACTAGTCTGAAGTTCCCTATGTAGACCAAAGTAGCTTTAAACTTACCACGGATTTATTTCTAGCTTTGTTTTATTCTTTAAAAAGAAGCCCTATGGTTCCCTAACACTATCAGAGATGTATAGTTACTGCTCTGTCATCCAGGGTATTCTCAATCAGGGAGTCTTTTGATAGCTTGAAACTGGTCTCTTACTGTCCCCAGAAAGACTTAATGCCAGCAGTGTCAGCTCATCTAGTTATCCGAGGGTCCTACATGGAATGGGCCTTATGACTTTTTAAGAGAAAGGATAGTAATCTCATTCAAGATCATCATTAGTGAAGGATATCTAAGTGGCTCAGGTGTGTGTGAGCACACACACACATTTGACACTACCAGGTATGGATAAACATAGGGCACAGTACAGTTAGTTAAACAATATATTGATACTAAGATTTTATTGAAATATGAGATACATGTGGGTGGTGAACACGCAGCCCGTCATATAATATAGCATGAGAAGGAGGGAGAGATGGATCTGCAGTTGTATTTGGAAGGCATCAACGAGTACCTAATACTGTTACTTTAGAAAAAATACCCAAAGCAAATATCTTATGTTAAAACAGTAAAACTTAGTGCCAGGTCTAATTATAATTTAATTTTATGTATATGCTCAAAATAGCACACAATAAGATTTTAGTTCACATTTTTATAAAATGCTTATAGGAATTAGAAAGGTGTTAAAATGTGGGCACATTTTAAGACTGGAGGTGCTTAAGTTGTGGTGTTTCTCTTGACTTCTCTCTATTATGTGCACTCTGTTATTGTGTCTCACATTCTGTTGTGCTTGTTTTGACCCTATGAATATTCTGTACTTAGTAAATTGTGAGTACATTTTAAATTATGATTATTGCCTGAATTAATTTTACATTTTTCTTGCCACCTAGAAAGGCTTTCTAAATTACAGTAACATAAAATACAAAATGCAAGCTCCAAAGCTGGGCCGAGTTCCATGAAATTTTACATATAAGCTTACACAGCCACAAGTGTTTGCTAGAGATGTTTGTAGTTCAGAGAAGCCCTGTGAAACAGTTAGGTCTCTTTACAATTAAATGTCTGGCACAGGTTTTGGTGGTCTTTAAGCATTATCATTGTTTATCTAGAAATGATAATCTGAAGGCGGCTGTTAGAAAACACTGAATTGAAAACAAATACCAGTGTGTGTTGACTGCTGCTGCCTGATTTCAGCCGTCACATAGTTTGTATGCATTCACTTTGGAGAGTCAAAAAATAACACACCGCACAGAAATCATGCTCTAATATATAATTAGTGAGTTATGGTCAAAGCCATTGAAAGCTAAGGTTTGCTGGACTGATTTCAGAGCTGAGGGGTATTGATACAAGGAATCCTTCCCTTTCAAGGAAAAAAAAAAACCACTTACAACTTAAAACATGTTTCTTACATCAGGCAGCACAGCTCTCAAAGCTTTATAGTTCTCCATCTTTCTGTATGATCTGCTTAACATTCCAGACTCTTCTGTGGGTTACTGCTGCACTGATAACATTAATTTCACACAGTGTTCTTCTGACAGGGACACATAGTTGGTGTATTCAGAAGTATCTTCAGAACTTGTCATATACTTTAGAAAAACAGTATGTGTAGCCTTCAGTGAAACAAAGACAAACTTTTAAACCTTAAATATAAAAACTGTATGTGTAAACCTTACTTAAACCTTATGATAATTATCATAGTATTTATGAAGATCTGGGATGTTTCTGCTTCATTGACTCTTAGAACAACTCGGAATGAGGTGACAGCTCTTCTCTGTCATTTTTGCAACTGAATGAACTGAAGAACAATTTAGGGGGAGTAAATATTATGCAAAAGGCAACACTGACCGAGTATGTCCAACTCTGAAATCTAGGTCTCAGTCCTGTCACCATGAGAGGAGACAGCTCTCGGTGTGGTTCCATTTCAACATTGCCTAGTGGTCATGTGTTGGTAGGAGCTATTGTACATTTGTGTGTTTTACTTATGAAGTCTGTTCTGTTTTGTTTAGTATAATGCTTCATCTCAGCAGCAGAGAGAGATAATTAAAAGTAGGAGCTTGGACAGGCGGCTGCAGGAACCAATAGTGTTAACTAAGTGGAGACATAGCACCATTGTCCTGGACTCCAACGACAAGGTAAGAGCTTGGAGAAAAACATGTTAGGAATCTTGTCAAGTGTTTTGGAATTATCTTGTTCACAGTGAGTTATAATCATTTGTACTAATATTTATGTGCAAATTTGCTGTTGTTAAACACAATTCTTAGCAAAAATATTAACTTCTTTTGAGTAAGTACAAAATGTTATTTTGTCTTAATTTTTCCATTATTATGTACATGTAGTGTGCTTTGATTATATTGCCTCCCCCAGTAGCCTATCTTATTCTGTTCCCACCGAACCCCTTCTCAACAGAGCTTCCCTACTTTCATCTGTTTGCTTTTATAGCCTACTACATTTGATTAGGGGCTCCTGAATGAGCTCGGGCAAGGGTAACTTACCAGTGGCTGCACCACGGAGGAGTATGATGCCCCCCCCCAACCCTCATCCAATCACTGCCCATAATCTCTCAGGGAAGGATGGGACCTAAGTTCCTTCCTATGTATGCTGGAATGCCGAGATGCTTAGACTTGACAAGGTGCTATGCAGGCAACTTCTGCTTCTTTGAGCCACATCATGTCCAGAACAGTTTCCTAGCACACCTTCCTGTATTAGTTCTTTCTGCACTTTCTTCCTTGATGGCTCCTGAGCCTTGGAGGGTGATACAAATACCCTGTTTAGGGCAGAGCATGCAATAGTTAATTCTTGCATGCACGTTTATGGTTTTGTCTACATGCATTGTGAAAGTATTTTCTTAACCAGATGGCATGAGCTTGTATTTAGCATCAGCTACTATGCATTACTTTCTGGCTTTGGGTTTTCTCAAATTCTGTACAATAGACCAACTTTTTTGAGACTTACTGATTTCTGATGTATGTACTTGACATATTTGAGCTAGCATGCACATATTTGTATGAGTGTATAATATATAATATATACACACATTTATACTATTTTAAGCCACTTTTGCTGTCTTTGGTCTTCAGGAAAGTTTATTTAGTAAAGGCTTCATTTTCTCTGTCCCAGAGAAGACTGTGATCCTACTTGCTCTGTTTTCTCCCATAATATTTCCTTTATCAGTCTGAGAAGTGACGTTCTGTATTTCTAATAGGACATGGATTTTGATTCAGGTTTCAGAAAGAATCTTCTTAAAAACTTCTTCAGCTACAGTTAGAATATGGTTTTCTTTCAGGGCATGGTGGGCATTTACGGTATGTTAGTAAGAACATCAATCTATCCATTAGAAGGGGAAGGGATGATATCATTCCAAAATTAAACACATTACCTTTAAAAAGGCCTGATCACTTTTGTAGCATAATTAACAAGTCTTCCATGTTTCTTTCTCTCCTTTAAAAAAACAAAAAAACAAAATCAGGATCTTCCTCTGTAGCATAGGCTGTCTTGGAACTTGATAACTGAAAGTTTTTGGGAAAGATTAGGAGGTGCGGCCTCCCTTGAGGAGGTGTGTTGTTACGGGTAAGTCTCTCCACTACACACACCTTGTCCTTGTGGATAGTTGTAAGCTTGAGCATTGAAGAGACACCATGAGAGAGGCAACTTCATAGAGGAAAATGTTTAATTTGGAGGCTCAAGATTAAGAGAGCTGAACTGCCTGGTTGTCACAGTGGGAGCATGAGCTGTAAGCAGGCAGGCGTGGCACTAGAGCTGAGAGCTTACAACTGATCCATAGGCACAGGGTGTGTGCAGTAGGAAGACCTACCTGTAGCAACACACCTCTCCCGTGAGGCCGCACCTCCGAGTCTTCCCCAACCCTTCACCAACTGGGGACCACGGATTCAAATTTCAAATGCATAAAGGCAATTCTCATTGAGACTGCCACCGCGACCCTCCTGCCTTAGCCTCCAGAGTGCGGGGTGATAGGCAGACACCGCTACGCCTGGCTAAAATGAACTGTTGTTAATCTCAGTCTTAAGTCCTTTTGTAAACAATCGATTTCTTTCCGTTTAAAATAAGATGTTTTGTTAGTGCAATTGAGTGTAAATTAGTCTCTGTATATAAAAAAGGGTAAATTTTGAAGTGTAGGGTGCACACTTTCTATATTTATAATAACTTACAGAAACAATATTGAAAGCAGACCAGTTCTAGTTTTTATTTCCAAGAATATTTTGCAACTAAGTGTAGACATCTAAAAGACAAATTAAATGAAAGACACTTTGGAATCAGTGTTTTTGAAGATGTGTTTGAAAAATCTATTAGTATTGAGATTAGGCTAGGCAAATGAGATCCCTAGAAGTGTTGATGGAAAATAGAGTCAATTCCAGGAATTAATTGTATTTCTAGGTATATAGAAAACTATTAACTGCCGTATATAACATGGCAAGGCATAGCCTATTGTGGAACTACCTCTGCTACCTCTCCAGTGATAGGAAAAAGGAGTATTTTGGGGAGGTATACTTAAGAGTTCCCTTTTTCAAGTTTCCCGTCATTTTCAAGGGTGCATGTGCACGCACGCACATGCACGCACATTTCTGTGAGATTCCAGCTTTAACCTGATCCTTGAAGGCAACTTTACCAAGAATTACTTCGTGTCTTTTTTCATCTAATTGCCCTTAGGCAGCAGCAGTGTGACTTCCCGGGAACAGACGTTTACTTATTTTTAGTAGAAATCTGTCTCTTCAGGTTTGCCTTTGAAATAGATTCACAGCTAATTGCTTCACCAAGTAAATATTTCCATTTCTTTTTGTCACCTAAATATGCCTTCTTGAAATAGGGCAGTCTTTGAGGCCATGAAAGAGACCACACTAGGACAAGCTTCTGCATAATGGGCAACTATATAACTTTCAGGAATAAAATCCAGTATCATGCGGCAAGTTTTGTTAAGTGACATAAGTCCTAGTTCCGCAGGCAGGCAAGATGACCTTGAAGGAGGTAGTTGTAGGAGTCTTTATTACGTCTGAGTGGGTTTCCTTGTTTCTGCTTACGTGTGGCTTTACTAAAACTTCATGGATATGGAAAATGTGCATGCACATATTCTTACAGAGACACATAAATGCACAGTTGTTCCTTTACTGTAATTATAATTGTGTATTCAGTATCACTCTTATTTGTGGGTTTAGGAATGTAGGATGTATATCACATTTATTCACTTACTTTGTAGTTGTGGATCATTCAATCTTTTGCTTTCCAGGCTGTTATAATACACATAGAAGTCATATGACTGAACTCAGAAAAAATACTGGAATAAGGTTAAACTCAAATCTTTGTCCATTAGTGGTGTTAACTTTGGTTGTTTTGTTGTGAGATTGTCCTTCCAAAGGTTTCCCTATAAATCTTGATTACTGTAGAGTTTCTGTGTGTGTGTGTATAAATTTACAGGGTGCAAACTGAAGATTTCCCCAGGTGAATGCGTGTTGAGATCAAGGGTTTACACCGTTACTAAGTTAGAACCTTGTAGTTTTATGAGCATAGATGTTGGAATGAACAGACGTGTAGGTGAGTGTTCAGAGCTCTGTCTGCTTGGACTGGGGATTAGTAAGGGGGCTGGGATGACTTCTCATTCTCTAACTCACATTAGTTCAGACATCTAGGAGAGTGGAGAAAATTTAAATAGAGCAGGTATTAGTACCAAAAAAAATCTTTTCAATCTTACTCTTCATAAGAAATGATTAGTTTTGACCAAGCCAGCTGTTAATAGAACCCTTGCTTGGTTTTATATTCTTGTAAACATAAACATGTATCTCTAATCTTTAAATGTTGGATTTCTTTGGCACATATTTTTATCTTTATATCTAATTATTAGAGAGCAGCTATAAATTCCTTTAATGCTGATATATGATTAAGTTTATTTTCTCATATTGCTTTAGAGTAAAAATTCCATTTTTTTCAATTACCACTTACCTTGTGACTGTTTCTAGCATAGCACTTTATAATCATGTCTGTCATGCTAATAGCGTGTTATATGATGACTGATGTGTACAAAAGTTTAAACAGGGCTAATTAAAAGTGATAAATGCTGTTTTGTCAACATAGTCGCTATACAAACATGCCATAGTTGTATATGTTACTGTAAAGTTACAGTAACATCTGTGGTTTCCATCCTCCCTCAGAGCATCTGAGATAGAGAATGACAAGGAAACAGTTTCCCTTGTTTGCCTTGCTAAGCTCTCCCACTGTGGTCAGGGAGGAACAGACATATTTAAAATAGAGTAACGTTTTTCATTACTTATTTCTTGTAGGATTCTCCAACTACCACAAAACTCTGCTTACCTGAAAATGAATCTCCTCCTACTTCATCCAAGCATCAAGATCCTGTTAGTATGTTAGAAACATACAGACTAAATAGCCTAGCCTTTTCAATCACTTTCAGTAAATTAATTTTCTTTAAAAATGATGTTGAAGTGTTTTTGTGCCTTTATTAAATTTTATTGGCCTTTTAGAAAAATTATAATTAAAACAGTTTTAAGAATCAAATTTTATTCATTTAAAGCCCCTTTTGTATAAAATATGCTAGTAATTTATATTTACATATATATTTAAATATATGCCATATTTCTAAGTGACAGATTTATACTTAGTTTTTAAAAGTAAAAAAATTCTAAGCTAGGTCTGGTGACACATGCCTTTAGTCCTGGCACTCAGGAGGCAGAGGCAAAGGCAGAAGCAGATGGGTCTCTGTGAGTTCCCAGGACAGCCAGGACTACACAGAGAAACCCTATCTCAAAAAACAAACAGCAGAACTTTCCAGAGAGTATTACAATTACACTTCACTTTCTTTCCCAGGCCGGCAGTCTGAAGGTAAGACGTATGCCCTTCCTTCCCAGCAGCATGGCTGCTCTTGCGCGTCTGTGATTTGGAAGAGCTTGTCAGCCTGGGCCCGGGAGTACTGGAGATGATAAGTCTGACTGGAACCTCCCAGCAGCTTTTCTTCTCACAGTGAAACCCATGTCTTGACCTTTTGACACCATCCTCATGTTCACACTCCTGCTCTTCCTGTCAACACTGATCTGCTTGCTGGTGGCTTCTTCTGCTGTTCTCTTTTGGGCGACATTTAACATTTTTAAGGAGAGCATTTTTAGGCAAGACTACATGCATACATACGTACATACGTACATACATACATACATACACAAACATATATACATACATACACACAAACATATATAGATACATACATACACACATACATACACACAAACATATACATACATACATACATACACACAAACATACATATATACATACATACACACAAACATACATACATACACACACATACATACATACATGCATACATGCATACACATATACATACATACATACACACACATACATACACACATACATGCATACACACATACATACATACACACAAACATGCATACATGCATACATGCATACACATACACACATACATACATACATACATACATACACATATACATACATACATACACACATACATGCACACACACATGCATACATACACACACAAACATACATACATGCATACATGCATACACATACATACATACATACACACATACATACATACATGTATACACACATACATACATACACACAAACATACATACATACATGCATACATACATATGATGCATACACACACATACATACATGCTTTGGCTCCTGACTGGCCCTAGCTCACGCTTCATGTGTACCGCACAGCACTTTGGTTAGTCTTTCAACCTTTCCTCTGAGGCTCTGCCACACCTTTCCTGGAAGCCCGTGCTTATCCACCAGGATTAACTTCAGAGTTTTCTTCCTCAGAGAATTTAGGCTAGTCCTCTAGATTAGATGAGGTTCCTTGTGTTATTCCTTGCAGCACGAGTTCTGTTTATTTCATAAAATCAAGAGCAGCTGTTGACACCCTCTGTGATCCAGCCCTGTCACTTGTCTTCTCCAGCAAGGACACACTATTAGCAGAGACAGGAATACTCATTGCTACTGCAAAGCCACACAGTAGCTGCTGAGCAAAGACTTGTTAGTTAGTGAATGTGACTTTAACACTTTAAAAAGACAAACTTTGATCGTTACTATCTGATGACATTAGGTCAAACTTTTGATTACCGGTCAGACTTCAGATTCTGTGCAGGCATAGGCTTCACTGTTTTTCTGATCATTCTCACTTTTGTTTTCCTTTTTGTATATATATATATGAGGCAATACAAATATACTTCTTTTAAATTGTTGTTTTTTGATCCTTATATTTTATGGATCCTCATTTTATATACTTCTTACTTTTAATTAGCACTAAATAAGCTAGGAAGTAATGGTGGCATGTAATTTTAAATATAGGTGATATAATACATTTAACAGAAATATCTTCATAGACTATACTTTAATTAAAAGGAGTTTCTAAGTAATTGCAGGAACAATTTGTAAATCTGCATAGAGTTTAAAAGCACTGTTTGGTCAATGATCTTCCCCTCCATTTGCCATCCTTTAAACTGTCCTGGATGCAGGGCGCCCTCTGATGGCCACCCCGGGAACTGCCGCCCCAGTGTGCCTGCTTCAGTGCTGTTAACAGCTGTGCCTGAGCTGCCAGGACCACTGTTCCACACAGACGGGGTGTTCTTTCCTCCCCTCACACCCTTTCTGCTCTTTGCCTCCCACTGAGACCACTATCCCCTTGACCTCTCTTCCTGGCATGGACTTTCAGGCCCCTCCTCTGCTGGCCTTGCTTCTAAGAGTCCTATGTGTCTCTTCCATTCTGTCTAGTTACTACAGAGTTATCTCCCCCTCTCTGTATGTGGATTAAAATCTTGGCATAAATGTTTAGTGGCAATGGAGGTATAGATTTAGAAGGTTTTCTAAGAATGTGACATTGAAACAGATGCTGTCTACCTTGTTGCTTAAATGTTCACTTTGCTTAGTATCTTCCCGTTCCCCTGTATGCATGTCACCCCTGTCCCCCCCCCCCCCATGACCGGTATCTCTCTGGAATTCAGTCCCTTTCTCATTATCCTTGGGCAAGTTGAGACCTTTGGCATATCAGTAGAGGGGTGCGGCTGGTTGCCAGCCATGCTCTTGTCTCTTAGTGCCTCTCTTCTTTCCATGTGTCTTCCTTGCCACGAAATTGGTCGGCTCTGTGATATTCTCTCTGCCTCTCCTTCTGTCTCCATCTGGCTACTTCATAGGTCAGGGGTCAGCTCCTCTAGGAAGCTGCTCTGATTCTGTTCTTTGTCTTCCAGGTTGAGATGAGAGTCCATTTCTCCTAGCACTTAACACACTGTGTGATGATTGGTTTGGGGTACTTCCTGTTTGCTCTCTTATATGTAAACGAGAGTGCTCAGTGCTCAGTGCTTAGAGCACCAGGCTTCCATCTTACTCCCTGTGGGAAGCGGGAAAGCGTGGCTCCTCTTTAACAGTGTCTGAACAAATGCAGCCTTTTGCATGCTTTTTATTTTTGTTTTTAATCCGTTTTATCTATCTGTTGACTCTGGTAAAAATCTCTGGTTTAAGTTCTTTGCCATCCTTGCACTCACAGTCTGTCCCTTCGTCTTCTGTTTTTATTTTGGCCTCTTTCTGCTGCTGCTGCTGCTGCTGCTCTTACGCTATTCCAGCTGAAGCTTTAAAACATTCCAGAGTCTCACATCTCTCAGTTCTCACCGAGTGCCCATCCAGAGAAGTCAGTGTTATTCCCATTCTTTGGAAAAACTTTACCCATGTCTGATGAAAGGACAGTGCATTCAGAAGGCTCTTACACAGTAACTTATGCATACTTAAAAGTATATTTATGTAGTATCTTGTACATACTTAAAATTGTGTCATTGACATTTTTTCTTATGAAAAGTATCAAATTGCATATCTGAGAGATCAAACACCTATGCTTTGTAAAATGGGTGTAGTAAAATTATGACTTAAGTTATTTCTAAGTTTTCAGTATGCCAATGATAAATAAGAGTTAACACATTTTCAGCTAGAGATGCAAGCAAAATTTCAAACATCTTCTAAACATCATTGAGAAGGTAGTCAATATTATGTTTATATGCCATATTAAAAAGTTTTATATTTTCTTGTTAAAATACTTAGAGAGAATTTGCTCTCTAAGAAATAAATAAATGTTGGGGCTGGATTGCTCAGTGGTTAGGGATGCTTGCTGCTCTTGCAGAGGACCCGAGTTTGATTCCCAGCACTGATCAGACAGCTGACACTGCCTGTGATTCCGGTACCAAGGGATCTGTTGTACCCCGCTGACCTCTGCCGGTACTCACACTGTGCACATACCTACAGACAGATACACATGCGTACACATGAGTAAAAATAAAGCACACGTTTTTTTAAAAGAAATAAAAATTTAATTTATTTTTTTGAGTGTGTGTTTGTGTTTTAGTTGGGTTATAATTGGCTGCTGTCTCAAGTACATATTGTTTGTAGTGTTGATGATTGATGATCATGATAGATACTAACTCATTTTGATGAATCTCATTTGTATAGGAAACTAATGAAGTGAGAAGGTATTCATGTTTATTTGTAGGACTTTTGAGAAAACATCAGCTAGCCTTTGCTTGCATGATGGTTAATGATAAAGTTTTATCACGTTGTGGCTGATAAGTCTAGTGTTTGCAGGACCCACATGGTGATCTGTTTAATGAAGCACATACTGACATAACTTTATATCACATTAACGTCTATGTAGTATACTAGGTACTTTTGGATAATTTATCAGTCATTTCATGTGTCTGCCTAGTCATTGTGTTCTGACAAGATTAGTATTTTTTAAGTGTACCATTTATCATCATAATGTCACAGCACATTCTTTGAACAGGCTGACCAGTGAGCCCTCGGACCTGCCTGTTTCCTCCCCCAGTGCTGGGGATCCAAGCCCCACTTGACTTTTTTACATGGGTGGTGGGGATTTGAACTCGGGCCTCCATATTTGCAAAGCAGTATAAACCATATTTCTGGTGGTTACTTGTAAAACTCTAATTACTAACAATGAGTATAAATGGCTGCTGTGACTTATGGAGAAAAAGGTGTTTTGCCAGGTGTTGTTGGGTTTGTCTATGGTCCCCTAGTACCTGTGAGTGGTGGAGGGAAGAGGAGCACTTCAAGGGTAGGCTTGGGTTTATAGCAAGTTCAAGGCCAGCCTGGGCTGCAGGAACCCTTTCTCTGGGGGGGAAAAAAGTCCTTAGTTATAAATCACTGACAATGTCAAGATAAGTACATCACTGTGATAATAAGTGTGCTATATACTAACTAATCTCTTAAGTTTTTGGACTTCAAGGTCATTTGGATTCCATTGATTATTTTAATTTGAACATTCTTATTTGTATGAATGTTACATTAAAAGTATCATTTTCTTCCATAGGGTCAGGAGAAATATGGATTGTTAAATGTAACAAAAATTACTGAAAATGGAAAAAAGGTTCGGTAAGTATGAAATTTTTAATATTCTTACATGTTTATCTGATTGAAGTAAATTTTCAATCATGTATTTTCTAGTAAATTTGCCATGAAATATTTCCATTGTTAACATATTTAAAAATAATATTCAGAAATAATGCATCCCGAAGAAACATTTCTTTCTATATTTTTCTTTCAATAAGTAGTTAGTTGTGGTGCATAATAAAAAACAAAGATATACTGAGTACCATAAAAAATGTCTTCAGCAACTGTGTGTTCCCACGTCAGATCCTATGAGCATAAGTACTTTTTTCTATAGAGAATTTACATGTAGTGTTCGTATATATGTAGATGGCACTCCCCAACCCCAACAGGGTTTTTCTATATAACACACTCCCTAGGTGTCTTGGACTCGATTTGTAAACCAGGCTGGCTTCAAATTAACAGAGATCTGCCTACCTCTCAAGTGCTGGGATTAAAGGCATGTGGCATCGTGCCCAGCCATACATGGCATTGTTAAGCATGGTCTACTGTATATTTATCTTGGAGATGGTTCTAATTCATTACATTACACAGCGTGTGCTGCTACAGAATAGTCAGTCACTAGCAGGTTAATCATTATTTATCTGTAACAATGGAACTAGGCCTGCTGTTAGTACCATTTAGGGTGCTTACACTCTTTGCTCTTACACGCATTATTACATCGAGTGTTTTTCTTAGTTAATTTTGCAAGTGTAAAATTGGTACAGTGGTTAGAAGCGCTTGCTTGCAAATGTGGAGGCCTGAGTTCAAATCCCCACCACCCATGTAAAAAAGCTAGGTGGGCTGGACATGGCTGGATCCCCCAGCATTAGGGGGAAAGAAATAGGCAGATACTGAGGGCTCATTGGTCAGCTAGCCAGCCTAGCCAAAATGAGTGCCTGTTTGGTGAGACACCCTGCCTCAGGGCAGTAAGGCAGGGAGTGGTGGAAGTGCCCCGGCGTCTGTTTGTGTGTATGTGGTCATGGGCACCTGCACACTTGCATGCAAGTGCCATATACACACATACACACAATTTTTTTAAAAAAGGAAAATAATTTTTCCTTTTACATCTAAAATTGAAAAGGGAGAAAAGCATCTTTTATAGTAGAGAGGTATGAAATAGGTTCACAAACAAATGAAAATCATCTCAAAACAGCATAAAAGGTCCACACAAAATGAATAGAAAATACATTTTAATAAACAGTGTTAGAATCCTTGCTGTTTCTAACATTGCAGATAGATGATTTAGATCTACTAAAACAATGGGTGCTCAGATTGAAGCAGAGCACTGTGTTTAAAAACAGCCTAAAAGTGATTTAGAGTCATAAGTAGGGATGTTAAAGTTTAAAGAGTCAAGCAGGAGTAGGAACCTAGCAAAGAAGAAATGCATTTGAATATTACAAACATGGATACTCTAAAATGTCAAATCAGGGAGCCAGAGAGATGCTCTTGAACAGCCATGAGGACCTGGGTTTGAATCCCAGCACTCCTGTAACAAGCCCAGCATGGTCTCACCACTTCCTGTAACCACAGTACAGTAGGGGCAGAGACAGGAAAAACATGAGGATTTGCTGGTTGCCAGCCCATCCCCAAGGAAGAGCTTTAGATGTAGGCAGAGACCTTGTCCTAAAGGCAGAGAGTGATAGGGGAAAACACTTCATGTCCTCTTCTCGCCCATGCATGCTTGCGTAGACTCACATGCAAACACATGCTATGCTTACATATGCACATGGGTGTATAAGTAGGTAAAGATAAGAGTATTGTGAATTGGTTCATGTGAAAGCACTAATCATTAGTAGTAATCAGTGATGGGCTGTGGACAGTAGCTCGCTTGCTACAGTGCCTGTTCACATGCTCAAAGCCCTGGACATAGCATCAGAAAGAAGTTCAAGGTCATTTTTGGCTACACATTGAAGCTCAGCCCTGGGACACATAAGACCTAGACTAAATTATACTTCATTGGGCAAAACAGACAGGCAGAAACAGCTGTACATAAACTATAGGAAATAAATGGAAAAGCAGATGTCATTGATAGGTATTGAATTCTATATTCTTACTAAGTAAGCACACCCAAGTCCTTGCATAGTTCCTACAAGCTGGCCGTGTGGAAAGTTCTAAATCTCTCTAGCACTATAGCACATGAAGCTGACATTCCTTTTACCCTTCCAGCAACTGAATTTCCTTATTATGTAATTTTGTTATTTTCAAATACTAATCTGTGTTTGCTACTTAAAAAGAAATTTTCTAGGCTTGAAATAGATAAAAGAAATAAATTGTCAAATAATGTAAGGTTCACTCCAGTGGGAGAAACATTTAAGCAAAAAATCATTACTGGATAATTTAAGATAACAAAAAAGGGAAGATTCGGGCCAGACTCACCGTCAGTTACATTTAAAGTTAGTAGGAACATTAGTAGTAGAACACATGTTTATTGGGAACCTTACCTGTGTATCTGGAGACAGAACAGTGAATCAGTAGATAGTTGCTTTTCATATTTTTAATTTTATGTGTATGAGTCCTTTGTGAGTGTGTATGTGCATTCTGGGTCCGAGGATGTCAGAAGAGTACTCTGGGTCTTCTGGAACTGGGGTTATAGATGGTTGTAAAATACTGTGTGGTTGCTAGAGATTGAACCTAGGTCCTCTGCAAGAACAAAAGTTTCCTCTAACCACCGAGCCACCTCTACAGCTTTTAGTGGCCAGTTTGTTTAAAAGACCCAAATACCTGTCACACAAGATGGCTCAGCAGGTGAAAATGCTTGTTGCCCAAGCCTGACAGCTTCAGTTGGACCCTAGGACCTACATAAAGATAGAAGCAGAGAACTGACTCCAGAGGAATCCTCAGATTTCACATGCACAAGCACATACAGTAGTAACACGTAACACTTTCAAAAGACCCATATGTACCTGTCTAAATGTCCGTGGACTGGGAGAAGGGGCTTTACAGGTTTTGACAATGTGAACATTGATGTTGGAGAATTGTGTGAGTTTCTCTTTATAGTATGTGGGTCCAGGGGATTGATGAAGCACCTCACCAGCCTATCCTTTACACAAGTTTATATTCAGAGGTTTTTACATAAATGTATCGTCTTTGTAATTCAGTAATGTTTAAAATCTTAGCAATTGGTCAGTTATTCAGTATCTACTTTTAATATATTTTAACATATTTATTATTTAGCATTCCCAGTATCTGGAACATACACATGTTCCATACCTGTATGACTGAAATGTTCTTAATCACAGTGCACCAGGCTAGTTCCATGTGAAAACACCTGGGTCTTCTGGTTACAACTATTTGATTATTTACATTCCTGAGTAGCCTCATTTGTTTGGTGTGGGGTTGTGTGTCAGATGGAGGCACTAAAATGACTATGGATGCCATTGGAATCCTGTGTCTGGTGTAAGTAGTTCAAGTGCTAACCATTACACCGTGGATGACAGTGACAGTGCTAAGCAGGCCTAGATTCCTTTTGACTAGTGTTGCTCTTCATCTGTGTGTCTGCAGAAAGAACTGGTTGTCTTCGTGGGCAGTGCTGCAGGGTTCATCTTTACTTTTTACGAAAACTCAAGGAAGCAGTACAAGCTGGGTGAGTATTCCCTGTGGAAGTGTGGAAGTGTGCAAGTGCTGTGAGTGCTGTGACATCCAAGTGTCCAAAGCACTTGAAGTAAGGCACTGTGCACATGCACACACACGCCATCTTCCTCAACATATATCTCTGACTTGCCCAGACGGCTAGAAAAGTGTGTTAAATCAGCAGCTGACTTTATCCTTTGAACCGACAGCTCACAAACTTGAGTATTGCAGAATATTAACTCATAGGATGTGAAAGCTTTTCTGTGTTTTAAATTATTATTTCGGATGCTTACTCAGAAAATAGGTAGTCGTGCGGCTGGGCCCACCTTTGTCTGTTTGATCCTTTGTAACTAGGCGGTGACTCAGTTGTCCGTGTCTGTAATGTCAGGCAGCTTCTAGGAGACTAAAAATGGGGCTTTGTTTTGTGAACCGTGACACTGTTCATTTTTGGTGTTTGCTGTTGATACTTGGTTCTTATAGTTGCAGTTGCTACAATGCTACCAGGTTGTCACTTAGAGTTGCTAATGTCTTGAATGCTGGCATGTCCTAAATGCAGAGGATTACGCACTTTTATCCTTCTACTCCAAGACGGCCATTTCTCTTGTCCTTCTTTCCTGTCATAGGTGAGACATTGAGGCATCAAACATTCAAGCTTAAGACTTCACAAGTACTAAGTGACAGATTTGGGTTCAGAATGTTGAGAGTGGCTCCCAAGATAATACTTTGGGTATTTTTAGAACTTTCAGTAATTGCAGTTGAAATGTCAACATTCAAACAAAATTTAAAATGAAAGTATTCTAAATGTATCTGGTCTGTTTTATATCCTACCTAACCAGCATTTTCTTACACATACTGATTTTTTTTTCAAATTAGCAGAGGTCTTATGTCTGAGGAAAGAAAGAACCGTTATCAAACTCCCAGTAGCCTTTTGTTTTCTACATTTGTGATTCAGTGGTTCAGAGCAGTGCTGAAGCTGAGACACCCGTGCCTGCCTGAGCTGCTGCGTCTCTAAAGTCCGTATGGGTTGTGCGTGAGTGGGAGCATTCTAGAGTATCCCTCTCTCTGTGCCTCACTAGTCCTGAGTTGGTTCTCTGTTCAGCCAGTACGGTGAAGATGACTTAGCAGAAATGTTGGTTTGACCTGTCTTAGAGTAGATGCATCATTATGTCTTCCTCTTTCTCCCTGAAGCAAAGTACGTGGTGTTATTATGTTAATGTAGTTCTGAAGAATTGTGTAATTATTTTTTTCTTCATACTTGTGGCTCAACTTTTATTAGAAGCTAGCTGATTGAAGAAAATGAATTCATGAAAGAAAAGAAATGGAGAAGCAGTTAATAAATAACAACCCACTGCCTGAAACAAGCTGCAGTATTCAGTCATTTGATAACTAAAGAGTCTTTACTATTGAAGGCTGTGGTAGATAAGAGAGTAGATAGTATGCTGAGGGTGGTCAGTGACTGTGTGTGTGTGTGTGTGTGTGTGTGTTTGTGTGTGTGTAAGCATGTGGGTGCCATGGTTTGAATTGTGTGTGTATGTGTGTGTGTGTGTGTGTGTGTGTGTGTGTGTGTGTAAGCATGTGGGTGCTGTGGTTTGAATTATGTGTGTATGTTTAAGCATGTGGGTGTCATGGTTTAGATTATGTGTGTGTGTATAAGTGTGTAGTGTCATTGTTTGAATTGTGTGTGTGTGTGTGTGTGTGTGTGTGTGTGTGTGTGTACATGAAAGCATGTGGGTGCCATGGTTTGAGTTAGCGATATGGTGGAGTTGGACTCAGGTCACCAGCTCACGATGCACTCCTGCTTTGCCATCTCTTCAGCCCTGTATGTAACTTTTAAACAAATGCAGACATAGAAAGACTTAGTGAAATGCAGTGTAAAATTCACTGGGCTAGCCAATTTTGAATTTCAATGATTATTAATGACATTTCCATTTGGGAGATTTATTGTTTGAATTTATATCTTAAGTGAAGTTTTATTAATGTTATGGTCATGTAAATACAACTCATATACTAAGAGAATGAAAACAGTTAAATAGTTCAGTAAATATCAATAGTTGTATTTAAATAAGAAGTATATGAGTCTTATAATGTATTTTGCAAATACTTCATAAATACCAAGGTTCCAGCAGGAATTGTAAGACATCTCTTAGGATTACTGGATATGATTTGAAAGGATCTAGTTTGTTTCTCTGCTCAGTCAGCAGCTAGAGCAGACACGGGTAAAGTGTGTTCCCTTTCTGCAGTGGAGCTGCTCCTGCCTGGGCTGAGAGAACATTCTCATTGGCCGTCAGAAGGTGCAGGCTGACGCTGGGTCCTCTCCGTGTCTGTATTTCCTGTCTGCTGTGGGCAGTTTGACTTGAATGGCGTTGAGCTGCAGCGGTCACGTTGTAAGAGAAGCTACGTCCACATAGATTCCAAGTGATCATTGAGGAATAGCTGTCTCTCAAAGCGTGTACTCATCCAGGCTCATGTTCATCTTCACTCTGCTTCTTTTTCTTTAATCACCATGTTCTTTACTTTTTTCAAATAATAGTCACAGTTGGAATAAATGGAGCACACATTCCACCTGCCATTGAGAAAGCTACATACAAATATCAGCAGTCACTGAAGCATTCTTTTAACAATTTCATCTCTGTGGTGAAGAAGAGAGCAAGGTGGGGGAGGGGAACTGACTGCAAGTGCACATGGAGGGCAGAGGACAGCTTTCAGGAGCTATCCTACCACGTCAGCTCTGGCTGTGAGCTCTGGTTGGCGGGCCTGCTCAAGCAAGCACCTTCATTTACTGAACTATTCTACCAGCCCTTGAAGCATCCTTTTACACTTTAAAAATTCTCCAGAATACAACTGTTTTTAGGATAGGCTTTTCTGCTGAGTGGTGTCTATGAACTAAGGTGTTCTGCAGATGGCTGGTGCCCCACCTCTCACTTACTAGAACTAGACATTGTCAGATGTCCCACAGTGGGTAAAGATCATATCTGTCCTGATATTCCAGAGAAAGTGGAAGTAAGCTATGTAAGACCACATACAGGAACTGACCTGAAGGGGTCATTAGACACCACCCAGTACTCCTCAGGAGGAGGCTAGGGTTTCTGAGCAGAGGGGCTGGACGAGGTGGCTGAGAGCCAGATCTGAGTCCTTTCTGTTAGCCTTCAGTTTTGTTGTGAATATAGCTTAAGGTGTGCTTATTTATGGCAAGTTTTGTAAACCATTTATCTAAAAAGTAAGCATGAATTTTTTATAATTACAACATACTGTAGAGCCTCTGTCTTTGGCAAACATGTTTGGGAGTTTAACCACACTAGTATGGTGTGTGATTATAGAACTGTGTTCACACGCTCCCAGGTTTCCCTGCACTCTCTCTCACGTGTGCCATTCCACTGCTGTGTGTTGTTATGAAGTCAGGTTTTTTCCTTGCCTCATCATGTCCTTTTGCCAACAGGGCTCAACCTATGAGTTCTTCCTTTCTCTGCTTTTTTCTTGTGGGGGAAAAAGTTGTCCATCATCAGATGTTCCATCCATCGCTGTTTGGATCTAGCTGCATCCTCGTACTACTGGTTGAGATTCTTGCTGTTTTGTTCTTGGTGCTCTGAATACATGTGGTCACATCCTATACCTGTGGACGGGCTTGGGATATTGCCCTTATGTGACTGATGGCCACAAACCTATGGAGGGCTGAGGCTAGTGACAGGGGACTGGTGTCTAGGAATCAGGTGAAACGCCTACTGTCCCTTCAGGGCCACCAGGGTTTCTAGCTTTACCTCATCCAGGAACCAGGCTGCCTTTCATAGTCCAGCAACCTGTTTTCCTGTCCTTTTCACGGCTTTTATTATGATGCTAAAGGCTTTAGCATCTGACTTCTAATTTCTCTTGGAGCTTAGGGTTTCTGTCTGTCAGTCACTAGTTGGCAACAGGACTAGTGGATAAGCAAGTAAGTCTTGAAAGCACAAAACAGGATAAGATGATGCTTCTTAGAAAATGTGTGTGGCATCTGTTTGTGATTTATATATAGGTGATAGTTGGGAATTGCATTTAAAACATAATATTTTATATAGCCACATACAGTGTACATAAGTTAAAAGAATAGAACTGCGAAGCTGCAGTATATCCATGTCCACCTGTTTGCAAATAGTAGCATTACCTGAGTTCCTTCCCTGGGAATTAGCATGTTCATAGCCTTACCTTTGGAGCTGAGGACCTGCTAGTTTAAAGGCTCATCAGATTTAGATATACTTTAATTTTTGTACCTGGGAAGAGAAGGATTTAAGATAATCTCTTTATTATACACAGTTGGTCTTCTTTTAGACATACCTATGCGTGTATATCACATACTGTCTTGTCTCTTTTCTCTGAAATGAAGTTTGGGAGTAATCAATCCAAACCAGAATTCACAGTGGACCTGAAGGGGGCAGCAGTTGAAATGGCATCAAAGGACAAATCAAGCAAGAAGAACGTATTTGAGGTAAATAACTCACATTCTTGGCTTTAGTGTGTACATGTTTTAGGTTTTTGTTGTGACAAATTTAGGCAAAGTGTGTGACTAAGTCATTGTACCATCATGTTGTAAGGGCAGTGGTGTGTGAGTGTGTGGGGAGGAGGGGGGTTATCTCATGCCTTCTTAATGTTGCAGTGGCTGTAGAACTATTTTACAGCAATGACGTCTCTCCGCTTTGTTCCAGGTCTTCCACAGCAGTTTGTGATCTGGGTCAGTTTGTTATTGGCATATAATAGTCTACTCTGGAGCTCGGCAGCTTTGCACAAGAGCTCCCCTCCCCTTTTCCAGTTAGTGCAGAATGAGAGAACAGCTGTTCTGTCCCCACCAGGGACTCACGAGGCTCAGGTGGAGTGGGTAGTTGGACTGACTCACTTTCCCCACATGTCCTGTGTTGGCTCATGGGCAGGCTTTCTTCTCTGTAAGCCCTCTCTTGTTCAGGAAAGCTAACACAGGCTTCTCCACATGGCAAGTCAGGGGCTAGCGGTGTGTACTCTGCTGAGTAGTTCACTTGGGTCCCAGAGCAGTGAATTCCATTATAGAAAGCTGGAGGGATTGTTGAGATTTGTGTGTCCTCTATTTCCCCGTTCTTTATAGCCTCATGTCCTAGGCCTTTTATATTTGTGGGTGTTGGCTTTGCCAGTGTTTTCCAAGCAGAATCTACATGATTCTTTCTCCTTATTGTCCTGCCTTATGTTCCAATCCCCGCTGGGCTCTGCTTCCCAAGTGCAGTATATCTCTAAGACTCAAGACAAATGCTCCTACAGTGATGCTACTCACAGTGGTTAGGTTTGTTCTGCTCTTAAACTCTTTTATTTTGATCAGGAACCCCTCCCCCGTATAGAACAGCATACATTTAGTGTTGGGGGATGGCTGGACCACCTGTCTAGAGAGATGCATGAAAGGATGTCATTTCTTCCTGAATCAGCATTGCAGTTTCAGTAGCTGGTTCCTCAGTGAGAAAAGGATCCATGCATTTTAGAAAAGGTCAAGTGCATTTTGGACATAGTATATTTTGTCTGGATTTTTGACAGTTTCATTGTTCTCTAGACTGTCAGATTCCTAAGAAATCTCAAAGGAGAGTGTCTTCTTAGACTATCTTTGACCTGATGTTTTTCAGGGTAATATTTCATCATATCTTACATTTATTTTTATTTTTTGAGGAATAGTCTTACTAAATAGTACTTGGAAAGTTATGGGGGAATTGATTGTTTGGGAGAAAATTGCCAAATGTTCCTCTAAAAAAAAAAAAAACAAACTCATATATCAGCTAAGAAATAATAGTAAATGTTTTTACAATTTACAGTTCTTTCATTAAAGTTTAAAAAATAAAATGTAGTCCAAAGAGATTAAGTTGGTTTTGGGTTTCATTTAAAATAATGGCTATCCTTACTTCAGTTCTTGATTAGACAGTTGGCAGTATTTCTGCTCAGTGTGAAGGTTGTGTGTTAGCTCACAGTTAAAGGCACTTGCTGCCAAGCCTGAGGACTTGGGTTCAGTTCCCAGGGTCAACGTGGAGAAGGAGAGCACTGACTGTTGTCCTCTGACTACATACTTAGGTCACGGAACACACGTGAACACACATGCAATAAATAAATGAATCAAGTTAGTAGGTAGATGGATAAACATTTCAAAGGGCTGTGACGTTATTGTCATTTGTGCCTTGTCTTCATACCCAGTCATCAGGCTCTGAAAAAATTCTTAAGCTGTATGTGATACTGCAGACTTTCATTTCTTTAATGGCTCAGTTTTCATTGTCTGCATTGCTTTTTTCTTGAATTTATTTCTAAATGATAAACTATACTCCTTTAGGATCCAGAGTTACTAGATTTTATTTAGAACTTACCACAAGGAAGCAGCCTTATGTGCCATAGAATAAGCAGCCTGGCTCTGACTCGGGTGAACGGCGTCCCCTAGCCCTGGTGTAAGCCTGAGCGCACTGCAGACTGCGGGCTTGGAAGGACGTGTTCTCACTTGTTCTGTTCAAAGCACTGACTGTGTTCTTTCTTCACCCTTCTTTTCTCTAAAGCTGAGAACCCGCCAAGGAACAGAACTGCTAATTCAGTCTGATAATGATGCTGTTATTAATGATTGGTTTAAAGTTCTTAGCAGCACTATCAATAACCAGGTATGTATTTGGCTTAAGCAAAAATGTTTTGCAGAACCAGGTGTGGTAATGCACGCCATAATCCTAACACTTGAGAGGCAGAGGCAGTGGAGTCCTGTAAATATGAGGGTAGCTTGGTTTACATAGAGAGTTCCAGAACAGCCAGAGCTGCCTTGTGAGATAGAGCTACCTGTCTCTGTCTTTTATCTTTTTTTAACTGCAGAGCTGTTTTCGTGGTTTTCTGATTGTAGATTCTATATGAAAATTTCAGTTACAGATGCAGAGACTGCATGCCTGCATGTATGTGCTAACCCAGGTGGGAAAGGCAAAGGCCACTTTATTAGTTTGTGCCAGTGATGAAGTGTCATTGGTTTGCATCAGGGTGAAGAAGGGCCAACAGTGCTTAGTGCACAGTGCTTACATAGTACTCAGTGCTCAAATGCATGAGAAGGGTGCTGTTTGATGGAGAGAGGCCAGAGGTCAAGGTTTGAAGTGTGTGCACCTTAGCCCCATCAGTGTGTTTCCAGTGACACCATGTCTACTTTTCTGCTGCTTCTCTTCTGAAGGTGTTCATTGTCCCCCTCATTGGGTCACCAAGAGCTGTGTGTTCTCTGCATTCTTAACTTCTCGCTTGTTCTGAGTGCCTTGTAGCTGAGGGACGTGAACGATAACACTTTTTAAGGGAGATGTGAGCTTTCCTAGCATATAGATCATGAAACTATATATATTGTATAATGTATAGTTTTTTACTTTTAGATGCTTCTTTATCTCAGAAAGCATGACTGGCTTTTATTTTCATACCCATATAAGAATAACCTTTAAACCAGTTTCCTAATGTAACATGATGATCTTTTTGTCTGTGTGTTTGTTTTGCTTGCTGTTAGTAGTTTGGATTAGCCTGGCGCCTGTGCATGCTGGGCAAACAGTCTTCCACTGAGCTCATTGCTAAAATGTAATTGGCTTTAGTAGCCAGTAGTTCATTCTTAGAAACCTCTGTGATCTGTATTAAAGTCCGTCTTGAGCCCTGTCTCTGTCTATTTAGATATTCTTTCCTGGCCCATGTAGGGTTTCAGCTGTAATCACAGTACACGCATGCATACATTTTACAGTGACGTGAGTGTCTGTGTACTGGGCAGCAAGCAGTACTGTATCACAACTTCTTTGCAGAAATTATAGTCAGAGGCAGAATAAGCAAATACGGGTTATCACTTAGTAAGTAAGATGAGGTGTACTGTGGTGATGAGGGAGTGTAACATACTCCAAAGACATTGGACAGGGCTAGCCTGGGGAATGTACTGCAGGGTAGTGCTGTAAGGGGCTTGTTTTGTGTGTGAGGCCTCTAGTAGCAGGGAATGAGGCAAGTGAAGAAAGAGGAACATGTTATTTACTGTGAGCTGTGAAAGTACCTACTGCCAAACATGGATGAGCCAGACACAGCTTCCTCCTGAGGAAGTAAGGCACTTGGGGTAAGGCAGGGAGACTGCTGTGGTGCAAGCCCAGCCTTGGAGACAGCTGGTCTTAAACACTCACAAATGTTACTGAGAGACACCGGTGTTAGACTCAGCGATGTAAAGATGCATTTTAAATGATTTTTGAATGGGAGATTTTTGAATCTCATTAAAATTTCAAGTAGTTTTCTTGTAGAATTTGAGAACCTTATTCTAAAATTCCTGTAGAGATAAAAGGGGCTAAAAATACCCAAGACTTCGTTGAAGAAAGAAGTAAATATATGCTATATCATATATTAGGACTTTATAAGCCTGTATTTAAGCACTGGAGCCTCATGCCTGTGTGGGGTAGATCTGGGGGACAGAGGAAAGTGCCTAGAGACAAGACCACCCTACCAATGGACACTTCACGCCAGACCAGCACTGAGGAACAGTGGGAAGGACTTGCCTCGTGGTGATTAGCACTGGCACAAGAAGCAATGGAGGCCCCTCCTTATACCATAAACAGAAATAAACTCAGTGCAGCAAACCTCCTTGAGAAGGGAGACAAAGCCCTTAGCTTTGGAAATTGAGTTCACTGTTTGATTTCTGAACAGGTTTCCCTGGTGAGACTGTAGAAGAGATCTACTTCAGTAGAAGTAGAAGGCACCTTTAAATTGTTGTTTTTACACTGTAATAATGTGCTCTGAAACTGTTGTCACAGGCAACATGGCTGTCCTGCCCAGGAGTGTAAGTCTGGCCCTTTTGTCAGAAAGTCCATGGTCTTTTATCAATGAAGTCTAAGTGCTGTTTGTGCCACCCATGTGCATTGTCATATGAATCAGTTATACCTAATGCTCTATGAATTTAAAGATTGATCAAATACCTAAACCATATACACTGTACACTGTTTTCCTAAAATCGCTGGTGAGAGTCATTCTGAAAAGCGTGCTGCTCACCTACAGCAGCTCTAGACTGACAGGTGTTTTCCGACACTGACAGGCAGCAGAGGCGGATGAAGCAGCTGAAGAAGAGACACCAGATTCTCCAGGGGTAGAAAAGCAGGATAAAGAAAAGGACCAGAAGGAGCTTAAAAAACTTCGCTGTGAGTTTCCTCGTTGGCTGATAAATGCCCAAATAAAAATGTGGTCTTCAGTATTAGAAAAGACAGGGCTACTTAAGCACTCTTAGCTCTTTGTTACTTTAACCGTAGCGTGCAATCATTTGTGTGATGCAGTAATTTGAAGGTGGGATACTTGAAGAGGAAATGTAGTACACTTCTCTTGAGGTCTCTGGGAAGCTGGACTCTTCTGAGTTAAAAATAGGTGATTTTATATAAAATCTTAGACGTTGGAAGTCTGAAGTCAAGGGATAATCATTCCACAGCCCCACCCTAACTCCAGGCCCCGGGCAGCTTCACTGTCAGTGCTTGGATCTGCGGAGCCCCCCGATGGGAGCAGAGCTAAACTACGTCTTCAGAAAGATAGTTTCAAATGCAGACTCTTGTGAAGTGTATTATTGACCATTAGCTGTGACGCCACACCTTTTCCTGTTTAACTAATCCATATGTTTAGCTAAGGGTTTTCTGGCCTTCTGATTGAGTGATTAGAAAGTCACTTCAACTATTGTTTTCCAACAATATAATAAATATTTTACACTACCACCAATGTTAATACAGAGTTTTATGATTTTTTTTTTTTTTTTTTTTTGAGATTCGGTTCTGTGTGGTCCATACTGTCTTCCGACCGAGAGCTCTAGATCCTTCTGCCTCTGATTCTCATGTAGGATTACAGGCATGTGTTGCCATGCCTGGCTTAAACTTTTAATTCTCGATTCATATATTCCATATTCTCAGTGTTCTTCAAACATAATTATTTTTAACAAATATACTTGAAAAATTTATATTACTGTAGCTCATAAATCAGGATCGAAGGAATTATAGAAACAGGTTCTATATTTTCCCCCTTTGACACCATTACAGACAATCATGAGAGTCTCAGACACAGTGTGTGGACTTGCAGACCCTTCAGAAGTTCTCTAGGGTAGGAATTTCAGTTTGAGTTGTGGAATTTGTGTGTCATTTTTACCCTCTGACACATATGGAAAAGTAAAATCACTTGTTAAAAGAAAGTAAGGTATAGTTTACTTTTAGATATAAAAATGAAAATTTCACTTAAAATTAGAATAACCATTTCTGCTGTAATTTTTGACCATGGGATTGATATGTTTTGTGTCGTCATCTGTGGGAAAACCCTAATTAGAGAAGTTTCCTGAAATACGTAATATCTATTTATTTTAAGCAATGAAAGGATCCAGCATGGATTCTTCAGAGCAGAAGAAAACTAAGAAAAACTTGAAGAAGTTTCTCACCCGGCGCCCCACTTTGCAAGCTGTCCGTGAGAAAGGTTATATCAAAGGTACGGAGGGGGAGGGCTGTGCACACTGACTGTGGCTGAGTCAAGCCAGGTGTTTGGAGTTAAAACTGGACATAGCCAACATTTCCAGTTGTATTTGTTAAGTCTTCTGCTACAGAGTTGAAAAGCATTTAAATAATTAGCACTGTTTTTTTTTTTTTTTTTTAAATGCACAGTAAAGTGTAGCTAAAACATGGAGCCAGGTATAAATCCCAGATGCACATCTCTGAAGCCTGTGCCAGAGCAGGACAAATGAGATTCGGGTGGGCGGCAGGACAAACGGGATTCGGGTGGGCGGCGGTCGTCTCAGGGGTTATGACAACGGGCTTTGGTTCTTCGTCACAAGGGTCAGAAGTTAGAAAGGAGACAGACAGACAGCTACTAAAAGCACAAGGGAGCAGGAGCAAATAGCTCTGTTCCTGATTGTTTGCTTTTAGCACTAACTTTTGTTAAAGATTAATAAAAAATGTTTCCCACTGATTTTGTAGTTTCTCAGTTAATTTATGATTACTGTAATGCACCAACAAAGAGAAAAGTGTTCCTTAAAAGTACATCTCTGTGCCAACAGTTACTTAGAGTTGTGTTTATCTTGGAAAGTTAAATTTCTTTTAAAGATTTATTTATTTATTTATTAATGCACACTGTATCTGTGTTCAGACACACCAGAAGAGGGCATCAGATCCCATTACAGATGGTTGTGAGCCACCATGTGGTTGCTGGGATTTGAACTCAGGACCTCTGCAAGAGCAGACAGTGCTCTTAACCACTGAGCCACCTCTCCACTCCCTTCCCCAAGGTTAAATTTTTAAATTTGTAACTCAAACCAGTGGCATTTATTCAGAAACAACTGTGAAGGTAATGTACAATGTGCATACATGGGTCTGGTTTTAAGTTTGTAACGGCCCATCAGGAAACATGTTTGCAAAGCATCATGTTTGCAAAGCATCTTAGTTGAAAAATAAGATGAGTACCATTAAGGGCATCTGTAAGACTTCTCGACTATATAAGAATTGGCTGACCCACATCCACAGCTGTACCTGGGTTTGATGGTTCTCTTCTATATTCCCAGTGCTTGGGAGATGAAGGCAGAAAGGTCAGATGTTCAAGGTCAACCTTCCTTGTATAACCAGCATGTGTTAATTGAGACATTGTCTCAAAAAAAAAAAAAAAAAAAAAAAAAACAGACAAGCAAACAAAATGTACAAAATAGGGCTGCAGAGATGAGCCAGCAGATAGGAATGTGCACTGCTCCTGCAGAGGCCACTGCTGGTCCCCAGCACCGATGGCCAGCAGCTTACAACCTCCGATGTCACTCAAGCTCCAGGGTGCCTTTGGCCTCCATGGCACATGCACTCACATGCACATACAAACCCATGCACAGACATAAAAACAATCACTTCCCCCAAACAGAATAATGTAGAATTTATTTAATCCCAATCTGAAGTTTCTACCCTACCTTTGACCAGTTAGTTCCCCAGATAAAAGACACACACAACCTTTATATTTACAGTAAACCTTAAACAGCACAAGAACTGGGCAGATATTTACCATCTGTGCCATTAGACCCTACTTTCCTATTGATAACCCCAGTTTTAACTTACTGTTTCATCTGGGCTGCTGTTAACTCTAGTTGGCCAGCCCTCAGGACCATGTTTTCATGACTCACCTAACTCACGGTGGTTTCTTTTCCCCCTCCCCTTCCCTTTTTCCCTTCCTCTCTCTCCCTCCTGGTTCTCCTCTGACCCCCCCAAGCCCAAGAACCCTAAAACTCCACTCATGTCTCTTCTGCCCAGCCTATTGGCTGTTGGCATCTTTAGTCACCAATCAGAAATAACTTGGTGGCAAAGTCAGTAGTGTTACTTTGGTCTGTGAGCCAGTGTTAGCATTAGAATAGAAGTGGGGTCAGGCCAGCCCACTACAAAGTAGCAATCTTAGGGGTTATACATCAGTACTTCTGGATAAAGGATGCAGGTTGCTTTGCTGTTCAGAGCCTTCAAAAAGTAGTGACAGAAAGTGACTGGAAATCAAGTTAACTTAGTTATAGATAGTCAGGTTTTTCTGAGGGGATTTTTGCTGAGACCAGAAGTGAAGAAAGGGAGCCATATTTAGGGAGAAGCTCTCTACAGGAGGAATAAAAAAAACACAAAGCTTTCCCACAAGAGTGACTTGTGCTCTTGGAGTTTATTCAGGAAGACTGGTGTGAGGCTGAAGGAGGCACCTGTGAATGAAGTTAGACTCCCTGCATATTTTCTCTTGCACTCTGAAGGACTCAGCCATTTCCTGAACTGACCTTTAGCAAGATGACTCATTAAAAAAAATCTCTTTCAGATCAGGTATTTGGATCTAATCTTGCTAATCTGTGTCAGAGGGAGAATGGAACAGTGCCAAAGTTTGTGAAGTCATGCATTGAGCACGTCGAAGAGCATGGTAAGAGAACACCCCCAAGTTTCGTTTTTCACATTAAGCAAAACTGCTCATTGGTTCACCATCGAAATTCCCAGATCTGGGTTAGCAAGGTGGCTCAGGTGATAAAAGGTGCTAGCCACGAGGCCTGGGGACCTGAGAGAGAACAGGAGCTATTTTCTACAAGGTGTCTGTTGACCTTCACACAAGAACCATGACCCCGCCCCCCACCACACACAGTAAATAAGTGTAATACAAGGGAGTTCTTGATTTTTTTTTTTTTTTTTTTTTTGGAGTGAGGCAACCAGAAGATCCTACAGTTCTGAAGTGTGTATGTGTGTCTGTCTGTCTCTCTCTCTCTCTCTCTCTCTCTCTCTCTCTCTCTCTCTCTCTCTCTCTCTCTCTCTCTCTGTGTGTGTGTGTGTGTGTGTGTGTGTGTGTAAGCTTTTTGTTTGCAAAAAAGTATTACATACTTGGACCTGTTTCAAGTTAAGGCCTTCAGGTGGCATTTAGTGTTTGGTATGTCACTATGGTATCTGCCAAGCCATTTGGAGTTGCCAGTGCTTAAATGAAAACTGTGGTGACTGAAGGCAAATTGAAGGAGCAAGAAGCCGATGTGAGTGCTCCAAGGATGCTCACCCAACAGAAGAATGTTTGTGCTATAGCCGAAAGGAGCGCTCAACTGTAGAGTATCCAAATACAGAAGTCTCCAAGAAGACCACGACTATGTGGTGTTTTTATTTTTATTTAACACGTAATTATACTGCCTCCTATGACTGACACTCCATTGATCACAGTCAGACCATGTGTGTCAGAAACATCTGGCACAGTTAGCAGCTTGTGTACCTAGTTTTTAACTTTTGCCATTGTCAGGTGTTTTGCCCATGACTGTCAGTGTGACAGTCAAGGCTCTGCATGTTTGCTTGCTTTATGTGAATCTAGATGGTTAATAGCACATTAGAAATGGTTTTTTCTTCAATATGTACTGCTTTGTTATTTAATGAGCATTTAATTTCTGGGTTTAACCATAGATTTCAAATGATTCTGGCCCGTATCTGTGTGATATGTTCTCTATAGAACTATTAGGTATGTCTACCATAGGCAGTTGGTGTGACAGACACTTGTGAAAAGAATGCCAGGTTCTTCATTATGTGCACTTACATTATAAAATCATGAGCAAAAAAGAGGATGCGTTGATCTTCACTTTTAGCTATTTCAAGGTGCTAGTATTGTTCCCTCAGTTGTTGAGTTTTGTGAGATTTTTCATGAGCTTAGCTACAGTGTATCCGATAAAATATAGAACAGTATTAAACAGAATCAGAATAAATTGTTACTTCATTCCCTTGCCAAGTGTCTACAAAGCTATGTAGAGGAACAGGATATTTGCCTTTATGGTTTTTAGCAAATGTGTTCTGAAGCCGGTGCAGTGTGTGCAGCTCCAGCCACTTGCACAGCTGAAGCAGAGGCTGCTTGAGCCCAGGACTGAAGAGCAGCCTGGGCAGTACGGCTGCGTCCCCAGATGCAGACATGAAGTGTTATTTCCTCGCAGGCTTAGATGTTGATGGAATCTACAGAGTGAGCGGCAACCTCGCCGTGATCCAGAAGCTGAGGTTTGCAGTCAACCACGGTAAGCGTGCACTCCCCGCCTTACGCCCAGAAGCATTGCCATGACCTTAGGAACTGGCTCAGAGCAATTTTTACAATGTCTTACTCCCGCTGGTTTCAGATGAGAAGCTGGACTTGAACGACAGTAAATGGGAAGACATCCATGTCATCACAGGAGCACTCAAAATGTTTTTTCGAGAACTACCAGAACCTCTTTTTACGTTTAATCATTTCAATGATTTTGTTAATGCAATTAGTAAGTATTGCTCTGCTCAGCTTTTCTTAATATTGAAAATCAGCTTACGGATTAAGCTATTGCAGTATCCAGTCTCTTTAAACAGGTTTTTCCAGTAGATTGTGTATCTCTAGAGATTTTAAATGCAACCACCAGATGTCAGTGTGCCTCACCACACACCAGCTTCCAAGCTATGCCATTGCCTTTCATTCTGTAAGAATCCATTGCAGACCTTCTGCTCATTACTTCTCTTTTAGAACAAGAACCCAGACAGCGCGTCACTGCAGTTAAGGAACTGATCAAACAGTTGCCAAAGCCCAATCAAGACACAATGCAGATTCTGTTTCGACACCTCAAAAGGTAGGAAGTCAAGCAGTGGAGAGCACATGGGGACAGGGCCATCCAGGCCTCATTCTGTTCCCAGATGTGTCCCTTGCTGTCTTTGTAAGTTCTGAAAGGAAATTTGACTGATAGTGTCTATTCTAGTGAAATGCTCTGTTGTGAAGACTTTGTTAAAGTATATATTTTATATAATGCTCACCACATAGAAGCTGTCGTGAAAAGACTGAAGTTAATTAACAGAAGTTGGGATAGCTTAAGTGAGGCGTGTTACATACATTATTTGAAAACAACCTTCATGGCTCAAGATTATTACTGCACGGCTACTTTAATAAAAGATTTTGTTCATCCTATGCGAAGAACAGTGAAGTGGTACAGGAGGGATGGCAGGATGGCTCAGCATGTAAAGGCATGGGCTGATGAGTGTACAGTCCCGTGTTCAGTCCCCAGGATCCACATGATGGGAAGAGTTAACTGACTCTCACAAGTTGTCCTCCAACTTCCTCATGTGCTTTGTGTCATGTGTGCACATACAAGCACACACAAACAATACAGAGAAAAATTTTAACAATATTAAATTGAAAGTTTCAATTTCTAGTCCCTGATGAAATACTCTCCCTATATAAAGGATAGACTGTTATTTAAATGATAATAATTCTGGAAGGGAAGCTAAAATATTACACATTTAAAGTTTGCCAAAGCAAGGTTCATGTAGCAGCGAGACGGACGTCTGCCTGGCTAAGCACTTTGTATGTCGACTAGCACGTTGCGCAAAGCATTGTCTCCTAAGTGTAGACTGTTAGCTTTGTACTACAACTCAAATCGTTCCTGTTTTTAACATAAGTCTCTTTTCTCCCTAGGGTTATAGAAAATGGAGAAAAAAACCGAATGACCTATCAGAGCATAGCGATTGTTTTTGGCCCCACCCTTCTAAAGCCAGAAAGAGAGACTGGTAATATAGCGGTTCATACTGTGTACCAAAACCAGATCGTAGAGCTGATTCTCTTGGAATTAAACACTGTCTTTGGCCGTTGACTCTTGTGAAAACAGCCTGTGGAAGAGATTCTGGATTCCAAGATTTCATACATGGTGTGTTTCGTTTTGGACCAAGCAGTGACTCTGATTTTGCACTTTTTTGAGGGTCAGAGAGGAAGAGGAGAGTGAAGGCACCAGCTGGGCCCTCATCTGCTGCTTTGTTGCAAGCAAACAACAGGCTATGACTGTAAATTTGGATTCATTTTCTCCTGGATGCTTGCATTTCATCCTCCAAATATCAGTAGACATCAAAACTCAGAATTCTAACCAGTCATATACACTGGATAATTTGGTAAGGACAACCAAGTGGGCCCCTGTAGCATTGTCCTTGCTGTCTCCAAACTGGATAATAATTCCTTCTCATGGTCCGTAAGCTCTTTACTTGGTACAATGATACTTACTGTCAGTTATTTGAAAAATGCTCTTGGGCATTTAGGACAAATGAAGTTGATCCATTTGAAACCTGTGCACTGCTTCCTTCAGGGTGTTAGCACGAGTGGCATCTTAAGTGCAGAAGCCCGTGACCCAGACAATTTCTGGGTGTAGGCTTGCTGTCTAATTATACTGTCTCACGGCATTCTTGCTAGATACCTTAATTGTCTGTTGGAGCAGCACACTGACAGGACTTAAAACACTGTGATACACTGGAGTTCTGGTTAGTCTAAGTCAAATCAGGGTATTTGGGACCTGTCTTGTTGTACTGAATTATAGCTAACAATCCTTATTCTGTTTAGTGCCATATTGAGTTTTTGGTATGACCCTGTGGAAACAGACATTGTTTTTGATGTATGAGCTAAGGACCTAATATAATTTACCCTATGTATATAACTGTGTTGTATAGGCTCAGAGTACATCTAACTCAATGTTTCTAATCATGCCATTGGTAACTGTTTCCATGAATATTAGGCTTCCTGCAGATAGAGGCCATTCTTTGGGAAAGTTAAACTGTGCACTTTTAGGTTTTAGTTACATTTATAGCAGACCACTGCACTGAGAACGGTACTGGGAAATATGACTAGACTTGCTAACTAGTGAACACACTACAGGAGCAGATCCTTAGGTTATTTAATGTGTACAGAAGACATTAGGAAAATCATTACAAAATTCTAACCCAGCTCCAAGAGTGGAAACCTGTACATTGGATGTTGGATAGAAAATGACACTGCAAAATTTGAGTATTTTCTTTTTTCATTACTAATGAAGATTGATTTATATAATAAAACAGGGTTTGGAAGGTTTTGTTACAGGGAAGCATGGTCTGTTGAAGATTTTTAAATGTATTTTTCTAGATTAACTGCTGTATATGAAATGTCTAATCTAATAAAGGAAACTACAATATGCTTAGAGGTTTTTTTCCATTGGAAATGTGCATTTTGGTTCCTAATTTTGTTGTTATTTTGTGTTTATTTACTGCATACCTTTATACCTCATTTTAGAAAATCAACCAAATCCATATTTCCTGTGGTACATTTTTTTTTCTCACTTCATATGTTTTCTGTTTTTCCTGTACCAACATTTTCCTAACACCACACACTTCGTCATCATCAGTGTTTGAAAGGAAATTATTTCTGACCATGATTCTTTCTCCTAGGATTGCATTTATAATTTTCCAGATTGCCTTCCTGGGGAACAATCTGTGTGTGTGTGATCTGTCCCAAACCTTCTCCTAAGTCTTGTGGCTAAGATACTGTGTGTTGTTCTTAAATAGGTAACAGACTAAGCTGCTTGACAGCTCATGCAGAGTGCTTTGGGTGGGGAGGAATTCTGAACCAGAATGTGTAGACCTGAAGATGCTGTTAATAACGCAGTGTACTTTAGGGCTCTTGTGTCTCTTACTGTGTACCAGGAAATCAGTTAGACTCAGATCTGTGATCTGTGGGGTTCTTTCTCTTGGTGATCATGTCAAAGGTTTAAAATTGTCCTGTGCTTCTTGTTTCAAAGTACACGTGTGTGTGTGCAAAGTCTTTAATGTTGTATTGGTCTGCCGCTAATAATTGTATTGTAATAGTGTTTGTACAATGACATAAGTGTCTTGTGTTTTCATCCTTTGTGAATTAAAAATTATCGGTTGTTTTTGTAATAACAAAACCAGTAATATTTTCCTTTCTTGGCAACTTGATTTTTTAGCAGAAAATATATTAAAAGCTAAAAATAAATATTATTAGTGGAATTTCATTTACTGATAGATCTTTCTTCAAAATATCATAAAAGAGACAATTGAAAGGAAAAGTGTATTCAAATCACCATTAAAATTCTAGTTAGAAAAGTAATCCCTTAAATTTTGTTTCACTGAGGTAGTTTGTCTTTTACTCTGAAGACTGTGAAATGACTCTGAAAAGGTGTTATGTGTTAGATACAGGCAAATCTAATTTTTTTCTTTTGTGAAGATTACAAATAAAGTCATGAATTCAGCCAAACTTCAAGCTTAGCAGTGTATGGGCTATGATCATACAAATACATTCACACATAAGTGTATGCATAGCTCTTGCCAAGAGAAGTGAAAACTCAAAGCCAGTAGTGGCCGATGCCTATGACTATTTTAATGTCAGCACTTGCATTTTTGAAAGCTACAATATTGGATTGTTAGTTTGCAGCAGCAAAAAAAAAAAAAAAAAAAAAAGATCCCATTCTTGTGCCAAGAGTGTTTTTCCAGCTTGTGAGAGAAGCTTCTGATTAAAGTAAGCCTGGAGTTTCCTGTTAACACTAATTCCGCAGACATCTGTGTAAGAATATGCAGAATACATGGAGCACAGCCTTCTAATGCTGCTCTAGTAAGGCACATGTCACAGCACACCACTTGGACAGAAGCCCGAAAGTGCTTAGGAAACAACTTTGTGCAGTTTACCTTGTGTCTAAACTCCAACCCTCAGCTCTGATCTGAAATGCATTCACAGAACGCCTCTCAAGTTTATGACTAGAAAGAGTATTTAATATGCAGCTGTTTGGTTTGTGTCAGAACAGTGTTGGAAATGGGGCACAGGGTTTTTTTTTTTTTGTTTTTTGTTTTTTTTAACATTTTCTAGTATAATGGAGTCTCTAAATGTGACTTTTAGTAGGAAATGGGTACGGAAAACCAGCAGACTAATAAGAATGGTGTTTTGAAGTCTCTTGGAAATCTGGAGATATGGAAAGCTGTAAGTTCTGCCGAGTGGAGCCAGACCGAATACTGGAGCAAGGGGAGGTGCAGGATGCCTGCTGCAGGCAGGTGTGCATTGCTGGGGCCAGGGAGTCCTGTCCTCGAGCTGCTGTAGGCCAAGCGCAGCGATGGAGACACCCAGCTCGATTGTGCTCTCACATTGCCTCAAGTGGTCTGGCGCGTGAATGATCCCTTAGATTTCTTTCTTCTGCTGCCCTGCTCCCATGGGGCTGTGTGACCAGAGGCTTTCTCGTAGGTGCTCACACACAGCACTTGCAGAACGAGGTAATGATTGGACACACCAGTATGCACTGAGCAGAGCCTGATGTCTTTTCTCTCCAAGCTTTTTCCTCATTTTATTTCTTGTCATTCTGTTTAGGTAAGCGTGCTTTAGTAAAGATGTATGATTACTTATGTTGGTAGCCAGCTCTTTCAAATGGTTCTGATACTTGTGGTTCAAGACAGGTGGCATTGAAACTCGTCCTGAACCTTACACTATTGGGGCACTCTGAAGATGTTTCAGAATGACACATGGTGCTGGTAACAGGGCCTCTCTAGGTGGAGTCATGGTTCTGCCTAACATCCAAGGCCTCTTATCCCTTTGAGGCATTTTGAAAGTCCACATTTAGTCAAGAGCAATGAGATCTGTCAGTCTCTAACTGATAGATCAAAGGCCAGTAGGAGTCAGGGGTTTTGTCTGCTTGTTTTAACAGATGAAGCCTGGATTGCATATGAATATCTCAAATTACAAGTATACTCATGAACTAACGCCTGGGGCTGAAAGGAACTAATTTTGGTTCCCCCCCATAAAAATATATTAAATATAGCCATATATTCTAGGCTGTTTGATCAAAATTATTTTAATTAACATTTTATATGGTATATTTGATCATGTTTTGCAATTCCCAAATTCTTCCCACCTCTCTACACCCGAAAGTTTATAGTCATTATCTCAAGAACAAAGCAAAAACTAAAAATCTGAACAACCAATAAAACTTTTAAAAAATGCCAAAACAAAATTTAAAGTGAACAACCATAAATATCCCATTGAGCTCATTTTATTTGGCCCCTCGTCCTGGGTGTGGGTCCTGCCCTGAAGTGTGGTTGGTATGCCACTGGAGAAAACCAGTTCTCCTTTTCCCAGTCGGTATCAACTGCTGATAGCTTCTTAGTCGGGGGAGGGGACCCGGTGTCTATTCTCCCTGCCCCATTCTGACATATTTTACTGCTGGGACCCCATCTGGCTTGAACACGTGTAGGTCTTGTTTAGTTTGCCACAGTCTCTGGGAGTTAATATGTATATCAGTCCTGTTGTGTCTGTAAGACACTTTGAAGTCATCTGCCACCTCTAGCTCTTAAGATCTTTTCTTCAGCATAAATCCCCCTCCTCTGTATATCCTGAGCTCTGAGAGTTTTGATGGAAACGTCCCATTGGAATGCTCCAGGGTCCCTCACTTATATTGTGCAGTTGTGGGGCTCTGTTGACTTCCTTCTGCTGTAAGAAGCGTCTTCGATGAGGACTGAGCAATGCACTCAACTGTGGAGCTTAACAACATGTCGCTAGGAGTCATTGCCATGAGGAACTAGTTTTGATCATTTAACATGATCAGTTTGAGTTATTTTGTGCTGTATTCACAAGTGATCTCTATCTTGGGGGATGCCTAAACCCTTGGACAGTAACAGACTGTATCGCTATCCCTACATTCACATACATTTCTTTCTCTTTATCTGTGGGCTTTATATTTGTGGATTCAGTCAACCATTGGTCAAAAAAATTCAGATAGCAAATGTTTTGTAAGTACTGAAGATGACGTAAGTTCTGTGGGACATGCATAGGCTCGATACTAATACAGTAGATGCTGCAGCAGTAAGGGACTTGTGCTTCTGTGGATCTTAGGACCTGTTCAGGAACAGTCTGAGGCCTGATCCCTGCAGGTACTGGTGGAGGCAAGCACTGATTTTTCCCAGCATGCCCTGCAACATTGCACTGATCTATCCTTTGATGTTTTGTCCTTAGACTGGACATGTCCTGTGCATCCCTGCATTTGCACTCTGGGGCCATCATTAAGTAAAGAAAGTTAACCTGAAAGCAAGCCCTGGTGCACGGCAGTTCATCTGATAGCCCAGATAACCGCCAGGTCATGCAAATAGTGTGCACAGCGTGGTTTCTCCAGACAAAAGCACGGCTTGCGTCTCAGGTGGAATAGAGAGATCATCTTCCTACACAGAACAGTGAACAGACTTATTAACTCTCCTAGTTTTGAGTCATCTCTGCACGGTTTGTCAGCAGCAGCAATAGTCATGGGAAGAAAGCAGGAAAGAGGAGGATGGATCACTGTAAGGCATATTTTAGTATGATCAGTACTGTGTGTGTGTGTGTGTGTGTGTGTGTGTGTGTGTGTGTAACTTGTTTCATTTTATGGTCTTATCAGGCTAAAATGATTTCATGTCGCATTGAAATTCTATTCTCTAATACATTGTGCTTTTCATTATGTAGATTATATAGATAGCAAGGGCAGGGCTTGGCTTCTGTCCTCTCTTCATTCTGGGTGCAGAGAAAATAAACCAACTTCTCCCTTTCCCCTCCCCTCAATCCCCTTCCCCCCTCCCCCATCCCTCTTCCCCTACAAACAGAACTTGAGGGCTCTGTTTAGATTTATTGATGTTCCCGAACAGATCAATGTCAAATTACTATTTGGTTTGTCTTAAGAGTGCAGGCCATGTGTTCTTCAGTGGTGACACTTGTGCGTAGTTCGAACAGTGTTCCGGAGAAGCTGCTGAGGACGTATTTTCAGCCCTGTTCTAAAGGCATCTGTGGATCAGGTTTGTTAAGTTCTAAGAAGGAAGCGTAGGTCCCTTCAGTCCAGCATACTGAGTTTCAGTTCAGATAGATCTCAGGGATGCGACTTTGCCCCTCTCATGAGGTAGGCTCAGTGCCGCTTCTCACCAAGTGCACAGGGACACCAAGCTCCGTGTCACCTTTTTTCTCCTACTCTGGTTCCCATTAGTGCTTTCTTTTTTACAGTTGAGTCGCTCACCAGAGGCTGCTGTGGAACATCCTGATGACTGAAGTACCATTTTCCTAGACAAGTTGGACTCAAGTGACAGAGGCATGGGGTGTGGGGGTGTCAAAAAAAAAAAAAAAAAAAAAGCCAGTACCACCATGTTGAGGAAGAAACTGAATTATTTCTGTCAAGCAAGAATCCCAGCATCCTTGCCGAACGGTTCAGTGTATTCTATGAATCCAGCCCCTGGTTAAAGAACCCACTCTGAAGGAGCTGATACACAGTTACATGCTGTTACTGACCTGTGGTCATACCCTGTCTCCTGACCCCCTGAGCTTTGCCAGCACAACTGGCTGGGCATCCCTAGACATCAGACTGTTTGTCAATGCTGCCAGCGGGTCCAGCCACTATCAAGTTCTACAAAGCAAAGATTACCCAATGAGAAGTGACTATTTTAAACCACACATCCAGAAACACCCGCAAAAAAAAAAAAAAAAAAAAAAAAAAAAAAATCAGAGGACTAAGCAATCCGAGTGGAATCTACTCACTGAACAAACTGTGCATTTGTTTTGATATTTAAGTATGAAGCATTGTGCAGTCCTCTGGAGCTCCAGGAGTAACCAGAACAAACTTCAGTGCTCACATATTTTGTTGAGATTAGGGGTGGCTGCTGCATCTCCAACATGTTCATGACGAGTCTAAAGTAGCTTTTTAAAAAATCTCCCCAGAGCTGAGCGTGGTGGCCTGCAATTTCACAAGAGCTCTGGGATGAAGCGGCGCACTGAAGAAAATGTTCTGAAGGTAAGAACGGGACAGCCATGACATCAGAGCTGGTGTGGGTCAAAGTGAAGGCCAAGTAGGGACCAAGAAGACACCAAAAGCAAGCTGCAGGGTGTTGTAACAGTGCGCAGACAGCACCAGAATGATAAACTCTGAAGCTGACAGGAACCTGGGTCTAGTCTCATCTCAATACTTTGGAGTAACTAATTTTGCATAAAAGTAATAAAAAATAGCATCAAAGTCACATGCAGAAGTGGACGGAGGAGCAGAAGAGCACATTAGTGGGAAGAACCCGTGAAACCGAGTGGTCTGTGGTGGCTCCATGTGTGCCTTGTCTGGAAGAGGACACGCCCTGCCTCAGAGACTTTAAGTGCCAGTGTGTGTGTGGGTACCGGGGGGAGTCCCCACCTGCTCAGATGAGAAGGGGAGGGAGGCTGGGGGAAGGATTGTGGGAGGAATTGATCAGGAGGGGGACAGTGAGTAGCAGGCTATAAAGTGAATAGGTAAGAAATAAATAAATAAATAAATACATACATACATACATACATACATACATACATACATAAATACATAAATAATGACATTATAGAAAGGTAAAATTGGACAGGAACATGTAAAACCAAGGCAAGAAAAAGAAATGTTAAATGTTTTTCAAATACTGAAATTGTAAAAGAAATGTTTTAAAAGAATACTACTCAGATTAATACTATTCAGCAATCAAGAGCTAATCTAGTCTAGTAAGATCACCAAAGAAATAGAAGCAAAACTTATGGCTGTTTACATGGAAGAAACACTTGCTAGCAAGGGGAGATATCAGAGCATATGAATTTTAAACAATGCCTTCTATCACAGGAAACACAGGAAACACAGTGGTTTAGTTAAGATGTCCAGAGAAAGGCAGGGAAGGGTTTTCAACCTAGAAAATTTCAATTTCAATTTCAATTTCAAGGGCATGCAGTTGCTACCAATGAAAAAGATGCTCTCTCAATGAGCTCCACTTTAAGACTAAGTTACAGAATATACGTACTAAACACCGTAGCAACACCTACATAAGAAATGATGGAGCCAGGCCTGGTGGAGCATACCTGTAGGAAGGCTGAGGAGGAGGGTCACAAGATCACAAGTTTCAAGCCAACCACAGCTATATAAAAAGGGACACACATACATACACACACATACACAACATACACACATACACAGACACACACAGACACACATGCACACACATACACACGTGCACACACACACACACACATACACATTCCTGATGATTGATGTATCAGCTTCCCACCATTACAATGAAATACCCAAGGCATTAAGCTTTATTTATTAAGGTTTATTTTGGCTCAGGGTTCCAGAAGTTCTACTCCACCATTTGGAAGCCCCTTTAGGATTCTGGCAGGGGCTATACATCCTCTCAAGAGCATGTAAGAGAGCAAACTTCACCCTAAAGCCAAGCAGCAGACATAGCACTCCATAGTTCCTGTCAGAGCATACCTCCACTAGGTTCTACCCCTACCCCAAAGCATCACCAGCCTTTGTACAGTGTCTGGGGAGGATATTCATATAAATCATAGACCTTGAAAATTAGATATTTATTCTATTGGTTATATAGTAAGAACTTGATGAGGGAAAAACTATGCTCTATGCCCTCACAGAAATGAAAATGCTGTTTTTTACAGTGGACATTTGTAATGTTTTCAGCATTGTATTGGCAGTTTCTATTTGGAGTGTAATACAAGCACTTGAGCAAGTGCGCTCCTGTGGATATTTGGGCTTTGTCCAGATTTATTATCTGTGCCTACAGAAGACACCTACAAAGATGATCAACATAGGGGGAGTCCCTGGCACCCACACTTTGAAGTCCACTCATTAAATGACAGCACAGCTTATGGACGTCACGATGCCTCCAGGGGTGGAGCAAGAAGTGATGGTCCTTCAAGGCCTATCCTCAGGAGAGAAACTACTGAAGGTGACGAGGTTCTTGTCAAGAGTGCCGACACCAACTCAAATGCCACCAAGCAGAAGTGGAGCAGTCTGAGCTCGTCCGCAATAAATGCATAAATTAAAACCTGCTTCTGTGCTTCAGCACGGGATTTCACAACGAGATTCACCTCAGCTGTCACCTTGGCATGCCGAGAGGGGATCTTGTCATTTGGTAAAGAGCGGGAAGAAGTTCAGTTCATCCTACCTCTGTGTGTACTAGAGACCAGTGGCAGATGAGGGAAAGCAACTACGGATAGGCATGAGAGTCTGAGCAAGAATCCACGTGAGTCTGTAGCAGTTGACAGGGCTCTGTCAATCCGCCTGAGTCCGTGGATGTGCCAAGAAGCCACCAGAACACCACCAGAAGTTTTTTGGGGTGTGTGTGTGTTTTCTATGAAGTCATGACAAGTGGAGCTAAGCAATGCAATGTAAGGCAGACCAGTACATGTGTGTCGTTAGCAAGGAATCCCTCATCACAAGACCCTTCACGTGTCTGCTTTAGCAAAACATCCTTTCACCTGTGGGTCTCAGGAAAACACTTTTGACATGACTTTCCAAAGAAATCAGAAGTTTACACTTCAGTAGCTTTTTTTTTTTCTCAGTTCAGACTTATATATCATTTAGAAACAATGTCAATGGCCAAAATTTAGTTATTGGGCATTTTGATACATTTTCCTATTATCTGCACTCTTGTTATTTCTTTTTGTTGGTTTGTTTTTGAGATGGTGTTTCACTAAGTAGCTCTGGCTGATCTGGAACACTGTATAGACCAGGCTGGTGTCAAACTCATAGAGATCCATTTGCATTTGCCTCTCTAGGACTTTGATTAAAGGCATTTGACACTTTACCCAGACCACACAACGTCTGCCATTTGAGGGACTATTGTATGTGGTAGAACCCCTTGATATTGTGTATACCCCACATGGTTCTCCTCATCTGTGGGCTGTGAGTGACATCCCAGCCATTTGAAACTGACTCCAATGGTATTTAGATGAACTTGGCTTAATCAAGGAGCATTTGGTTGATTTGTCAAAACAGTCGCTGGAAGAAGTCTTGAGGCTGATGAAAGCTGAAACTGTGCCTGTCTGGTTCCCACTGTAAGCGGTAGGAAACTGAAAAATATTCTCCCAATGCTCAGACCTCATTCAGCAGAGGAAGACAGATTACCCTGGAGCGAAGAGCTGACACACCTTAACTGTCCTCCTTTGTTTTCTTGTTGATGCAAATGGAGTATCTGCCTCCATGCATGCCAGATTACACTCATTAATCAGTTGTAACTGTGGGATGACTGCAGGTACAAGATTTTTTTTTTGGAAAAAGTCAGTAAAAGCCCTGAGAAGTTGTCCACATAGAATTTGCTATAAAGTGTTACAAATTTGAGCTTCTGTCTGTGAGTTTTGTGCTAGTTATTAAGCAGCACATTCCAGACATGCAAGTGAAATGCATGTTGTCTTTGCTATTAGCAAGGTAGTAATATCCCAGCCACAGAGTAGCAGGTGAGCCCATGAACATGGAGGATGCTACAAGGAATCATGACCGGGGCACAGCGCCCACCCACCCCGGGGAGCAGACGGGTCTGTGTGCATAGCACGGAGCACACAGCATGCTCAGATATTCTAGTCAGGGCACTCATCCATTATGGTGGAAATGGAGGTCTGGAGTCAAGTTCCATCTTGCTGATACCTTCAGAAGGGAGCAGCTGTGTGGCTCCTTTTAACAATGTTAGTGTAGGTATGGAAATGAGAGGACACTCAGGAGGCCAGGACTCCTTCATTCCGAAGTTCACAGGGAATGGAATATGATGCTGGATTTAGCCAGCTATGCAGTCTGGTCGCAGCACACAGAGACCTGTGATGTGTTTAGGAGGTGAGATTGCAAATGCACTTTAATGAGATCAGAGTGGGAGAAGAAGGACTAAGTAAGCGGCTGTCTGGGAGGCTAGGACAAATGCCCGCGCCAAACAGGAAGCCAAGCTGCCTACGTGGAACACGTCACCAAAATTCCCATGCAGCAGCACGGCTTTGTGAGGATTTCAGAAAAAAATTGTGAAGGGTCAGATGGGCTCATTTCCAGAAGCAGACCGACTGCAGAGCTTGTCACCTCTTCATGATCCTGCCAACAGAAACCCAAAACATGTGTGGGCTGCTCAGGCAGGAGCAGAGAGCATCCGAGAGCATTGGTTTGGGAAGGAAAACCCTGACTATGCGGTAGTGCCCCTGTAATCCAGAGCTAGAGAGACTGCGGCAGGATGATTAGGAGCTTGAGGCAAGCCTGCGCGCTGCATTGTGAGGCTCTGGAAAAAAAATTGAAAATATATTGGCATCAACAAAACCTTTGTATGAAATTACATTCCATGTCTCCGATAATACTCAGCCTCTGGTATAATAACTCAGTGTTATAACTCGGTGTAATAACTCGGTGTAATAACTCAGTGTGATAACTCTCAGTGTGATAACTCTCTGTGTAATAACTCGGTGTAATAACTCAGTGTAATAACTCTGCGATAACTCTCAGTGTAATAACTCAATGTGATAACTCTCAGTGTGATAACTCTCTGTGTAATAACTCGGTGTAATAATTCAGTGTGATAACTCTCAGTGTAATAACTGTGACAGACAGGAATAACTGACGTTGTGGGAGCTATGCTGGTTTGCTCTACTGCACACTGGATCCGTCACACTGAACAGATGAATGCTTGTGAGCCCATGCCATCCAGTGGGGACCAGCACGTGATGATCTAGGAGCAAAGGTGGGTGTAAGGTAGGAGACGTGCTCAAGTTGCATGGTGGATTTTAATTCCCAAGGAGAGTGTGGGAACCACTTCTACTTGGCCATGTTCAGGTAGTTTGAAAGACACACTGCCCATGGTTATTAGGAAAAGTGATTTAAGCACTCTTTTCTCTAGCGACAGGAAGTTTAACTGCCCCCAAACAATCAGAGCAACAGGCCAATACTGAATTGAACACGGCAACTCCTTTCTCCTGTTGGGAGTATCAGAGATTTAAAGAAATTATGAAAGTAAATGTATAAGTTTATAAATGACTCTCGGTTTTTAAGACATTCTTACTTTCATAAAATGTGACATGAAATAGATTTACTTTTGATAGTATTTTAAGCTTGGTGTCTTTGCTTTTAGTACAATAACAGCAGTAGATAAAATCCAGAGAAGCGATTCTCATCCTGAACCCAGGTGCCCTTCAGCATGCGATACCCCTGACTTAGCCTCCCACAAACTGGAATCACAGGGGCGACTTCATGGTGTGAGTAGCAGTCTTTTGGGCTTTGTTTGTTTGTTTTTAAAGGTCTGATCATTAATTTGTCACTTTTAAAGATTTCTTGTTTCTGACTGGACTCAGACAGCCGGTGTCCACTCCCGCGGTCTTTTTGCCTCCTCCCTTCATTCTCTTGGTCGGAAGTTTTCCTCCTTGTTCTCTCAGTACACTGTTTCTTCAGAGCAACGTGCGGGCTTTCGTGTTGTAGGACTCGTGACGTAACAAGACACGGAATCTTGGGTGCTTCGGTCCTGGCTTCTTGCCCCCTATCTAAGGCTGTCTGATGCTGTGTTGGCAAACATCGTCTGTAGAGAGGTTGGGAAACCTTCAGATTCTGCAGCTCTCGGGGCCCAGCTGTTGAGACACAGTAGCATCTGTCGGCCCATGATCACCCTTCTCCCCTTCGACTCCACAATCTCCAAGTTGAGAACACTCAGCCTGGAGTTTTCAGGACACCCCTGACAGACTTCTGTTCCTTTTCTCCAGTTCTCCTTCGTAGAACAAGAGTGTCCCTGTCTACCAGCTCCCTGCGGAGGCTCAAGGCACCTTGCTTCGTGGGGACCGTTTGTCATTCCCACCGCTGATCAGGACCACATAACCCTTCCACTCTTCCCCCAGAGCATCGGCAGCTACGTCTGTGGCCGTGCGCCTCTCAGAAAAGTATGACTGCATCTGTGCACCATTTCTAACAGCCAGTGGCTGGGATGAGGTCTTCCCAGTTTCATCTTGGTGAAGCCACAAAAAAACCAAAAACCAAAAAAAATGAAACAACAACAACAACAAAAACCCCTAATTTTCTTTGTCAATTGATTTTACTTAGCATTTTTAATCCTATAGATATATCTTAGTTGTTTTCTTTAATTTTTATTTTGAATTTCAACGATCTGACTTTTCAAGAATTAATTCACAGATATTTCAGACAATTACACATATCAACTTGCCACAGGTTTTCCCCCCCACAAATTATAGACATGCTAAAAAATCATTAAATTGTTTTCTATCAAGGAAAAAAAGCATTTAGAGTTAGAGGCACTTAGTGCATCTTGTTTGTAATTTCATTTACTATTGGTAGAGCTCTTCTAAGCCCTGTCTACTCAACCGCAGGTGACAGCATTGTCATTTGCTGCCCAGTTGTTATGAGCATCATAATGATGTTTTAATTTTATTTTCATAAAGAAAAACTCCACAAGATTTGAAGTAGTTCCACCCAGTGTACCTTGGGACTCTTCCCCAATGAATTTGAGATGCAGTGTGTTCCCTGTGACCCCACAATCAGATTTCCATTATGCAAATGCAGCGTTGTCATGACAACAATAGTAGATGGGTGGGAAGCAGTGCTCTCCAGCAGATTTTGTGTAGAGGAAAAGTGGGCACAGGGAGAAGAGAGTTCACTGAAGATCTGTCAATATTTCTGCCTCATCACAAAGTCTCACACAGTCTTCTGAGGTTCAGTGGATTAGTGCAGACTTTGATGATGCCTGTCA